>NC_060256.1:6604729-6956130 GCF_921293095.1 Ischnura elegans
TGATTTGAAAGATAAACTTCGTACATACGGTCATTGTCTGAGTATAGGCATACTGTTCCTCAATCGGCATAGAACCCAGGTCCACTCCGGTCCTTTTAGGGCTGGAGAAGGTAAAACTAGCGTGTTTGTGATAACAGCGTTCTCCACGTCTTCCTATGATTGCAAAATCTCCCATTTGAACTGAAATTGTTTAAATGACATGTCTATTCAAAAAACAAAAAACGGACACGGCATTTATAAAACAAAACAGGTACATTGATTAAGACCAATGCAAATCGTTGTCATGGCTAAAGTTAGTTAACTAAAGATTTTGGAGTTAACGAAAATATCGGATCAATTGAACGACTAATCAATATGAATTGAAAGATAAACTTCGTACTTACGGTACAATTGTCTGAGTATAGGGATACTGTTTTTCAAAAGGCATAGATTCCAGGTCCACTCCGGTCCTTTTAGGGCTCGTGAAGGTTAAACTTGCGTGTTTGTGATAACAGCGATCTCCAAGTCTTCGTCTGGTAGCAAAATCTCACATTTGAACTGAAATCGTTTAAATAACATGTCAATTCAAAAAAAGCGGTCAAGGCATTTATAAAACAAAACTGGTACATTGATAAAGACCAATGCAAATCTTTGTCATGGCTAAAATTAGTCAAATACAGATTTTGGAGTTAACGAAAATTTCGGATCAATTGAACGACTAATCAATATGAATTGAAATTTAAACCTCGTACTTACGGTACAATTGTCTGAGTATAGGTATACTGTTTTTGAAAAGGCATAGAATCCAGGTCCACTCCGGTCGTTTAAGGGCCGGTGAAGGTAAAACTAGCGTGTTTTTGATAACAGCAATCTCCACGTCTTCGTCTGGTAGCAATGTCTCACATTTGAACTGAAATTGTTTAAATGACATGTCGATTCAAAAAAAAAACGGACACGGCATGTATAAAACGAAACTGGTACAATTTTCTGAGTATAGGTATACTGCTTTTCAAAAGGCATAGAATCCAGGTCCACTCCGGTCCTTTTAGGGCTGGTGAAGGTAAAACTAGCGTTTTGTGATAACTGTGATCTCCTCGTCTTCGTCTGGTAGCAAAATCTCCCTTTTGAACTGAAATTATTTAAATGACATGTCGATTCAAAAAACAAAAAACGGACACGACATGTATAAAACAAAACTGGTACATTGATTAAGACTAATGCAAATTCTTGTCCTGGCTAAAATTAGTTAAATACAGATTTTGGAGTTAACGAAAATTTCGGATCAATTGAACAACTAATCAATATGATTTGAAAGATAATCTTCGTACATACGGTCATTGTCTGAGTATAGGCATACTGTTCCTCAATAGGCATAGAATCCAGGTCCACTCCGGTCCTTTTAGGGCTGGTGAAGGTTAAACTTGCGTGTTTGTGATAACAGCGATCTCCACGTCTTCGTATGATTGCAAAATCTCCCGTTTGAACTGAATTTGTTTAAATGAAATGTCGATTCAAAAAAAAAACGGACAAGACATTTATATAACAAAACTGGTACATTGAATAAGACCAATGCAAATCTTTGTCATGGCTAAAGTTAGTTAAATACAGATTTTGGAGTTAACGAAAATTTCGGATCATTTGAACGACTCATCAATATTAATGGAAAGTAAAACTTCGTACTTACGCCAAAAAATTCTGAGTATAGGTATACTGTTCCTCAAAAAGCATATAATCCAGTTCCGTTCCTCTCCTTTTAGGGCTGGTGAAGGTAAAACTTGCGTGTTAGTGAAAACAGCAAGCTCCACGTCTTCGTCTGGTAGCAAAATCTCACATTTTAACTGAAATTGTTTAAATGACATGTCGATTCAAAAAAAAAACGGACACGGCATTTATAAAATAACACTGGTACATTGATTAAGACCAATGCAAATCTTTGTCATGGCTAAAGTTAGTTAAATACAGATTTTGGAGTTAACGAAAATTTCGGATCAATTGAACGACTAATCAATATGATATGAAAGATAAACTTCGTACATACGGTCAATGTCTGAGTATAGGCATACTGTTCCTCAATAGGCATAGAATCTAGGTCCACTCCGGTCCTTTTAGGGCTGGTGAAGTTTAAACTTGCGTGTTTGTGATAACAGCGATCTCCACGTCTTCGTATGACTGCAAAATCTCCCATTTCAACTGAAATTGTTTAAATGACATTTCTATTCAATAAACCAAAAACGGACTCGGCATTTATAAAACAAAACTAGTACATTGATTAAGACCAATGCAAATCGTTGTCATGGCTAAAGTTAGTTAATTACAGATTTTGGAGTTAACGAAAATTTCGGATCAATTGAACGACTAATCAATATGAATTGAAAGATAAACTTCGTACTTAAAGTAGAATTGTCCGAGTATAGGCATACTGTTCCTCAATAGGCAAAGAATCCAGGTCCACTCCGGTCCTTTTCCGGCTGGTGAAGGTAAAATTTGCGTGTTTGTGATAACAGCAATCTCCACGTCTTCGTCTGGTAGCAAAATCTCACATTTGAACTGAAATTGTTTAAATGACATGTCGATTAAAAAAAAAACGGAAGGGCATTTATAAAAAAAACTGGTGCATTGATTAAGACCAATGCAAATCTTTGTCATGGCTAAAGTTAGTTAAATACAGATTTTGGAGTTAACGAAAATTTCGGATCAATTGAACGACTAATCAATATGAATTGAAAGATAAACCTCGTACTTACGGTACAATTGTCTGAGTATAGGCATACTGTTTTTCAAAAGGCATAGAATCCAGGTCCACTCCGGTCCTTTTAGGGCTGGTGAAGGTAAAACTAGCGTGTTTGTGATAACAGTGATCTCCTCGTCTTCGTATGGTAGCAAAATCTCCCATTTGAACTGAAATTGTTTAAATGACATGTCGATTCAAAAAAAAAAAGAAGGTTATTTATAAAAAAAACTGGTACATTGATTAAGACCAATGCAAATCTTTGTCATGGCTAAAGTTAGTTAAATACAGATTTTGGAGTTAACGAAAATTTCGGATCAATTGAACGACTCATCAAAATAAATGGAAAGTTAAACTTCGTACTTACGCCAAAAAATTCTGAGTATAGGTATACTGTTCCTGTAAAAGCATACAATCCAGTTCCGTTCTTCTCCTTTTAGGGCTGGTGAAGGTAAAACTTGCGTGTTAGTGATAACAGCGAGCTCCACGTCTTCGTCTGGTAGCAAAATCTCACATTTGAACTGAAATCGTTTAAATGACATGTCGATTGAAAAAAAAACGGACACGGCATTTATAAACCAAAACTGGTACATTGATTAAGACCAATGCAAATCGTTGTCATGGCTAAAGTAAGTTAAATACAGATTTAGGGGTTAACGAAAATTTCGTATCAATTGAACGACTAATCTATATGAATTGAAAGATAAACTTCGTACTTACGGTACAATTGTCTGAGTATAGGCATCTTGTTCCTCAAAAGGCATAGAATGCAGGTCCACTCCGGTCCTTTTAGGGCTCGTGAAGGTTAAACTTGCGTGTTTGTTATAACAACGATCTCCACGTCTTCGTATGATTGCAAAATCTCCCATTTGAACTGAAATTGTTTAAATGACATGTCGACTCAAAAAACAAAAAACGGACAAGGCATTTATAAAACAAAACTGGTACATTGATTAAGACCAATGCAAATCGTTGTCATGGCTAAAGTTAGTTAATTACAGATTTTGGAGTTAACGAAAATTTCGGATCAATTGAACGACTAATCAATATGAATTGAAAGATAAACTTCGTACTTACGGTACAATTGTCTGACCAAAGGCATACTGTTCCTCAAAAAGCAAAGAATCGAGGTCCACTCCGGTCCTTTTCGGGCTGGTGAAGGTAAACCTTACGTGTTTGTGATAACAGCAATCTCCACGTCTTCGTCTGGTAGCAATGTCTCACATTTGAACTGAAATTGTTTAAATGACATGTCGATTCAAAAAACAAAAAACGGACACGACATGTATAAAACAAAACTGGTACATTGATTAAGACCAATTCAAATCTTTGTCATGGCTAAAGTCAGTTAAATACAGATTTTGGAGTTAGCGAAAATTTCGGATGAATTGAACGACTAATCAATATGAATTGAAAAATAAACTTCGTACTTACGGTACAATTGTCTGAGTATAGGCATACTGTTTTTCAAATGGCATAGAATCCAGGTTTACTCCGGTCCTTTTAGGGCTGGTGAAGGTAAAACTTGCGTGTTTGTGATAACAGCGATCTCCACGTCTTCGTCTGGTAGCAAAATCTCACATTTGAACTGAAATTGTTTAAATGACATGTCTATACAAAAAACAAAAAACGGACACGGAATGCATAAAAGTAAACTGGTACATTGAATAAGACCAATGCAAATCGTTGTCATGGCTAAAGTTAGTTAAATACAGATTTTGGAGTTAACGAAAATTTCGGATCAATTGAACGACTAATCAATATGAATTGAAAGATAAACTTCGTACATACGGGCATTGTCTGAGTATAGGCATACTGTTCTTCAAAAGGCATAGAATCCAGGTCCACTCCGGTCCTTTTAGGGCTGGTGAAGGATAAACTTGCGTGTTTGTGATATCAACGATCTCCACGTCTTCGTATGATTGCAAAATCTCCCATTTTAACTGAAATAGTTTAAATGACATGTCGATTCAAAAAAAAATCGGACAAGGCATTTATAAAACAAAACTGGTACATTGATTAAAACCAATGCAAATCTTTGTCATGTATGAAGTTAGTTAAATACAGATCTTGGAGTTAACCAAAATTTCGGATCAATTGAACGACTAATCAATATGAATTGAAAGATAAACTTCGTACTTTCGGTGCAATTGTCTGAGTAAAGGCATACTGTTTTTTAAAACGCATAGAATTCAGGTCCACTCCGGTTCTTTTAGGGCTGTTGAAGGTAAAACTAGCGTGTTTGTGATAACAGTGATCTCCTCGTCTTCGTCTGGTAGCAAAATCTCCCATTTGAACTGAAATTGTTTAAATGACATGTCTATTCAAAAAACAAAAAACGGACACGGCATGTATAAAACAAAACTGGTACATTGATTAAGACCAAAGCAAATCTGTTCATGGCTAAAGTTAGTTAAATACAGATTTTGGAGTTAACGAAAATTTCGGATCAATTGAACGACTAATCAATATGAATTGAAAGATAAACCTCGTACTTACGGTAAAATTGTCTGAGTATAGGCATACTGTTTTTGAAAAGGCATAGAATCCAGGTCCAGTCCGGTCCTTTTAGGGCCAGTGAAGGTAAAACTAGCGTGCTTGTGATAACAGTGATCTCCTCGTCTTCGTCTGGTAGCAAAATCTCCCATTTGAACTGAAATTATTTAAATGACATGTCGATTCAAAAAACAAAAAACGGACACGGCATATATAAAACAAAACTGGTACATTGATTAAGACCAATGCGAATCCATGACATGGCTAAAGTTAGTTAAATACAGATTTTGGAGTTAACTAAAATTTCGGATCAATTGAACGACTAATCAATACGAATTGAAAGATAAACTTCGTACTTACGGTACAATTGTCTGAGTATAGGCATACTGTTCCTCAAAAGGCATAGAATCCAGGTCCACTCCGGTACTTTTAGGGCTGGTGAAGGTAAAACTTGCGTGTTTGTGATAACAGCGATCTCCACGTCTTCGTCTGGTAGCAAAATCTCACATTTGAACTGAAATTGTTTAAATGACATGTCGATTCAAAATAAAAAACGGGCACGGCATTTATAAAACAAAACTGGTACATTGATTAAGACCAATGCAAATCGTTGTCATGGCTTAAGTTAGTTAAATACAGATATTGGAGAAAGCGTAAATTTCGGATCAATTGAACGACTCATGAATATCAATGGAAAGTTAAACTTCGTACTTATGCCATGTATTCTGAGTATAGGTATACTGTTCCTCAAAAAGCATACAATCCAGGTCCGTTCCTCTCCTTTTAGGGCTGGTGAGGGTAAAACTTGCGTTTAGCGATAACAGCGACATTCTCGTCTTCCTCTGGTAGCATAATCTCCCACTTGAACTGAAATTTTTTAAATTGACATTTCGATTCAAAATGCAAAAACAAATACGGCATTTATAAAAAAACATTGGCACATTGATTTAGGACCATTACAAATCGTTGTCATGCTTAAAGTTAGTTAAAAACCTTTTTTGGGGATAGCGTAAATTTCGGATCAATTGAACGACTAATAAATATGAATTGAAAGATAAATTTCGTACTTTTCGTATAATTGTCTGAGTATAAGGATACTTTTCCTCAAAAAGCATAGAATCTAGGTCCACACTTGGACTTTAGGGGCAGGTTAAGGTAAAACATGCGTGTTTGAGTTACGGAGATCTTTGCGTCTTCGTCTGGTAGAAAAATCATCCATTTCAACTGGAAATACTAAAATTGACATTTAGATTCAAAACCCAAAACGAACTAGGCCTGGATGAAATAACTGTTGGATATGCGATCTCAATTGCTTTTGGATTCATCCTAATGCAGTGTCATTATTGTGTACGAGTTATGATTATGTTTTGTTTCCTTTTGTGACGAATAAAGTTTCGTTTTTGTTTCTTGGATATGCAACCGGAAACGATTGGAGAATGGCGTGGTTTATTTCTTTTTCCTCGCAACCGATATCCTAAATTTGGAGTGAATTTCTAATAATAACACTGGTGCATTAACTAAGGAGCAAATTATATCGCTGTCATGGTTTAAGTTAGTTAAAAACAGATTTTTGAGTAAGCGAAAATTTCGGATCAATTGAAAGACTAATCAATATGATTTGAAAGATAAACTTCGTACTTACGGTACAATTGTCTGAGTATAGAAATACTGTTCCATTGACATTGACATTTAGATTCAAAACCCAAAAACGAACTAGGCCTGGATGAAATAACACTGGTGCTATAACTAAGGAGCATATTATACCGATTCTTGGTTAATTAAAAACAGATTTTGGAGATAGCGAAAATTTCAATTCCAATTTAAAACGAACTAGGAATGGATGAAATAACACCCTGCATTAACTATGGAGCAAATTATATCGTTGTCATGGTTTAAGTTAGTTAAAAACAGATTTTGAATATAGCGAAAATTTCAGATCAATGGAACGACTCATCAATGTCAATGGAAAGTAAAACTTCGTACTTACGCCAAATATTCTGAGTATAGGTATACTGTTCCTCAAAAAGCATAGAATCTAGGTCCGATTCTCTCCTTCTAGGGCTGGTGAGGGTAAAACTTGCGTATTTGCGATTACAGCGACATTCTCGTCTTCCTCTGGTAGCAAAATCTACCATTCGAACTGAAATTATTTATATTGATATTTTAATTCAAAATGCAAAAACAAACACGGCATTTATAAAAAAACACCGGCACATTGATTAAGGACCAATGCATATCGTTGTTATGGTTTAAGTCAGTTAAAAACCTATTTTGGAGATAGAGTATATTTCGGATCAACTGGTTGACTAATCAATATGAATTGAAAGATAAACTTCGTAATTACGGTACAAATGTCTGAGTATAGGCATACTGTTCCTCAAAAGGCATTGAAGCCAGGTCCTTCTTGTCCTTTTAATGTTGGTGAGGGTAAAACTTGCGTGTTTGTTATAACAGCGATCTCCTCGTCTTCGTCTGGTAGCAAAATCTCCCATTTTAACTGCAATTGTTTAAATGACATGTCGATTCAAAAAAACTAAAACGGACACGGCATTAATAAAACATCACTGGTACATTGATTAACACCAATGCAAATCGTTGTCATGGCTAAAGTTAGTTAATTTTTGATTTTGGAGATAGCGTAAATTTGGGATCAATTGAACGACTAATCAATAGGAATTGAGAGATAAACTTCGTACTTACGGTACAATTGTCTGAGTAAAGGCATACTGTTCCTCAAAAGGCATAGGATATCAGGTCCACTCCTTTCCTTTTAGGGCTGGTGAGGGTAAAACCTGCGTGTTTGTGCAATCATCGATCTCCTCGTCTTCGTCTGGTAGCAAAATCTCCCATTTGAACTGAAATGGTTTGAATGACATATTATTAAAAAAAATACGGACACGGCATTTATAAAACAACACTGGTACATTGATTAAGACCAATACAAATCGTTGTCATGGTTAAAGTTAGTTAAATTCAGATTTTGGAGATAGGGTAAATTTCGGATCAATTGAGCGACTTATTAATATGAATTGAAAGATAAATTTCGTACTTACGGTATAATTGTCTGAGTATAAGCATACTTTTTATCAAAAAGCATAGAATCAAGGACCACGCTAGGACTTTAGGGGCAGGTGAAGGTAAAACTTGCGTGTTTGAGTTACAAAGATCTTTGCGTCTTCGTCTGGTAGCAAAATCATCCATTTCAACTGGAAATACTAAAATTGACATTTCGATTCAAAACCCAAAAACGAACTTGGCCTGGATGAAATAACACTGGTGCATTAACCCTCATATGGATTTATAAAATTAGTTACGTCGTTGGATTTACGGCGCCGCAGCGGTGCCACGTAATTTTTTCTATTATCTTTCAAAGTTAGCCTGAATTTACAAATTTCATGATTGATAATGGTAAATACATCTATTATCTGTATTTCTTACCGTGGTTTGCTAGATTTAAACCTTTATTGTTTTAAGTTATAACAAAAAAAACCTGAACGCTGCAATCTTTTCTATTTCTTGCCATAATTCTTTTTATTTAAGTTCCCTTTGTTTGTTATTTTCGAGTGAAAGTTTTTATTTTGTGTGTAATTGTTGTTTGAAATATGTTTCTGATATGCAGAGCTTGACAAACTCCGCTTTTTAATGTTTATATTGTTTATAATTTTATGTATCTAAATACTAAAAATGATGACCGAATAAAATTCGTTTATTACTATATGACATAATTTTGCTTCACTGCGTCCACCCATATGTTATATCTTCGCAGTGCATATAGAAGGATAAGTTATTAAACGTTAATAATGGAACAGCTGTAGGTGAAGCGAGAAGAGACGAGTGTTACTTTCGTGTTTTTTACAAGATTCTCGCGATCAGGACAAATCTTACGAATATTCTGGGATCTTATGCCCTGCAATTAAAAAAAATCAAGGCTTATGGGATTTGAAATATAAATAATATGGGATGATAAGCGACTTGTCAAAGAACCCAACGCTTATTTGGAGTTGGAGATAGAAGAGTCGGTACTCCTTTCCTACCACGGAAACCTATTCCCCCACTGGGACGTGTAGCACAAGGGAAAGGTTTCCTTAGATATGGGCGGGTAAATGTTTTGCGTGGGAGTGCATCGGATTAGGTTTTACTCCTGTGTTGGTGGAATATCAAAAAAAAAAATTTTTAGAAGTACCTATGTATTATTGGTGGTAGGGGAGAAGGAGCAGCTGCCTTTTTTCTTTCGTCCAGCTCTGCGTGAGAAAGTGATGAAAGAATGCTCTGGGGTGACAAAAATACCCTCACTTTGGAAGGACTTCCCTAACATTTTCTTTCCGTTACCTTTCTTAGCGTTTCACTGACCCAAACATTGAGACTGTCCATACCTTCCCACTATGCTCCCTTATTCGTCATTCACCACCTTCTTCCCCCCACCCACAGAACTTGATTGAACTTCTCTCCACCCTAATGACCCACCCGAGCTGGACCTTCTTGGAATGAAGGGAGGGCCACCGCGGGGCGTTTTGACAAGGCTTTTGTTCCCTGTCCCTCATGCAGCGTTGGAAGGATGAAGAAAAAGCAGGCTTTTGTATCTAATTGCCTCCTTGCACTCCCAGCCTTTTTCGCGATAGGGATTTTCTACTCCTACCTGTCCTAACGATCTGGGTATTCCCCGATCCTTAGCAGTCGACACACTACCACCCCTTCACTCCAAAACAACCTCCTGGCATTCCTTCTCCTCCTCACTCACCCCTTTACGTTAGTAACACCCCCAGTGCATAAAAAATCTGTGCATTTCAGTACATAAAGAAACGAGAAATATGTTCACAAATTTTCACCTCACGGTAAATTGTCTTTTCACCTATTCATAATGAAACGATTTTTACCATCCAAAGTCTAAACTCATCGTCAGGAAAGAAATTATTTTCTATCACACAATTAGTTGGGTAGTTATCTTGATTTCACCCCAATGGTAAACTGTCACGTCATCAGTAACAATATCAACGGCAGCAATTTAGTATAGACTATCGTAGCCGCAAAGGGTTTTTTTTTCGAATGAAAGGTACAAGACACATAACAATAACTGTGCGATGTGTTCTTCACAGTAGTCGGTGAAACTAATCTCCTGGCAAGTTACAGTTACTCATTCAGCGAGAAATGTTCACACAACGGTGAGAAAGCATTATTCTACGAATTCGGATAATGCATTGTGTTAAATTTTTCTGAGAATTTCTGCTTGGAGTAATTCTAAACAGAGTCACTCTAGGATTTACCCTAAGGTGACTATCACCACGGCAGGTACGTGGACGCGGAGCGGAGAAGGTGCCCAAGAAAAACTAAGCCGGAGGCTCATGAATAAACAACTTTGAATAGCCATGAGTTTTTATGACTAATTCTTATAAAAAGATGAAGTTTTGTCATTGAACATCATAACGAGGCAAATATTTTGATTCTTTAGTAAAATAGAAAGCGAAATTGGTAAGGTAATATTTTCCTTTTGTTTAACAATTTCATTTTGTTTAAAATGTTTAGAAATATAAATAATATGATTATAAATATATTATATCATTTCATACGAAACATAAATGCTTTGACATTAACATTGTGACTGCAGTCAACGACGAGGCGACAAGGAAATACTGAGCGCCGCAGAGGCGCCGAAAATCCAACGACGTAACTTTTTCCATTAGAGGCAAATAAAATGTAATCTATCGACACTATGCTAAACAAAATTTTACATGTAGACGAGGAGAGAAAAAAAATAGACTACTGACAATTTCAAAATGATTCATGGGAATGGAAAATTTTTACACCACTTTTAAAACCTCGAGCGCCGCTAAGGCGCAGCAAATCCATATGAGGGTTAACTAAAGAGCAAATTATATCGTTTTCATGGTTTAAGTTAATTAAAAACAGATTTTGGAGAAAGCGAAAATTTCGGATAAATTGAACGACTAATCAATATGAATTGAAAGATAAACTTCGTACTTACGGTACAATTGTCTGAGTATAGGCGTACTGTTCCTCAAAAAGCATACAATCCAGGTCCGCTCCTCTCCTTCTATGGCTGGTGAGGGTAAAACTTGCGTATTGGCGATAATAGCGACATTCTCGTCTTCCTCTGGTAGAAAAATCTCCTATTTGAACTGAAATTATTTAAATTGATATTTAGATTCAAAATGCATAAACAAACACGGCATTTATAAAGAAACACTGGCACATTGATTAAGGACCAATGAAAATCGTTTTCATGGTTTAAAATAGTTAAAAACCTATTTTGGAGAAGGCGTAAATTTCGGATCAATTGAACGACTAATTAATATGAATTGAAAGATAAATTTCGTACTTACGGTATAATTGTCTGAGAATAAGAATACTTTTCCTCAAAAACCATGGATTCCAGGACCACTCTTGGACTTTAGGGGCAGGTGAAGGTAAAACTTGCGAGTTTGAGTTACAGAGATCTTTGCGTCTTCGTCTAGTAGCAAATCATCCATTTCAACTGGAAATACTAAAATTGACATTTAGATTCAAAACCCAAAAACGAACTAGGCCTGGATGAAATAACACTGGTGCATTAACTAAGGAGCAAGTTATATATCGTTGTCATGGTTTAAGTTAGTTAAAAAAAGATTTAGGAGTTAGCAAAAATTTCGGATCAATTGAACGACTAATCAATATGAATTGAGAGATAAACTTTGCACTTACGGTACAATTGTCTGAGTATAGGCATACTGTTCTTCAAAAGGCATAGAATCCAGGTCCTTCCTGTCCTTTTAAAGTTGGTGAGGGTAAAACTTGCGCGTTTGTGATAACAGCGATCTCCTCGTCTTCGTCTGGCAGCAAAATCTCCCATTTGAACTGAAATTGTTTAAATGACATGTCGATTCAAAATACAAAAAACGGACACGGCATTTATAAAACCACACTGGTACATTGTTAAGACCAATGCAAATCGTCGTCATGGCTTAAGTTAGTTAAATACAGATTTTGGAGATAGGGTAAATTTCGGATCAATTGAACGACTCATCAATATCAATGGAAAGTTAAACTTCGTACTTACGCCAAATAATCTGAGTATTGGTATACTGTTCCTAAAAAAAAATAGAATCCAGGTCCGCTCCTCTCCTTCTCGGGCTGGTGAGGGTAAATCATGAGTATTTGCGATATCAGCGACATTCTCGTCTTCCTCGGGTAGCAAAATCTCCCATTTGGACTGAAATTATTTAAATTGACATTTCGATTCAAAATGCAAAAACTAACACGGCATTTATAAAAAAAACTGGTACATTGATTAAAGACCAATGCAAATCGATGTCATGGTTTGAGTTAGTTAAAAACTTATTCTGGAGATAACGAAAATTTCGGACCAATTGAACGAGTAATTAATATGAATTGAAAGATAAATTTCGTAAATACGGTATAATTGTATGAGTATAAGCATACTTTTCCTCAAAAAGCATAGAATCCAGATCCACTCCTGTCCTTTTATGGCTGGTGAGGGTAAAACTTGCGTATTTGCGATAATAGCGACATTCTCGTCTTCCTCTGGTAGCAAAATCTCCTATTTGAACTGAAATTATTTAAATTGACATTTCGATTGAAACCCAAAAACGAACAAGGCTGGATGTAAAACCACACTGGTGCATTAACTAAGGAGAAAATTATATCGTTGTCATGGTTTAAGTTAGTTAAAAACCTATTTTGGATATATCGAAGAATTCGGATTATTTGAACGACTAACTAATATGAATTGAAAGATAAATTTCGTACTTACGGTATAATTATCTGAGTATAAGCATACTTTTCCTCAAAAAGCATAGAATCTAGGTCCACTCTTGGACTTCAGGGGCAGGTGAAGGTAAAACGTGCGTGTTTGAGTTACAGAGGTCTTTGCATCTTCGTCTGATAGTAAATCAGCCATTTCAATTGGAAATACTGAAATTGACATTTAGATTCAAAACCCAAAAACGAACTTGGCAAAGATGAAATAACAGTGGTGCATTATCTAAGGAGCAAATTATATCGATTCGTGGTTTAAGTTAGTTAAAAACAGATTTTTGGGATAGCGAAAAATTCGGATGATTCAACGACTAATCAATATGAATTGAAAGATGAACCTTGTACTTACGGTACAATTGTCTGAGTATAGGTATACTGTTCCTCAAAAGGCATAGAATTCAGGTCCACTCCTGTCCTTTTAGGGCTGGTTAGGGTAAAACTTGCGTGTTTGTGATAACAGCGATCTCCTCGTCTTCGTCTGATAGCAAACTCTCCCATTTGAACTGAAATTTTTTAAGTGACATTTCGATTCAAAATTCAAAAACGGACAAGGCATTTATAAAACAACCCTGGACCATTGATTAAGGACCAATGCAAAACGTTGTCATGGTTTAAGTTACTTAAAAACAGATTTTGTAGATAGCGTAAATTTCGGATGAATTGAACGACAAATTAATATGAATTGAAAGATAAATTTCGTACTTACGGTACAATTGTCTGAGTATATGCATACTGTTCCTCAAAATGGAATAGAATCTAGGTCCACTCCTTTCCTTTAAGGGCTAGTGAGGGTGAAACCTGCGTGTTTGTGATAACAGCGATCTCCTTGTCTTCCTCTGGTAGAAAAATCATCCATTTCAACTGGAAATACTTAAATTGGTATTTCGATTCAAAATCAAAAAACGAACTTGGCCTCGATGAAAAAACCCTGGTGCAATAACTAAGGAGCAAATTATATTGTTGTAATGGTTTAAATAAGTTAAATAGATATTTTGGAGATAGCGTAAATTTCGGATCAATTGAACGACTCATTAATATGAAATGAAGTATAAACGTCGTACTTACGGTGTTATTGTCTGAACATAAGCATACTGTTCCTCAAAAATCATAGAATTCAGGTTCATCCATGCCCTTCTACGGCTGGTGAGGGTAAAAACTTGCGTGTTTGTGATAACAGCGACAATCTCGTCTTCGTCTGGTACCAAATTTTCTATTTGAACTGAAATTATTTAAATTGACATTTCGATTCAACATGCAAAAACAACACGGCAGTTATAAAAAAACACTGGTACATTGGTTAACGACCAATTCAAATCGTTGTGATGATTTAATTAATTTAAATACAGAATTTGGAGATAGCGAAAATTTCGGATCAATTTAACTTTTTCTAATTCGGATCAATTTAATTTAACTAATCAATATGAATTGATAGATAAACCTCTTACTTACGGTACAATTGTCTGAGTATAGGTATACACTTCCTCAAAAAGCATAGAATCAAGGTCCACTCCTCTCCTTTTAGAGCTGGTGAGGGTAAAACTTGCGTGTTTGTGATAACAGCAATCTCATAGTTTTCGTCTGATAGCAAACTCTCCCATTTGAACTGAAATTTTTAAAATGACATTTCGATCCAAAATTCAAAAACGGACAAGGCATTTATAAAACAACCCTGGTCCATTGATTAAGGACCAATGCAAAACGTAGTCATGGTTTAAGTTACTTAAAAACAGATTTTGTAGATAGCGTAAATTTCGGATCAATTGAACGACTAATTAATATGAATTGAAAGATAAACTTCTTACTTACGGTATAATTGTCTGAGTATAAGCATAGGCATGAGCATAAGCCTTAAAAAGCTTAGAATCCAGGTCCACTCCTTTCTTTTTTATGGCTGGTGAGGGTAAAACTTGCGTGTTTGTGATAACAGCGATCTTCGCATCTTAGTCTGATTGCAAAATCTCCCATTTGAGCTGACATTGTTTAAATTGACATTTTGATTCAAAACCAAAATACGGACACGGCATGGATAAAATTACACTGCTGCATTGATTAGGACCAATACAAATCGGCGTCATGTTAAAAATCAGTTAAATACAGATTTTGGAGATAACCTATATTTCGGATAATTTGCACGACTCATGAAAATGAATTGAAAGATAAACTTCGTACTTACGGTATAATTGTCTGTGTATAAAACACTTTTCCTCAAAGAGCATAGAATCTAGGTCTACTCATTACCTCTTAGGGCTGGTGAGGGTAAAACTTATGTGTTTGTGATAACAGCGATCGTCGCGTCTTCGTCTGGTAGCAAAATCATCCATTTGAACTGAAATTACTAAAATTCACATTTCCATCCAAATCCCAAAATCCCCCGCATTCTTGCAGAATTATGTTCATTGCTAATTTTTCCTCCTTTTTTTCTAATACTAACACTGTGTAGTTGTCAATAAATCCATAACAGCTAATGGTCATCTATTTTACATCACACTCGTTATGAAGTAATAATTACATATTTTATCAGACTTAAATTGACTTGATTTCCATGAAATGGACCATTTCAGCATTATTAGTTTGATTTAAACAAATAAGAGTGGAAAATAGTCGACTTTCATAGGCGAGGACCTCAAAAAGAATATAGAGCCTGACAGGCTCAGCGCGAGTACTTGCGTTCCAAAAAGGGACGCGAGTCTCGCAGGGTTAAACTGTATTGGTTTTAACGCTCAGCATTTACCACATTTAAGTTTTGCTTCAAGAGAACGATTCTCTAATATTCTACGGTGGACGATTTTCAGCCGAGGTTAGTGCACGTATCATTAAAGTTCATTTAGACATCTTTGGATACGATCGCAGACCATAATTCTATTAAAAGCGTTCGAACCTCGAAAAAGTGACTTTTCTCCTGGGTACTCGTAAAAGAAGACATCCCAGAAAGACGTGCTCCGTCCGGCCAGGAACTAGGAAAGTGTTATGGACACGAAAATGCTACCATGCAAGTAAAACTACCAGTTAGTTATAGAAAAACGAACAGTTAGCGTAGCAACTGTATATGCACCAGTCATAACATGCCAATAAATGCATGCAGAAACCTATAGTATTGATAATTATAGTAAGGTCTTGACTATACACGAAGAACCCATTTTATCAAGCCCTAGTCAAGTTATTTTAGAGCTAAACTATCATAGTTATTGTGGTCAATTGTTGTACACGGAAAAAAATACATCTGAAATCTCTGGGTTCCACAGAATATTTCCCTAATCTTATACATATGATCGTTTCTGCCATCTACATCTACATTACACCCCGCAAGCCGCCTCAATAGGCGGGTGGCAGGGGGTGTTAGGACACCAGCCGTCTCCATATAAAAAGGAACTGCTCCAACGAAATCACGCCTAGCATTTATTTAAGTCCTTTATCGTGCGGGGGAAAAACGTATTCTCATACCTATCCGTTCGGCGAAGTGTCTCTTAATTTTATAGTTTCAGTAGGACATGGAAAGGTATTTGGATTCTTATATGATGTTCTCCGCGTCAATCTTCAAGATAACCATCGGCTGGTCAAGCCTAGCGCGACCCCTCCGAGTCTCTTGCGGCTCCCAGCCTAATTCACTTAACATATAGGTTACACCTTCTGGATGTTGTATCAGAGTGTCATCGGAAGCGGATTCAGTCCGAGTCGATCGGGAACCTACCCTACGCTGGTCTTTCTTGCGTTTCACACTTACTATCGGAAAGCGTTCCGATTTCGGTATGACATCAATAGGATCAATCATCCCAAACGGTAAGGATAAAACGTTACAATTTTCAAGAGACAAGTGAGCAGCGAAAACAACCTCCCGCAAGATTTGACACTTCACAATGGAAGCGAAAGCTATACGCGGGCATGCATAAGTGCTAATTGATGCATAGTAACATAATTGACGTTATTGCGGGGTAAAACTATTCTAGAATTGTCCGTTTGCAGTTTTTTTAAATGTAATCTCCTATCGCTTTGTGAAAATTACGGGAATTAGGGTAAATTTAAAACGAGTTTGTTAGTTCATTCACGTGAGAGCACAGTTGATTGTTAAGGTCATGTATCGGAATAATTAAAATACAGGCAGGGGTGCCGAGTTATAAAAAATATTAGGGGGCCCATAGCGGGGGTCTTCCCCCCCTAAACATTTTATAAATATTGAGTTTTAACGTTTTTTAAAGCATTTTTAGAGAAGTTCGATTCACGCAGCTTTCCCATGCATACCTATCTTATTAAGTTGACGAATCAAGTCTTTCTGCGCCGGATCCCTCATACTCGCTGTACATTCAATGTGTGGCCAGCTTGGAGTGCGCAACAGCACCTCTCTTTTACTTTCTCGGGCGAAAATCTCCCATAATACGCTCGACGAATGCTAACTTCTTCAGCGCTCAGCCATAAATATTTCTTATGTGTGCTCCCCATGACAAGTTCGAAGTAATAATAGCTCCTAGACAATTCAATTAATCTATCTCGTTTATGATTACACCATCTTTAGCACTTATATGGGGATAGTTTGATGACCTCTGCAAGAAATATACCGTCGTACATTTGCTCAGATTAAGACCAAATTGATTGTATACACATGAACGTTGTTTAAATCGAATGATAGTATTTCAAAGAATGAGTGATCACCAATTTCGCAATAGATGACATCTTCGTTTGCCAATTGACGTATTTTACTGCTAATTGGAGACCATAGGTATTTTCTTATGTTTTGTAAAAAGGGGGACCGATTACGCTTCCTTGTGGGACACCTAGTCACTTCATCTACATCAGAGCTAATTCCGTCGAGAACAAATACTTGCTTACGATCACTCAAAAGTCGCCCATGTAGTTAACTACTGTTTCGTTTAGTCCACATGGTCATAATTTATATAAAAGTTTGCTTGGATTTACCGTATCGAAGACTTTCTTAAAATCTACAAATATTGCACCGAAATGTCTTTTCGCTTACAATAGATTTCAGTACGTCACGTCAACGAATAGGTATTTCCAAATTATTAAGAGTAGCAATTTTTCATCATCATCATTTATCATGAAATTTTTTTCCATGGTAATCTTTGTAGAACAGCTTAGCGTGATACTATACGCGAAAAAACTGTAATTTGGGGACTCGTTAATTTTTTAAAATGAAAGTGCGACAAAAACACTGAGGAATCGTATAAACCATTTAATTGATTCATAATATTTTCGAAAATTTTTAAAGAAAGGCCTTCAAACCGATAAACAACCCACAAACTCATTTTGATCTGTGTGAAGCAATTATTAATGCGCCTATTATTTTCATTTTATGGGTATATCCATGACTGCTTCCAAATTGAATCAAACGTTTGTGATCAACGTTCTAGGCTGTTATTTCGTCGTAAATTTAACTCTGACTTATCTGATTTGTTGGTATTCCATGTCACTATGTTGATTGATAAAAATAAGTTCAACAGTTCTACTCAAAAGGCATGAAACACGTGTCCGGTTACAACTTATCGCAATATCAGGTGCACTTACGAAATTGCCACACTTTTCAGAGACTTTTTGCATCGGAATTTTCTGAAGTGAAAATTTATGATATTTGAGGCACAAGAAAAATATGAAAATGACATACCTACCCGACATTCATACATACAGTCATTCGCTGAAACGTTCAAGGTGATTTCGACATGTTTTCTTCAGTCATGAAGTCCACAAAGGTCAATTTATACCTCTCCTTACTTCCCTTCTGTAATGGCTATAGATTGTTGACCAAATTAGACAATTTCTTCGGCCAACACACGAAATTAATTATTAAATCTAAAATTGGATATCAATATTTTTCGTAATGTGAGGAATATTGGCTTTCAGTTGCTTTAAAATTACATTATATTAAGTGACTCCAATGCAATCACTCGGGAAACTATTACTGGAAATACAATATTGAGCAGCAAAGTACCATACTGAATTGAAAATAGACAACCAACATCTTCGATGCAATAAAGCGACTCAAAATTTACTTTCACTTCGTTTAGACCAACGCCGCATGCATCGCATTCGCAGCTGATCGTTAGGGGCGCGCACGTGGGGCTGGACGACGCGGAAAAGATAGTCAAAATTCACTTCACAGTCAACCACCCAAATGGTTTTACAAGATAGGAGAAAAACTTCAGCAAAAAGTGTACGAGAATTCAGTAGCCATGCAGCATATTTTCTGAACGTCGTACTAGGTTTTGTGAAACTAATGTATATGAAAAATGTCCTCTGTGAGTGCGCAGCATCAAGTCATCCGTCACTGAGACTCGATCCAAGGAATTTCTGGTTTGTTGCTTGATTCTTCACCCCCTAAACCACCGGAGCGATTGTTTCCTTGGGTAGTTTCAATTCCTAAAATGTCTGTTGTGTTCACGGATATCCCGAGGAGTGTAAGCTTCACTCTTGAAGAAACCTGAGCGAAGCATATTTCAGAGAATATGAGGAAGTATTCGTAGTTAGTTGTCTTATACGCGGTTTCATCATGAGATGGACATGATTAATTTCCACGGCATAAGGGGAGTATAGTTTTTTTTTAATTTCCGGTTGTATGAGAGCCTTTCGAGGACAAAAATTTAGAAGACGGACTCACAGTCGGCTGAAATCGGAAAAAAATGGACAAAACCTCAAAATCGATTTTTTTTAGTGCGGAATACGAAACTTTGTACAGTTGTTGCCAACACATTAGTGCTTTTTTTTACGCAAGCCGTTTTTCATAGATAAAGTTTTTAAACAAATTACTTGGCCTCAAAGTTGAACAAATTTCGAAAAACGAAACAAAAGTGTTTGGGGAAAGCATTAAAATGCCTGGTCTTGAGGTTACTCATCTAAAAAACTGTTATCTCATCTTTACGCTTTATAAAAACTGTTGAATCCGGAATTCAAAAGATCGTCGTAAGATTTCATTATTTTGATGCGATTGATATTATGCGAATTATGTGACAGAAACGTTGACTCGCAAGGAAACATTTAAGCCACCAAGGGTTTCAGTTATATTCTCAAGCGAAATTTATTATTTGATTGCAAATTAAATGAAAAGCGTCATCAGAAACCACTCGAGAATATCTACCACCTATATAGACCCCACCTAATAAGACACCTATTTCGCCAGCACCTTCGATTCCATTAATGTCGAACACCGCACAGATAATTGCAAAGAAATCCTGAGGCTTGCCGATCGAACTGCTGAATTAACTCTTATTTTTAGACGATTGCTTTGACATTCTGCAACAAGGAAGTGGAAGGGACAGTTCTTTTACCGAAACCAAATCATGCAAATACGTGTGCGGTATATCCAACAGCTATCAACCTATCTTGTGCTAATCCTTTATTTAAATGAAGAGGAAACTGAGAAAAGGGCCATAGTTTGTGTATCTCATTAATTAAATATTAAGACTAACGATATACGCAAAACGGTCGATATGACTATACACATCAATTGTAAATTACGCCGCGTCCGGCATTCCATACTATCAGGGGCTGCCGCGGACTGCGCGCGCGGCAAAACATCGATTTTTATTTTGCGTGATACTAATGGTAGTAGTTGATTTTTTTGGATGGACACTCTAAAACGCTTGATGTAATTTTAACTTAAATATCTCGAGGTAACTCGGAGATACTTTTTTTTATAATCGTACGTGAACACAAAATTTCCTTTGTTTACTACGAGTCCTCCAATTTGTCAATTTGTATCGAATCAACGATAAATATCGCAAGACAGCGAAGAAATTAGGTTATAAGAAAAGTAAAATAAATGTGACCCTAAATAAATTATATCTTATACACAATTCACTTGCTAAAAGATTCACTTCCCAACGTCCGTCGAGCACGGTAATCCCCGTGGTCTACTGCAAGCTTCGAACTGTGCCGCACGTTAGAAATATCGATGTTTATTTCGGCGTCGCAGGTGGTCGCAATTCTCTTTTTGGTATCATACTCTATAGGTTATGTTGTATATGTGGTGTAAATATCTCGCGGTAACTCGGTGATCCTTTTTTTATAATCCTAAACGAACACAAAATTTCGACAAAAAAGAGGGTCCAATATTTTGTATCGTATCGGCCCCAAATAATACAACTGAGTCGTGAAATTTGCCAAGAATTAACAACAATAAATCACATAATAATATTTTAAGTTTTTGTTTGTATTTAATCACTACAGAAGGTGTGGCATTAGTTTTAACATTCTGAATTTCGAAAAATATTCAATGAGGGCAATTTTTGCGAAATTTGTTGAACTTTGACGCCAAGTAATTTGTTTAAACATTTATCTATGAAAAACGGTTTGCGTCAAAAAATGCACTAATGTGTTGACAACAACTGTGTAAAGTTTCAAATTCCGCACTCAAAAAAATCGTTTTTAGGGTTTTGACCAGCTTTTTTTCGACTTCAGCCCACTGCGTGATCGTCTTCAAGGATTCGTGGGCTGAGATTCCCTTTCAGACTACAATATGCTTTGCGTTAATTTTTCCACCTCTGTACTAAGGGGGGAGGGGAAGTATCCCAACAAAGTTCGCGCCACCACTATCGCTCAACGGGAGAGTATGTTTCCTTTCCAATGGGTTGTTATTCTCTGGTCAGTGAAGGAAATTCAAACAAGGCAAATCATTTCCTTTCTTCGTTGTCTAAATACGCGACCGAACAGTGAGTCTCCCGCAACCCACAGCATGACTCGCGATGAACTCCGTAGAATTGAGGTGCATTCGACGGCATCACGCGCGCACGTACGGAAAGCTATTCTGAATTTTCCTTCGCATATCTCAACGAAACGACAAAAATCACTACAGGCCATAGCAAGCTTTCACTTGAGGTAAACAAGACAGTCAACTCGCAGATTAGATGGGCCACGCATTTGAATGCAGTTGACTTTGAAGAAGTTTTAGCTTTTCTCGAAGAACTGACGAGCACATCACCAGAACGCATTTTTCTTTGGATCAAGAAGGATATGCTTCCTATCTTGCTTTGAGATACCTTTATAAACAGGCGAGAAGGGAAAAGTAGTCGGTATGTTGGAGGCAGTAGCGGTAGCTAGCTTAACGTTAGCGGAAACATAGCGAAAGATGAATAGAAATAGAAGTACTGTGTACTACTGGGAGAAATGCAACAAGGAGTGTAATGAAGCATTACAAATCGAAGAAGAGTTGTACAATGTACACCTGGGTGTACAGCCGGAGATGTTGACGCTAATATATAATACATCGAAATGCTGTCAAGATTTCGAATTTAATTAAAGGAAGAGATATTGTCCCAAGTGAAGTGTGAATTCATTGGAGTATGTTTTTCATGCATTGATTTTTTTGTCCACATTAATTTAGATATTTTCTTTGGCTCTTAAATATTGCCAAAAGTAATTTGACTGCAATAAACGTCATGAATTGTTTCAATTAAAAAAAATTGGTTTGCAGAGCAATTTAAAAGAAAGCGATGTATCAAACCAAAGAAAAATAAAGTCCTTTATGTTTGTTTTGGCCACTCCCTAAGACAAAATAAAATTTAATTTTTACGATTTATGGAATTTACTTCGGAAAATTGTGTTTCCTCACTTAAATTTGTAGGAAATGTGAGTAAGAAACATTTTAAGTCGCAATTAACGTAAGTTACCAAAACATTTTAAAGTGATGATTTGTTTAGGTGTTTAGAGAAATTCATGATGCTCAAAATCGCTCCTCACCATTGCTGCCTTGCAGATTACGTCTAGCAAATATTCATGCAGTAAATTATCATAGACGAGGAAATGAGGAAGAGGGTGTGGGCTTTACGTGAATTTGAGGACGAAAGCCAGAGTAGCTTCGAAGAAGAAAAGGAAAGGGGGTTTAGAGGGAGGTTGCGGAAAAAGGAAGGCACAACAGATAAGGATATCGAATGAGCTAACATTCTGGTGGGCCGTACGAAATACGTTCGAGCCTCGGTTCGAGGCAGGCAAATTAACCGTCACGACCTTGGTGGCTTAAATAAGACCGTAATTGAATTTCCCTCGTCTCTTTCCTAAGATTATACACCGTTAGAGAGGGAAATGTCATGGATTACGTGGACATTTCAATTATTTGTAAGTGCAAGGAGCTGAACCCCTTGGAAAAATAAAATCGTGTAAAGAATTCGTTTGATCGTAGAGTCACTTTGAAAAATGATGATGATATAATCGCCTTTCGCCTCATTATTCATCCATTCTCCCACAAAGCGATGGTGGCGGCACAGACTCTGCTGGGATACTTTTTTACGCCACTGTACGTCCACAGAGAAAATTAAAATGTTCACGAGAGGATTTACGAGTCGGTCCATAAATGTGTTTTTACCCACCGCGCATTTCATTGGGCTTCCGCAAGTCGCCGCTCGCGTCACTAACGGGCAAGGCGATCCGAAAATCACGAAGGAGTGAGGCTGCGGCTGTTGACATTAATTCATATTCGTAAAGATATTATCTATCAAATTCCTCCGTGCAGTCCCAATGATTTCGGCACTTTCGCAAAAAGTGGAATTTGCCTTCTTAACAACATTGACTGTGATTATGTCCATGTGGGCGCACAAGGAAATTAATATAAGCAATGTGATAATATAAGAATATTTTAAAGCTATTTAAGAACGCTGACCAAAAGAAGGAACAGAATTTGCCAAACTTTTAAATGGCAGTAACTATGAGTGTTAATTTAGGTGGTAATGTCATGTATTTGTAAGTGCACGGAGCTGGGTTCCCTTGGAAAAATAAAATCATTTAAAGAATTCGGTTTATCCTGAAGTCACTTTGACAAATGATGATATAATTGTCTTTCGCCTCTTCACAGTTGATGGATTCAGTCGGTAGGACCAACTGAACTCAGTTTGGAGTGTATGGTGGACATCATTATGAACATCATTATTGCGTATTCGATTTACAGGGAGAGATGCACTGAGGGATAATAAAATATGATCTTCTGAGGTCAAAACAGTATAGCGTTAGCTAATGAAATCGTTCAATTTAAGAGGGCTCGCATTAAATATCAGTTTAAGTATTGAGACTAGGCAGAAATTGCTGAAACTTTTTGAATGTAGTGCGCTGACACATGGATGTGAGACATGGACACTAAGGAAGAAGGTAACCAAACTTGAAAAAAGCAGACATGAGGTTAGAAGGAGATGTATAAGAACTATGTGGACACGATTCTAATTGGGCACGAACCAAAAGAAGTCCATCCAGAAAAATAACAAATGGTAAAAAGAAGGAAATTAAGAAACTTGAAATCATCGGACAGTTACCCAAGCAACACAACTTCAAACGGAATCTCATAAAAGTAAAGTTCTTTGGAAAATAAAGAAAGGACGACCGAGACCTTGATGCATTCAAGTTTTGCCGATGGAAATGAGATGCAACTACAACAACGACATGAAAAGGATGGCCGAAGATAGAGATTGTTAAAGTCATGACCGCAGAAGTGAGGGCAACTTTTAAAAGAGGAAGGACATTAAGAAAAAAATGTATTCGGAACAGTCAAAGATTTGCGAAAGACTATAATTAATTTCAATTACCCTAGTGATAAACGCTTCCCTTCCGCAAAATTCAGCAAGCAGAGTTCAGGAGTAAGCAAATATGTTACAATTATTCGATCGCATTTTCAACCGTATGTTACATAAAATTTTGTTTTCTTGTTTTATTGCGGAGGCAAATACTCCAATTGAAATGTGCGACTGAAAAATACCCGCATAAATAACGTTGGAAAACAATAAAAGGACTGTGATAGGTGTCCCTAAGAGTAAAAAAACAGCAGGATAGTTTATTCAAGCGTTACACGGGAGTATCTATAGCAAGGATTTCGTAATCGCCCAGAATCCTTAACTAGCTCTATAACCAAATGAGTTTGGAAGAAGTGAACGATTAAGTAAGGTGCCTTTGCCATACGCTTTACCAACCTTTAGATACCAGCGCAAGAACTTATCAAAAACTGCTACCGTTGCCAAGAAGAGAGAGTGCATTGAAGGCGAATAGATTTTCAGAAAATTTCTATGGCAGAAGATTATTTTATCTAGTTAAAATACTATCGAATAACAGCAGGAGAATCGATAGAAAATAATAATGAGACGTAAACGTGTTAATATTACATGAGAACCAATCTAGTAACCCAAAAAAATGACAGCTGCGAAATAAATCAGGTCAACTATACACCAAGTGTCATTGTAATGAGAAGATAAATTGTCAAGTGTATTCAGAAGACGCTAATATTCATAACGAAGTGTACGTAATATTTTAGATACCTCTGATTCTAAGAGGTCTAATGATACGTTTAGCCAAACAAGTAAACTATGAATGGGATCATAAATACAAGAATCCGTCTGCTTCATCTCGAGAACAGCATAAAAAAAACCCGAACCCAAAAATCACCTCGTACCTTATCTGGTACTTATTTGAAAGTTTTTTGAGAAATCACGGAGGAAGAAGCCAAACAAAAATGTTATTGTGTGTTATTTCGCTTGAGTATATCATGCCCGTCATTTGAAAAAAATATCCATCTATTTCTAGTAAACACTGAATATTAGCATACCAATGGCGACGTTTTGGTATATAACATAATATAATGTTGAAAGAAGAAATTTGCTTACCTTTCATTCCTCACGATGTGGAAGAATTCCAAGAAATATTACTTGTAGAATAGCACACCACTACTTTCACACGGCTCGATTTTCTGGAAATAATAAGAAAAAAGACACACATTAACACAGCACTGTTATCATGCACGAATCGGGAGTACAAAATAAATAAAATCTGAATATATTGTACTAATGCAGCAAAATCAGGTTACCAAGGTGACGGAAAATTTTCAACGAGAAATTAAATTAGCGAGAAATGATAGTAAATCAACTTACTTATTCAATCGTCTTTACTTATTGATTGCTCAGGCCATGTAAGTCGACGGACAAGGAGAGAAAATAAAAGACTAGAACTGAAAGTTCTTGGTTGTATTCGGAGGAAACTCCCGAATAATTGAGATAAATATAAGGAATGACAACCACTAGGCGAGTACACTAAAGAGAGGCGTCTAATTCAACTCAGAACACGAAATATTAAGAACTCAGTCCCGTAGGCTCCGCATAATACTATGTGACTGATAACATCTATGGAAGGCAGTCTGCAGTCAAATGGGACAGTCCTACACAACTCGATCATCTTGATGACAAGCCACCGGTATATCTTCCAAAATTTTCTTTCGGCGATTAGGTGAAAACTCGATCACAATAGTTTTTAGCCAACGATGGGAGTCAAATCATAGCATTTTGAGTGTTCTCAAATCCTTAAGAAATCAAGCAAGTAGCACGCACGAAAGACCTTGGGTAAAGCACTTCGTCAACGATCCACAAACACAAAAATCAGGTAAAATTAATCAGAATCCACCGAAGTGACAAGATGATCACGATAGCATCAATGGACAATCTACCACTATCTGATACGTGTGACATGAAATCGACACTTCCGAACCTACATTACGAGGCATCGCACGTAATGATGAACAATCCAGACGAATCGCGTCTCAAAGCAGCAATGGAACCCTTGAAAAAGAATAAGCGGCAATAACAATGGACGGATTGTAAAAATATTCTCGCTATTCTCGTATCGGCAGGAAAAATGAAAGAATACAAATCACCTACTAATTGTAAGTAATACATAGGTACTCCCTTCAAGCCTTGTCGTACTTGGCAAACGGTAAAAAATTATCGTAGGCGAAATAAAGCAGTGTAATCGCAAATAATTATCGGCATTAATCGCATCAAATATAATGATATCATAAACTCTAACATGAAACAGTAATGGAACACATATAAAAAGGAACCGATAACTTTAGGATGGCTTGCTTACGTACCTCTTCACTCCAAGCCGGCTAACATCAAACTGATGTATCGAAGCGCTTCAGAATGAATAGCGCCAGAGGATAGTTACCTGATTGGATAACGAATGTGACGTCACGAGAAAGTCAGATATATTTTCGCAAAAAAAACAATAAAATGGATTGTTTTAACATATGAATGTATAGGATTTATTTGAATTAAATATTAAAAGGTAATACTTTATATCAATTCGTGTAAAATAGTTAATTTTTCCGAAATCTAATTTTTATGGTGAGTAAATATTACTACGTCACATGCGGTTCGTCTATGGCGAAAATTGATTGTCTTTTGTTTTCTTGTGACGTCGTTCACCTCTTTCGCAATAAGTTCGCTAGTCTCGGAGCCCGGCCGCTTTTGACTCTCCGACGGTCTCAATGCCCTATTCAATCATGTCCCACTATATTCCATTGTTAACCTCCACACCCACTGACTTTCGCGGTATATCTCCTCCCCCACCCTATATTAATGATCTTTTTTTACCTTAGAGACTATGACTCATTCTCACGTGCCATTTCAAACTACTTCCTCTAACAGTGTTCACTCTGACTGACCACCGTCAGTTACTCCATTTACATCGATGTGACGCCCAACGGATTCACGGATGCAGCGACGCGACTGTTTATTGCATACATACCACGCTGGAGAAATTAAAAAGGAGAATGTGAATGTGCAAGTGAAACTTCAGTTAGAAGATAACCTGGCGCAAACAGCGGCTTATTTGGACGAAATTCACGTTATCGATCGTGATTATGCGAGTGAGTACAAAATTGTTGTGTAGTTTTATTGCCATTATACATTTCATTCCATCACTTAGTGCGCGGGTTCTCCACAATTTACCATCAAAAATACAAAGATAATGTCGATTTTTTTAATTAAATGATACTATTCCAGTGTAGAGCAAACTCTAAATAGCTTCTTAAGAGGTGATACAGGGTAAGAACTGATATTCCTTCGAACTTTGGTATTCTCCGATAAACTCTCGGGAATGGCATAAAAACTTATTTGTGTCAGTCTTATACGTGCGTTTTTCAGCAACCTTCTCCATTACCGTGTGTTTTGACAATTTTCCTATGGTCTGACATTGTATCTGCTTTACTGTTTACGGGGAATGTGATTTACTACTGATTGTTACGGAGTGAAAGGGGAAGATTTGGCACAGACGTGCGCGCGGAGTCAAAATCCAATGGAGTGATCGTCATTATTACGTGAGTGTTGAAGTCCTATCTATTAAGTGCCGTCATCTTAGATCGGAAATTCGGAAAACCGTTTCACGCAGTACTCAATGCTATTCTTCTGTCAGCTATCACTTCCATATTTGCGTCTATACAAACCATCACTTGGTTTGAGGAAATGAGTGAGCGATGAAATTGGTTATATTTTTCATGAGCCACTCAATTAAACTTCATCGCCCCAGCCCAAAATTTCAGTCGTGCACTTAGTACCGTCACTTCAATTGGCACCCATGATTAATATTCCCGAAACTTATTGCGTGGATTTTAATGTAATATCGGCATTGTTTTTCAATTTTCAGACCCATAAAAGGTAAATGTTTTCAATTCCTCAAGTTACATTCCTGTTTCTCAGCAAGATTTTATTAGCATACAAAAACTGTGGTTAATCATTTACATTTTCTGGAGCCATTGGTTCATTTAATCATTTTATCTATACATTCCCAAGAAGTGCTGCAGATGAAGATAATGCATAGCATTTCTTCAAAGCATTCATTTATGATGATTATCAACTCTCCCGACTTCCAGTAATATTTCTAACGTCGCTCTATTTGTGCAATTTTGCAGTTGCTGAACTACGAGTTGTCCTTCCAAATGATCATGGTGTTCGTCGGGACAGCTGTCACGCCTATGAAGTGAGAAGAAAATCTGGTGTGGGCCCCTGTTACGTGCATGTTTGCGGAGCGGAAACACACCGGAATAATCGTAAGTTAAAAATTAATTTTCATGTACATGAAAGTGAATTTGCAATCTATACAGGGGTACCAACTCCCTCCACGGCTCACCATCACAAACCTGACGATTAAATATTGCAAAACAGATGACTCGCCTCCTACTCCCATAACCATTAATTTTTATTTCAATGAGCCTCCTTTTTCTCACAAGCGCCCCTCATCACCATCCTAAGTGATATTCACATTTTTGGGTGATGACCCTAAAATTCGTCTGGACCGCTGGATAGCTCAGTGAATACTGGACGGTGTAAAAGAGTAATTTTATACGAACATGCATTTAGAGAGTTCCCTCTTGGGGAGGGAATTTATCTTCGAAAAAATTCCACTTGTGACTACGAGTATTTTCCTTGCTATTGCGCGTCTCCAGTGTATAATGGAAGAAAAAGATCGAAATTTAAATTAAATTCATTTCGAAATATACCCTCCGCTAATGCAATCCATGGAATTAACAAGCGACTATCGGACCGATTTCCTTACTCCCACGACCTTCAGATTTTCGCACATTTTTGAGGAACCGTTTGAGCCCCCACCTCCAAACTCCTTCCTCACACTTACCCTACCCACTTCGAATAGTACCTAATTTATTATTTCTTGGAGTGTGGGTCCGACTTGGGTTACTATAAGGGTGTTTACAGATGTCAGCTACTTTATACACGAAATGTCCTTGCGCGCGTACACAACAGGCATCAATTTCCAAACATTTATCACGAAGTGTTTCCAACAGACATAACATTATGTTGATGTAAGTAAATTATATTCACATCGACTTGTTTTGCGCTAAATATGAATCCGAATTTTCGACGCCCGTAACTGTACAGCTATGCTAAAGCCTTGTTCACAAATAAATTCATCACTTGATTAATGGCGGATCAGAACAACAAACGACTTAATCTTTCAATCACAGAACAAATCGCGAATCAATCCTGAAATGAATATCAGAAGATTTAAGTTCATAACGATTGTTTTCCTTGGTAGATACAACTATCTGACTTGATACCGGATAATATCAATAGAAATTTTAGCCAGCATCAGCTGATGATCATTCTAAGCAGAGTTATAGAATTTTTGAGTGGTGTGACCCAACACACAACCCTCTTGTAGAATTTCATTCCATGGCTTGTTCAATTTGGGAAGAGGAATACGCAAAATACACGAAACGCCGGGATCGTGCACAAAATATTCCATGTGAACCTATTTTAGCCGGTAGAGTAGCTTTACCTATAATGCATCTGGGAAAAGTGTTTTTTTAACTTCCGGACGTCTTATGAAAACTTTGTATGCGTGGATGTCGTTGTGATGACTGCTTATTCCATGTATTAATTAGAAATATTCCGGTACATACCAATAGAGCTCATAGTAATAATTGGTAATGGGCGGGTGACGTCACTACTTTGGTCCCAACATGCCTCAGAGCGTCAATGGTAATGTGGCATTGCATCACGTGACATATGTACGCACGATTAACAAATTGGTGCGCATTTGAGTGACAAGAGAAATCATTCGAGGGAATCCTAGTGGCCTTATATTGGTTATTAAGTTTTAAAGTATTTTATTTCAAAGTATTTAAGTTTTAATATATTGTATTTCATTTTGATATGTACCTAATTTTCCTCCATCCCCGGTTAATTAATGTCTGAATTTCCCACGTCACGTGATACATATGATGTTCATAAGTGTTTACCGGATAGGATGTTAGGCAGTTTATTTAAATCGGCATTTCACCAATAATAAAACTCCAGAATTGTAGGATCTATGAAACAGACTGGAGTTAGTAATTGAAAAACTCTTTCCTCACACTTGCCCTACACACTTCGAGTAGTTCCTAATTTATTATTTCTTCGAGGCATTGGAATTGGGGAATGGATCAACTTCGAGAAGTTGCGTCAGTAGATTTTACATTAATTGTGTATATTTTTGTCGCTATAAATTTAAAAAAATGTTATTATATGTTCATTATAATGCGATTCAAGTTATACAATTAGCCTTCTTACAGTACAAACTTATATTACTCAGATACCAACACGTTAATAAGAACGATATAAAGGAATATTTTCCCAAAGGAAAATATTAAACTTCTACTTTAAAAGTTGAAAATTCTCACCTGAATCTTTAACACGCATGTATGACCTCACAATAAGTCATTGCCAGAGTGGGGGAGGGCCTTCTGCCAAAATTTAATGCTGTGTAAGGCGTCACGTAGCAGTCAGACATCCCACGATCACGATGGCATTTCCATTTATCAAATGCGATGACATATTTTATGGATGCGACATTTTGCATTTGCAATTGTATTCTCACACATCCTTCCCAGCAAAGCGCACTAAAATTATTGAAATTATAGCCGCGGAGGAAATGAGAACTTCAGTCTACTTCGTAAGTCAACGCTGCGAGGAATTCACGCTAGGTGGGAGACCATAAGATGAACCACGCCTCCTCGTGGGAGCACAACAAACCTACAAGCGCTGCAATGGGAGAGGCTTTTCTTGGATGGGGTCCAAATGGAGTGATTACTTATAGAGGAAGGGAATTTGAGTAGCAGAGTGATTTTTGTGATTTGGTGCGCTCGAGTCCGAACAATTGACCCTCCCTTTTAAACTCACGAGGGATTTTTTGTTCTGCGATGTCGAAAGATTGGTTTAGCTTCGTCGCCAATTCGGCGTTTATTCTCGAGAAAAATTTCGGCTCCTGGGTGGTAAGGTTTTTGTCTCCGAGACTATACTAATGCTGCGCCTTTAAGGTAAAGGATTCTAACTACACTAAGAGTGGTTAATTATTTCAAATTTAATAACTATAAATTTTCCGACATAATAATTTTCTCACATGCGTGGAATTTAATTTACGTGGAAATTTTACGTGTCATTGGAAAATTTGGAATAATTACTTCACAAGGCGGAATAGGCACACCACTGAGAAATAAAATCAACACCCGTCACACGGTTATCCAACAATTGAACTATATTCTGATTGCCAATTTCAAATGAAGGAGGCAATAATATTGTGAAATATAAGATTCTCCATTCAGCTGCCACTCGCTATGCATTTTAACTGGTTTACAAAAGAGGGTGATCCGAACTTCATGGGGATATTATTAGATAAAGTTAATAATTAGTTTTAAAAAGTTAAAATCATTCTTACTTGCTTGTTTCCTTGGATTTGTAGCCTCGACTCTTTCAACAGGAATGAAGTTTAATCCTAAGGTCCGAGTATCGTTTGATGTCTTATTCCTCTTCTGTAACTCTCATTGTATCACAAAATGCTAAACACAATGTAATACAATCACCACATGTGCCTACACACACACACACCACCGAACACAATTATCGCTACGCCATGGGCTGACTCAGTGATTTCCAAATACCGATTTTATCCCACTCCGCATAGACCAATGCACTTGTTCACAATGCGCAACGAACAGTAAACGTTTTTTAGATGCATAAATCATTTCCTTAAATTTATTGAAAAATGGAATAATTACTTCACAAGATGGAAAAGGCACGCCATTTGGAAAAACTCGACATTCTCATCACACGGCCATCCAGAAACTGAACCACAATCTGAGTGGCTTCGCACTGAACGGAAATTTTCTCCACCCTCAAATCAATATTGAGTCATGCCGAAGGCCTAAAGCCACGATCAACCCAACCAGTCAGTGCATGACGCCACAAATTGTTAGTCCCTAAAAAATTGCATAGGTACGTCCGGTTAAACGGCAGTGATGCGCTTTGTCTACCGCACGCGCAAATTTTAGTTATTACTCACGGTGGATTCGTATGGGCATTCTTCGCTCCGAGAGCATTGCCTGATTCATTATGAAGCGAAGGATAAAAGACCAACTCTCACCGCGGTATACAATAGATTCGACAGTAAAATAAAAGCGTAAGGTGAGGTGGGGAGTCATAAATCCATAAGTATAATATTATAACGATCGTCATATTTCTCCATCGGCTGGAGCATAGATGTCCCCCACGAGACGTACCACGCAGACTGGGCACTACACTTGGGCAGGACCTCGGCACATTTATTTTAAACAGGAAAGATTCGGCAAATGCTAATTCAAGAGGCACAAATGTTACAAAATAGAGAATTTTATAATCAGCGAATTTTTCTCACCGCAAATTTAAACGGCTTTGCAAAAGAGACAAAGTGATCAGAAAAGGGTGGTTTCCTATTATTTTTTTATTGCCTAAATCGAAAGATTATTACTCCTGGAGTACGTATTTCACGCTTTTAGATTTTTAAATGACGATATCTATTTTTTGCGATTAAATGAAAAGTGAAAATTTTCGAGCGCGCGAAAATGCGACGGCTAAGTTTGAATGCTGGGTAAACTCCGTGTGATGTCGTTCTGGTTCCCGCTGCCGCAAGTAAGGTGACCTTGGGGCGAGGCTTTGAGCGCTGATACTACGCAGAATGCGGGCAGGTACCAGAGTACCCTGCTAGCAGGTAGCGCTTGGCTTAAATAAGGATTATTAATACCTCATCAAGCAAAGGAAACTTTACGACCTTAGGCAGTTTTAATAGGTGATCATTAAGACATGTTTCCCTGAGCTCTGTGCCTCATGCATGCATTGGTAATCTCAGATAATGTAAAACTCCTATCTACTCGTATAGAAACTAGGTCTATGTGACGTCACGTGGAGTGGAATCGCATGGGCGCCAATCTGGCTTTTTTAAATGAGGATAAAATTGACCATTGCCATTCGTCTAAACCGGTATTTCTAAAACTAAATGATTTGTACATTATGAATACTCTAATGGTGGATAACGCATCGCAATCAATGCCTTTAGTTGTCTTTGATGAAGGAAACTACCCAATTTCACGGGGAAATAAGATAGTATTATGGGTGTTAAGAGAAATTCACATTCGAGATGATAATCTATCAAAATCATTCCATTTCCGCGCTATTCCTCGTGATGAAAGATTATCCATTGCAAATACATATAATGGGAATAAATTGATTTGACTCTGACCTCATCTCTAGGATACAGTTTTTGAAAACCGTTTTCTAGGCAAGCCAAGTAACATTATAAACGTAACGTCTAAGAGACACGCTGTGGTCTCCACTATGTGGAGACATTTTCGAACATCAGTTTTATTAACACTTTCCATGCGGATGATTTCCTTAAGCAGTCGTGCCCGTCACCGATGAGTAGGGTACTCTTTTCGGCCCGTCGTCATCAACTGAACCCATAGCCTCCCTAAGGCAATAGTGGTTTTTGACGAATGTAGATATTAATAGTTTATAAATTATATTATTAAATTAGCCATGGCTTTTAATATATTATTTATATTAATAAATATCATTTATTAATATTAATAATATTATAAAAGCTATGGCGCATGGCTGTATAAATTTTTTAATGTTTTTTTTCGCAGAAATATGATTATATTCATTCATTCATTCATTCATTTATTTACGGGATAACCCATTAACATATTCATACATATAGTTTTACATATGATAAACAATACAAAATACTGAACACACATGCAGTAAACCCAGAAAAAGAAGAAAAAAAATCTATACAGAATTGCACATCAATGAATAAAACATGTAGAGAGATACAACAAAATAAAATTTAAAGTATAAACATGTTCTCCAGTAAAAAAGTTCATCTTTGCCACAGGTGACATTTGAATCTGGAAAAGGACATAGAGAAATCGTAACTTTGGCCGAGTCTATTAAAATTCCTCATCATTCTAGATAGCGGGGAGTTAAAGGCATAATTTGTTCTATGATAGTTAATAACAAATGGGTGCGGATTTCTGGAATTATGTCGGGGTGCGTTAAAATTTACTAAAGAAAGAAGAAGGGAACAGTCAATATAAGAATTAATAATTTTGTAAAGGAATAGGGCATCAATGGAGGAACGCCTGTCAGATAAGGATTTCAGATTTAAAAGGGATAGAAGATATGATGTATTGTAATCAGAATGAGGTATTCCTAATTTGAAATTAATAAATTTGAGAAATTTGTTTTGGACCCGTTCAAGCCGTATTGAGTCTGTGTTATAATAAGGTGACCAGTTTACAATAGAGTATTCTAATTTTGAGCGTACCAGAGCTATATAAATAGTCCTTAAAGCATGAAGATTGTTAAATTTTAGACAGGTTCTCTTTAAGAAACCTAAATTCTTTAGGGCATCGCAGACAGTTCGGTCTAGATGTACCTTGAATGAGAGCTGGCTGTCAAACCAAACACCTAAATCGCAGACAGCAGTAGTTCCACAATTCAGCATAGTGACAATGACGTAGACAGTGACAGTGAAGTCCTTGATGAATTTGAACCTGCTGAGAGTTTAGGGGGAAGTAATTGTAACCCCACTGACATTGAGGACGATTCTGGTGACCTTAGCCCTGGGGAGGAAGCTGCAAACGGAGGCAGTGATTTCTCCACGTCAGATTCGGAGTTAGACGATAATTTCGATCTGGGAGAATTCCGAAAAGGTCTTTCAGAATGGGCAAGTGAAGGAGTTTCAATGAGGAAATGCAATGAGTTATTAACGTTGCTGAAACGACATCACTGTTTCACGTACCTGCCCTCAGACTCCAGAACTTTGCTGAAAACGCCGCGTAGCTCTATTGTCAAGCACATTGGTGGTGGTACTTACAGCCATATAGGAGTGCAAAAGAACTTATTGCGCATAATCAGAGAATCTCCCGATGTTCGTGGCATTCAAGTGTTAAGACTCCAGTGTAATGTCGATGGCCTTCCTCTTGCAAAGAGCTCCAGCAGTCAGGTGTGGGTTATTTTGATGTGCTTGGAAGACTTTCCGGTAATCCCACCTTTTCCTGTGGGCATTTTCCATGGCAATGGTAAACCCACTTCGTGCTCTGAGTTTCTGCATGACTATGTCCAGGAGATGAGGGAACTTAAAACAAGTGGCATCAATTGTGACGGTGACGATTTTCGTGTTGATGTCACATGCTATGTTTGTGATGCCCCTGCTCGTGCATTTGTTGCCCAAATCAAATCACACACGGGATACTCTGGTTGTGGCAAGTGCACTTCACAGGGGGAATATGTGGAAAATAGAGTGGTGTTCGATGAACTTAGTTCCCCTCTAAGGTCTGACGCTACATTCCGCCTAAGGTTAGATGAAGACCATCACATTGGGCATTCCCCACTGTTAGACATTCCAGAGGTAAAGATGGTTTCACAATTCCCGTTCGAATATATGCATTTGGTGTGCCTAGGGGTTATGCGCAAGATACTTCTAGCTTGGGTAAAAGGGAGTCTCCTTGTTAGACTACCAGCTGCAAAAGTGGCATCTTTGAATGAGAGGGTAGCTGTCATCACTCAAGGTGTACCTGCAGATTTCTCACGGAAACCAAGATCTTTGGTTCATTTGCAGCGGTGGAAAGCTACCGAATTTCGTACCTTTCTCCTGTATACTGGGCCCTTTCTAACGAAAGATATTGTAAACATTAATGTTTACAAACATTTTTTGGCTCTCCATTATGCCCTAAGACTGTTGGCCAGGAATGATTGCCTTGTTAATTTAGATTATTCAAAATCCCTCCTTCAATACTTTGTGAAGAAGTTTGGTGTATTGTACGGCCGGCAACATCTATCATATAATGTGCATGGACTACTCCATCTGGCAGATGATGTAAGATTACATGGGCCTGTCGATAAATTTAGTGCTTTTAAATTTGAGAATGCACTAGGCAAAATAAAGAGACTGGTGCGGAAGCCAAACCTTCCTCTTCCTCAGATTGTGCGACGCATTGAAGAGGCATCTTTGTTTAATCACCGTATAAGGGAGTCAAAGACAAGGCCTCATGCAGGCTGGCGGATCCCAAGAGTTCTCCCTTTTGGTTTGCAGCCTCCTTGTTACAGCAAATATGAGTTAAACTCATTACTGTTTTCAGACCAACAACCAGATAACTGTGTGGTTACTGATAGCGGTGAAATTGTTATTATCACTTTAATTGCCACACAAGGAACTGAAGTGCAAATTGTTGGAAAAGCTTTCAGTGATGTTACTAGCTTTTATGAAGTACCTTCTTCATCCAAGAATGTGGGAATATATGTAGCTCGGGGATGGACAGCATCACGTTTGTGGCCAGTGAAGAGTATTAAAAGGAAGGCAATGTGTATCCCCTTACTTGATGAATCTGATGGCCAATCTTTTTATATTAGTGAGCTCCTCCATCATTGATGTATAATGATCATCAGTGTTGAGTGCAGTTTTCCGGCAACTACAGGTGTTCATCTTTAGTGAGCGAAGACAGTTCATAAATTCTGCTTCCACCCCACATAGTACTTTCCATTGTTCTGCAGAATACTGATGGGGTGGACATGGTTTCCATTTTCTATAATCTTCCTTGGATGTTAGCTGCTCACCTTCACCAATACCTTTGCCAAATTCCCGGAAAACTGCACTCACGGACATTGCTGGAGAAACCTTCGCAGGATGATCGTCAGCATTGCCCTTTGCATTTTTGGTAACTGAAACTATGTTGTCTTGCCTGTGTTTTTTTTTTATTTTCTATATTTCTTTACATACAATATTTTCTTTCAGGATGCCATTTGTGGTGGCTGAGTTTTTACCTCACCGGGATTTCAAGGACGTCACTGTCCAGACAATTCCAGCCTGCTGGATAGTTGGTGAGAATGTAACAAGGTACCCACCCCCTGGGTACTCCTGGGCTGCAATGAGCAGACTGATCCATAAAGAGGTTGCTCCCAAGGACAACTGGGAAATGCTGGGGGTGAAGTTTGTTTCCCCCACCTTTGGTATGTATCTGTGTGTAGTGCTTACTTTTCATTATGAGCATGGTTTTCGTCATGTGCATAGATTTCCACTTGGACCATAAATCTTTTAATTAAAAACTTTCCACAGATTCTTATTTGGAAGCAGTAAGTGTAGAGCGCAAGGCTGCTGAGTGTAGCGACACTGACCTTGAGGTGGTATTGGAGAGCATGGCTGGTGAGGAGAGGAAGCGGAAAAGGAAAACTAAAAATATCCGTTACCCAAGCGAGCCCATCACTGATACGAGTGTAGACGAAGATAATGGTTGGCTTAGTGATCCTCCTCATTCGCCAGGTACATATGTCTTTAAGAGATAGTTGATAGGTCTTTGTTAGACCTGTTGCACTTTATTGAAATGTTGCATTCACCTCTTTCGTCAGAACCATCAGTGGGTGTGCATACGTCCACTTCGTACAGGCCTGGTGTCCCTGGGAGAAGCCAGTTGCCTAGGCCTCATCCTAAGGCTGCGGTTGGAGCCATAGATAGATCTGTCTCAGCATCTTCATCCGAGCCTGGTGTTCAAACAATGGGTGCAAGAAGGGAGCCAAAAAACCCACTTGGGATGCAATACAGCTCAGCTATGACAAGTAAGTTGCCTTGTTGTTTATGATTCTGCTTTTGTTTGTAAGGATGAGGTATCTTTATGGGATGTTTATTCTTATATCTCATCAAACTTCTTTTCTTATACATTAGCCACCCATAGGAATACTGTGGCCAATCCTTCACAAACTCACCCGGTGGGATTTATCCCAAAGAAAAAGGCAACACCAAAGGATAATGTGGTGGAGCAACAAGCCAGGGTAGTGCGGGCAGTCGTGGAGTCTCCCAGTGAGTTCCCTGTTTGTTAAGGACTCTGTTTTTTTTCATCCAGGTGTTATATAAGAATAGTGTCTACGAATTATTTCTTATTCATTGATCTTCTCTTCTTTTCTTGTGCATTAGCAATCAATAGGAACGTTGCAGCCAAGGCTAAAGTTGCAGTGGGCCAGCCACCGGCTGCAGCTGTTGTGCAGCAGGTTAATGAGGGCATTGGTGAGTTGCCCAACCTAGGCTGCCGCACAGAAATGGATCCATTAGTAAAGGGTAAGGACTTAGTGAAGTGAAACGAAGCCTATGTCAGTCAAGTCCGCGTCATGTATTTCTAAAATGTATGACACAAAATTTATTTTATATTTCAGATATGTTTAAAGACATCAACATGCAACTGGCTGATATTAAAAAACAATTAACATCCATATCAAAGACCATCACCAAAGATGGCTTAGCTGTGAGTGAGAAAATAGATGCCCTGTCGTTGAGACTGCAGAGTTTACCTCTGGCTAGTACTGATGATGGCACAACTGCTGGTGGCAGTTATGATATCGGTAACAATGAATTGGAAGAGTGGCACTCTCTTCCATGCCAAACAGTGGATGAGCTCAGGATGGTGGAGGTGGAGTTGGGAAGAAGTGTAGACTACAGGAAGTTCCTGGTAGGTTTACCAAATGCTTTTTGGACATCGCCTTTTCTACCTTGCCACATGCTGTTAGCATTGGGGGCTGCCGGTCATATGGTACACTAATATGTATGATCTTATGTCTTACAGTTTCGATACTTGAGGGATCGCTCCACAAACATGTTAATGAGGAATGTCACTAATCAGACATTATCTGGGGCACTGAATAAAACAGTGAATGATATGTGCTCCTTACTCATGACGAAGGAGATGAGCATGCTATTTTGTATGAAGGGGAGGGCTACAAATAAAATAGCATTCGAGAGGGAATTCGTGAATACCCTCAATGTGGTATTTGGTAAGTTTCCATTAGTTATTATTATTATACATAGCTGAAAGTAGGCAATTGACTGGTGGCAGCATTAGATGTACATGAATAACAAATGTGTACATACCAAGTTTCTATATAATGCAAAGTTAAGAAACAATAGATATTTATGGTTAAAATAATACACTAATTCTAATCTCATACTACTAATGCTTTAACATTTTCCCAATAAACCAATTTCAAACAATCCACTAAATACATAAATTCTAATATAATACAACTAAAAATGAATATTGACCCAATTTCACTCTCCCTTTTAGACCAATATGTAATTACTCAATAAGTGATGCACACTTTTACTAAAAACAGGTCGAACCCTGGTCATGTAGGCCATTTTTTTGTTTCTTTTTGCTCTCTTTAATATTCTGCATGACCCAATGCAGGGTTATAAATGATCTCCCTACCACCTTATCAATATGCACTCCCCAATCAAGATTTGATGTGAAATTAACAATGTTGTAACTTCAGCAGTTTCTTTTCTTGTGTTGCATGTTACCATTGACTGACATGGAATTGTTATTTCACAGATGTAGTGAGAAGTAAGGGTGCTGTTGGCCTGAGCATGGACCTGGCATCAGTATCGAGGAGCATGGGGGAGTGGTTCCGTGTGTCGCGGCAGAGAGTCTACGGCAAAAGCCGTATTCCTGTTGCTGAAGCTGCTATTGAGGCCTATTGTGAAAGTGAGGAGTACGAAGAGAGTGAAATCCAGTATTTTTCTGAATAAAAAAATTTTAAGCAAAGTTTTTTCACCCTTTCTTTTGTATATTGCACCTTTCCAGTGTAAAAATGTCCCATAGGTTCTGTTTCAGTGGCTCCCCAGGGTTTCCTGTTATAGTCATTGGGATGAGTTATGGTAAACCAGAGTATTCCAGAGTCGTTTCGCCTGTGTATTCTATATCGCTTGCCAGTAGGGGAAGTGGTTAGGGTTGGTCCTTCCTCCTTCAGAGATCTAGGCATGCGGTTAATTGTGCTCATTCAAATCTGCCGCCGAAACCAGGACGCTATAAGATATTAGTATTCCTTTTCGCTAACAGATGGCGCCACCAATACATCACCGTCAGTTTGCGTGTTAGTATGGAAATTTCCCACATGTGGCGCTACTGTACGAAAGGAAGTGTCTTACTTTTCCTGAGGATATTTGACGGCATTCCTTACCCAAACGTCCACGGAATCTTACCCTCGACTTACATAAGTTCCTTAGCTCACTATAAGCTCCTTATCGGCTTTTTCCGTAAGAAAACCATAAGATACGGATAACTCACTTACTTTTTGCTAGCTGGGACATTACAGGGCACTATCTTACTGACAACGGGTAAAGTAGAGCAGAGATACGGCAGGTGGTGATGAGGCTTAAGGGGGGAGCAGAGAGAATTAGCAGGGAAACAGTCAGATTTTAAAATAGTGAACAAGAATTGGTAACTTTTACACAAGCCACTTGAAATATTAATGATAAGTGCACTTGAATATTTAGTGGCAAGATTGAGACTTCAAATCACATTTTTCTGATCTTTTCATCGAAATATGATTTTAACATTAAATTTTTATGAAAATTTGACAACAGTGAGACTTGTTTTAGAAATTTAGAGAGACACTGTGCACTAGAGAGACCTTATGCTACCTCCATACCTTGGTACATATCATGCTCGTGAGCTTTTCTTTGAATGAACTCTTCGGGGAAAATACAAAATATTGACATTTTTTTTTTTAAATTAACGCAAGGAGATTTTCCACTGGCTGAACTTATGGTACATATTCCTTTTTTTTTAAAGTTAGCAAATGGGAATATGAAAAATTTTTTCATGCCTTGTTTTTTGGAGAATTCAATAAATCATCTTATGATATACAAGGAGCCACATTTAAAGTAAAACTCATAAAATACATACAAAGTCGAGATTGTAGGTATTCGAGATACGGTGCAACATTAGAATGATGAAGATACAATCTATTGACCTATTAACTAACATTAAGTGCTAAGACAAGATGGAGTCTTCTAGAAACCATAAAAAGACTGGAAAATTTAGTTGGCCACATCATGAGGCATGATGTTTTCATTAAGACAACTGTGAACAACAATTGGAGGGCAAGAAACGACCATAATTTTCATGTCATCTCTTTTTGATGCATTTTGCAAAATGAATGGAATGAAAAATTTGCCAGGTTGGACAGGTCAAGTCGACTGGTCGGTAATCGGGGAGGGCCCCAACTTTAGGGGGCCAGCCACAACACTCGCGTACATTGTTAAGCGCATAAAAAATAACACGGATCACTTGAATCAAAGTTTTTTTCTCAATTAGAAAATTATATGTTTTCAATAATTGCAATATTTAGAAAATACTCAGTGTAAAAAGATTATATAAAAAACAAATAAAAGGTGTCAGAAGATAAAAGAGAATCTCATTCTTTTTTGAACGGGTTATTTGAAAAGGTTATTGTAGCGGTTTTTTGTGCAGTTTCAAAGAGCGATTTCACTAAAAATATGATAGAACCATAATACGTACATTATTAAATTTTATAAGCAGTGAAATTTTCTCTTTTCTGAGTATTTTCTCCTCCGAAATACCTATTTTTATTAACTTGTATTATGTAATTTATCTTTACATTGCAGAAGAATAAATTAGAAGAACGTAAAATTTGTAGCATACATATAACTGAAACATTGGTAACACTATGTCATCACATTGTCAGAATGTCACATACAATACATCTCAGGTAAAAAATAGATAGTGCATTAGAAGTGAGTTTGTCAGGATTATCACAAAATGACTCATTTGAGGACCATGATTTCTTAATCTTACCTGCCAAGGAACTCATGCAGTAAGTTCATTGCTCAAGAATTATTCTCGAAGAAATTGACAATTTAACACGAAGAGATTTGCCACTTGGTGACCTTATGATACTCCTTTTTGTGTAAAAGTTGGCAAATAGACAAATAGCATTGTTTTCCGGATAATCCTCCGATAATTTATCTTACAATATTGAATTCGAGATATATTTCCAATATGGTTAGCAGACCACTTGGAGTTGCTCGTGAAGGATAGTTACCAGAGAAGTGGGAAACTTTGAACTCGGAATTCATGTGAACTAGGAAGGAAGATGCAATATACAAAGTGATGGTATTCATGATGTGACGAAAAGCCTCGTCACGGCGCATTCTGCGTCCGCGTCTTCTTCCCGATTCATGTTGGCGCGCGGCAACAGCGAGTGATGAGCGACCTTCTTTTTTTTTCTTGTGTCGTCTGCTAGAATTTAGCATGTCTTTTGTTGTTTAATGGGTATATAAGGCCCGGTGTTGTGGGCTTAAATTTAGAGTGCTTTTGCACGTGCTCACTAGAAGCCTGTCTTTCTACTTCTCCTTCACTAACACTGGAAAGGTTACACTGGTCCCTTTACACTTGAATCGTCATTTTCCCCTGCTTACGCACTTAGCGTAAATTCATCGCCGCCGAAGAGGTGGTATATGTACACACCGGAGGCTGGACTGATTTCGGGTATATAAGCCCGTCAAAATTGAGAGGATGGATGGATGGAACTCGGGTCGATTCCTGAGAAAGCGGTGGTTGATCCGCTAGAGAGGACGGAGGTCAGCTGTGACAGTGCCGAGGTGGGGCAATAAGACGGGGCCGCGGCAGACGAGGGCTACGGCATTCTGGAGGTCGGACAACGCGACCAGGGGAAAGGCGTGCCGGAGAGGAAAGCGTGGAGTACAGCGAGGCACAAGAAAAGTGTCCTCGTTTTTTCGTCAGGACATCACGACATCGTCCAAGGATTCGCGGGACGTGGTTCCCCGCGATCGACGCATCGTGACCCGGCGACCAGGATTTGGACTCGCCGTCTTTGACACTTAAGTACTCTAAACCCTCTCCCGGGACGGGGAAATAATCCCGATCCTCCCCCCGCTCCAGCCAGCCCACGCGCCCCTGAACGAAGAAAGTCCCCAGTGTGCACGTGTGTCATCCTAATAACTGTGGCATTTTTTAAGTGTTGCCCCCCCCCAAAAATTTCTGGTACCCCTCCCCCCCCAGAAATTCCTCGAACTTCCTCCGAACTTATCCGCAGAACTTCTCCCGCCAAGAACTTTTCGCGCTAAGGTTTTTTCGCGCAAAGGATTTTTTGCGCAAAGGGTCCCTGTAGCAAAGTGCCCTGTCTCGCAAAATCCTGTCTCTGGAAAATCCTGTCTCTGGAAACAGTCTCTGAAACAGCCTCCGAAACAGCCTCCGAACCAGCCTCCGAACCAGCCTACCTGCAATGCAAGACTTATATAGGACTACTGCGGAGAAATACTTCTCCTTGGCAAGCAAGGGGAAATCGGTGCTAAGGCCTTAGTATTGCACTTGGAGTGAGAAGTTTTACCATTGTCCTATCACAAACTCTCTCTCCCTCCAACACCTCACCCCAGTATCTCCTTCCCCTCCATGTGTTCCAATGAACGATTCCTCTGATGTCTCCAACCCAGAAGTTGAGGGGAAAATTCTGGGTGCTGGCTGTTGTCTCAAAAACCAGTGAATGGTGTTTTGTGGAGCGGCCGTTTCTGCAGGGGCAGTGACGCCTCAGTGGGCGGTTGTTGAATTCGCCTGGCTACCCCTCCACTCCCTGGAAGAAGCCCTCCCCTCAAATGCTGTCTCGCCTTGCATAGGCAAGCCCTCTTTTCTGGTCGAGACCTGCTGGGAGTCACATGTCTTGTGAGCCATGAGATTTTTAGAGCAATTTTCTGCTGGTAATGTTTCCTTTGGGATCATGAATTTACTATCATTGTTTTCTGTAATACTTCTGATTTTTTGAATACTCTACTTTGAATAGATATCGTACGGTAATAACTCGTAAATTATTTTTGGCTACCTTTTTCTTGTGAGCTGTTTTTCTTGTTTGTGGAGTCTTTTCCCTGATCCAGCATGTGACCGACGGTTGGAGTATTTGCCCTGTCTGGACTTACGTGAAAAATCAAGCAGATTTTCGACGTAACGTCACATTTTGGTAGCAGAGCGTGGTTCGATTTCCTGTCCTTTCGTCGAGGTCTCCCGAGTGCTGGACAATGGTGACATTTCTCCACTATTTCTCCACTTTTTGCAGTTTCTGGTTGTTTCTCCTCTTAAAAGTGAGTTATTTTATGTTCCATTAAGTGCTTTTTGGTTCGTGTGGGATTACGTGACTAGTGTTGCCGACTTTTCCTCGTGGTCATATGCCATTTGACATTAATGTTCGTAATGCTCGTAATGTTCTTGATAGTTTGGATAGCAGCTAGTTATTCTCGCACCCCTCTTTTCCTATTGGATTCTTCCAGTAATGAGAGATAGTTTTATTTCTCGCTTTTTCTCTCTCTTTTTCTCGTTGTCGTCACTTCACTTTTCAAAATGCCTGGAGGTACTGAAAACCCGTACGAAAAAACTTATTTAACCACGGGCGAGGATCGTAAGGCCAGGGGTACGGCTAATGTGTCCGTAGGAAGTGAAGTTTCTAATAATGAACGGGAATCTTCTTTAGAAGTTGTTCCACCTCGCCCAACGCACGAGGAAAGCTGTGATGTTCACGTCTCTCACGAAATGTCTGCTTCTCAGACATTGCCAGTTTCTGAAGGGTTAGTGATTGTCAAACAATTACTCAGTGATTTTCCGCCATTTGAAGTGTCAAACAGTGAGAATTGGTTTAATTTCATGTTAAAAGTTAATGAAATCGTTTCTTTGTCCTTGGTTCCTCTGTCAACGTTATTGTACCTTGTAGTATCTAAACTACCTGCCAGCTCTCGTCATTTTTGGTTGTCTATGTTAAACTTGAATCTCGCATGGTCTCAAATCACAGAAAAAGTTTGGGCTAGAATTGTTAGTGACAGAGAGTTTGATCGTTTGATCACTACGAAAGTTAAAAGATTTCAGTTCCCTCGCGAAACGCCCCACGATTTCGTGTGTTCTGTGCGTAATGCCACTCAGGTGCTGGGTTTGCAGTATTCCGAGTCTTCTATTGTGCGACTCATTATTCAAGGGTTAAATCCTTTAACAAAATCTGCAATTATGTTCTCAAATCAGCCTAACACATTTGTAGAATTGGACTCTGTTATCACGCAGGCTTCTAAACATTTAATGGACTGTGCTGAATATTCCAACACTTTCCATCGTATCTCTAGGAATCCGTCTTCTGTTGCCTCTTCCAGTGCGCCTAGGGAAGTTTCTTTTCCTATTAATTGTTCTTACTGTCATAAACCTGGCCACAAAGTGAACGAGTGTCGCAAAAGACGACGATTTACTCAGCCTGCCGTGAGTTTGATGAGTGTCCGTGACAAGTGTTCGACTCGATTGCCAATATTATCTATTAATCTTCATTCTATGCCATGCCAGGCTCTAATTGACACTGGGTGTTCAGTTTCACTGTGTGATGAAGATTTCTTTGCTTCTCTGAAATGTTGCCGGAGAAAAATTATTCGTCAAAGTGTTGACGTCGATTTAATCACGGTGTCGGGGCAGCCTTTTCATATTAATTCCTCTGTCTCACTCAAGGTTCAAATAGGCAAGTTTTCTTGGAACCACGTGTTTTATCTAGCTAAAATCCCGTTTCCCGTGTTACTGGGTGTGGATTTCATTTGTAATTCAAAGATGATTATTCGTCCGGCGAACGTCAGTTTTGAAATTGCCCCGAATTCTCTTTTTTCCTTTACGGACAATTGCGAAGCGTTTAAATCGGCGCCAGTTAGTAACTCGTCCGACTCACATGTTCTGTCGTCCACTGAAATCACGTTGTGTGATAAGTTGAAGGGTTTATTGTCAAAGTATCCTGATGTGATTTCTCAAGAATTGGGGGTCACATCTGTTATGACCTACGAAATTGAACTGCTAGATTCTACTCCGATTCGATCCCATCCTTATTCATTGTCACCTCCAAAGGCAAATTTAATGAAGAAGCACATCCAATCTTTACTTGATAAGAAAGTGATTGAGGTTTCCAATTCAAACTGGTGTTCGCCAGCTTTTCTAGTGCCTAAAAAGGATGGATCTGAAAGATTAGTGGTTGATTACCGTAAGTTGAACAAAGTTGTTAAATCGGACGGTTATCCTACACCTTCTGTTGAACATGCATTCCAATATCTTGCTGATGCAAAATATTTTACTGTTCTTGATCTCAATTCTGCCTTTCATCAAATACCATTATCTGAGAATTCTAAGAAATTAACTGCTTTTGTGACGCCGTTCGGAGTGTACCAGTATAATAGATTGCCATTTGGTTTTGTAAATTCTCCTCAAATATTCACTCGTCTCATTAATGAAGTATTGGGCGATTTGAAATATTCATGTGTCTATCCATATATTGATGACTTGTGTATCTATTCCAAGTCTGCTGAAGACCATGTATCTCATGTTAATGCTGTCCTCAACAAACTACGCAGTGCCGGTTTGACGGTGTGCGAGGACAAGGTTAAGCTTGGTGTGGAATCACTCACTTTTCTGGGCCATCTCATCACAAATGGAACCTTGCAAGTTGATCCTGAGAGAGTGAGACCAATTGAACAATTCCCAGTTCCCAGAAATGTGAAGGAAGTGGCCAGATTCATTGGACTTTGTGGGTTTTACTGCAAGTTTATTCCAAGGTATTCTGAAATTTCTATGCCACTGAATCGCTTGAAACGTAAAAATGTTCCTTTTCAATGGACAGCCGTTGAAAATGAGGCTTTCTGCCAGTTGAAGAAAGCTCTCACCAATCCACCAGTGTTATCTTTCCCTCGATTTGACGAGGAATTTCATTTATTTGTCGATGCCAGTAATTTGGCGGTTGGTGCCGTTTTGAATCACAAAGTAAATGGTGATTTTGTCCCTGTGGCTTTCGCTAGTAAGGCACTCTTGGAACATGAACGTAAATTTTCTTCTTATGAATTGGAGTGTCACGCAATTCATTTTGGAATTCAAAAATTCAGTGTTTACTTACAAGTAAAACCATTTCACTTGTACACTGATAATGGTGCCTTGACATGGCTTTTCTCTCATCCTAAGCAGTTGGGCAAATTAGGCAGGATGGTTCTTAAATTATCCTCTTATAAATTCATTGTGCATCATGTTCGAGGATCAGCTAATTCTGTCGCAGATTGTCTTTCTCGCATTGAGCCATTCTCATCTACAAATAGTCAATCAGATGTGGAATCTAACACTCATAAGGAGTCAGCTGTTCCTTATTCTTGTGTGTTACATAAATTGCCTTTGTCATTTGTCGACATTCGAAAACACCAAGAAACTGATCTCGTTCTAAAGGATATTTTCAATCTGATTAATAATAATTCCTTGAACGACAAAAACTATTTTCTGAAGGGACAGCTATTATGTTATGGGAATTCTAAAATTAAGCGAGGAAGAGCTGTTTTGCCTACGGTCTTGAGGCCTATGATTTTTCAATATTTTCACTGCTCTAGTATGTCTGCTCACTTGGGCATGGCTAAAACTTATGATAAGATTAGCAGACACTTTTGGTGGAAGGATATGAAAAAAGAGGTTTATGACATGGTCAGAAAATGCCATCTGTGTCAAACTTGTAAACCCAGAAATGCTCCACCTCCTGGCATGCTATCGTCGCACAATCCTTCTGATGTTTGGGAAAGACTTTATATTGACTTTGTGGGTCCTTTACCTCTGACTAAAGGTGGACACCAATATGTACTTTCTCTTATTGATGGATTTTCTAAGTTTTGTTTTCTTGAGCCAGTTCGCAAGGCTACGGCCGGTTCGGTTGTTTCAATACTCACTCAAAGAGTGTTTCCAAAATTCGGTTTTCCAAAATATTTGGTTTCTGATAATGCACAAGTTTTCAAATCTCATGCCGTTAAGGAGATGTGTTTGCAACTGGGGGTTAAGCAAATTTTTGTTTCTCCATACTATCCCTGTTCTAATCAGGTAGAGAGATTGCATAGAAATCTAAAATCTGCACTTGCTATTTTGTGCAATAATGCTCACCATATGTGGGACTCTATGCTTGCTGACTTAAATTTTGCCTTGAACACTGCCTCTCATGAGAGCAGTGGTTATTCTCCTGCCAAAATAATTTTCGGCAGAGAACTAAAGCATCCTTTAATTAATCAGTGGGACATTCCAAAATCTTTATTCGAGAATGATCTCAGCGATAGTGACAGACAAGTCTTCCTGAATCATGTTATTGCTAATTTAAAAAAGGCCAGAAATAGGTATAAAGAATCCTATAATAAATCTCACTCCCAAATCACTTTCTGTGTGGGAGATCTTGTTCTCTGCAAAAACCATCCTGTCAGTTCTAAAGGTGAACAGAAAATGGCAAAACTGGAACCTCTGTGGAATGGACCTTTCGTCCTTAAAAAGTATCTCTCTCCTGTAACAGTTATTCTGGAAGTTTCTCCTGGGAAAGAGAAAATTTGTCATGTTTCTCATTTAAAGGCATATCATGATGGCATTGGTAATTCCAGTAATTAAAAGGAGAGAAATATCATTGATTTTTTTTTATTATTTTTTTTTATTTTTCTCAATGAATGCTAATGTTTGCTTTCTCAAATACTATTTGATGCTTGATTTCGGTGTTGAATTTCTCTTGATTCCTAATAATATTGTTTTGAATAATGAATAATAAGTCTATTTCTATGCTTGTAATTGAAATTGTTCTGAAATATTGTATTGTACTTGCTTATTCTCATCTGCTTAATTCACTCATGTAATTTAGTGTTGGTCTACTGTGATTGTGAGATGGGGTAAGGTGGAGGAATTATGGGTGCTTGGAGGGAGAGGACGGGAGATTAACTTGGGGGGAAATCCCCGAGATGGCTCGTTTCCAGATAAGCTGTGGAGGTGGCCCCAGTTATTAAGATTCAATTGTGTTTTGTGTCACCTTTCCTCCACCAAGACTTTATGGACATTCTCACAATTCTGGACAGTGATAAGTGTCGTGATTTTGCAGTGTTCAATATTCTATCGATGGCTGAGTGATTGAATTGATCAGCTGATCTTAAGACTGCCTACTGTGTTTTAGTGTGGCTTTTGGCGTTGAGTTGCGACCTTCATCGCCCGACAAGTATGAACTTTCATCTTGTCGCAACCAGCATGTAGCTCTCATTTCTATTGTTAATTGAAGAGTGAAATTTAGAGTGATTTCTTTTGTTGATGCAATATGCAGTTCTCATTTTGTTAGCATCGCCTATGATTCTTTTTTGACTTGTTTAATTAATACTGAGAGATATATATACACATCTTGATTAAATTTAGTCAGTACTTGTTCAATAGCTGACATGAATACCATATGCCTTGTAAATATTAATAATTATTGGAAAATCGAGGAATTTAGTGCAATCTATTGTCATTTATGTAAATCTTGTTGAATTTTGGAGGATTCTTTATTGATAATTAATTATGGACTGATAATATTTACAAACATGGAGGGTTTAAACGGAGAAATACTAATGCCAATGTATATTAATTAAGTGAGACACATATTATGCTGAATATTTTTGCTGGTATTTTGATAACTAATAATTATTTAGTGAATAACCGTATTTTTGAATAAACTTGTACTTAATGATTATATAATATGGGGTATATATTTTGTTGGTCGACCCTAACTTTCTCTTGGGTTGCAATATGAATTTTGGGTAGAAGTTAAAACCCATTTTTGTGAATCGTTGTTTTTTGATAAGGTGGTTGAACCCAACTAATGGGACAACCCAGGGTTCCCATGAACCCAACTGCTTCACCAACCCAATCTTGCCCATTTACTAAGTGGTTGGTTATTGTATTGCTTTACTTGGTTTTAAAAAAAAAAAACCCACAAAATATCTCAGATGAGAGAAGGAACATTTGAGTTTGGTAAAGATATCCTGGTGTTATACCAATAAAAATCTTCCCAGTTCCTTCTAGTTGCTGATGGTAATTATTTGTAATTTTGATTCACTGTTCACCGAAACAAGCATCACTTTATGACATATTGATTATTAATTTTATTTTCTTGCTATGTAATACTAAATAATTTACTCTATATCTATCAGCAATATTTCTTGTCTCACTCTTGTAATTATGCCATGTTACTCACTTATGAATTCTGTTGAATTCCAAACATCACTCTTGAAATTATTTTTTTTACTGAGTGATAAAAATGTATTTTCTTCTCAAAATTATTTTTGAGTGATATTTCTTGAAAACTGTTACCTCAATCAATAAACTTTTCAATATTCAGTTCAATTCTAACCACTGAATAATGGTTTTTTGTAAATTCCATGGGGGGTTAAACAGTGGGGGTTCATCCAGTGAAAACCAGTGGACCTGTGATGCCTCGATAAGTTTTCTAGGCATTAATCAGTTCTTGGTGGACGTGTCTTGGTCCCCAAGTTCAAGCAATTTTTGTGGTCATTTTCCCACAGAGGATGTGGCATTTTTTAAGTGTTGCCCCCCCCCAAAAATTTCTGGTACCCCTCCCCCCCCAGAAATTCCTCGAACTTCCTCCGAACTTATCCGCAGAACTTCTCCCGCCAAGAACTTTTCGCGCTAAGGTTTTTTCGCGCAAAGGATTTTTTGCGCAAAGGGTCCCTGTAGCAAAGTGCCCTGTCTCGCAAAATCCTGTCTCTGGAAAATCCTGTCTCTGGAAACAGTCTCTGAAACAGCCTCCGAAACAGCCTCCGAACCAGCCTCCGAACCAGCCTACCTGCAATGCAAGACTTATATAGGACTACTGCGGAGAAATACTTCTCCTTGGCAAGCAAGGGGAAATCGGTGCTAAGGCCTTAGTATTGCACTTGGAGTGAGAAGTTTTACCATTGTCCTATCACAAACTCTCTCTCCCTCCAACACCTCACCCCAGTATCTCCTTCCCCTCCATGTGTTCCAATGAACGATTCCTCTGATGTCTCCAACCCAGAAGTTGAGGGGAAAATTCTGGGTGCTGGCTGTTGTCTCAAAAACCAGTGAATGGTGTTTTGTGGAGCGGCCGTTTCTGCAGGGGCAGTGACGCATCAGTGGGCGGTTGTTGAATTCGCCTGGCTACCCCTCCACTCCCTGGAAGAAGCCCTCCCCTCAAATGCTGTCTCGCCTTGCATAGGCAAGCCCTCTTTTCTGGTCGAGACCTGCTGGGAGTCACATGTCTTGTGAGCCATGAGATTTTTAGAGCAATTTTCTGCTGGTAATGTTTCCTTTGGGATCATGAATTTACTATCATTGTTTTCTGTAATACTTCTGATTTTTTGAATACTCTACTTTGAATAGATATCGTACGGTAATAACTCGTAAATTATTTTTGGCTACCTTTTTCTTGTGAGCTGTTTTTCTTGTTTGTGGAGTCTTTTCCCTGATCCAGCATGTGACCGACGGTTGGAGTATTTGCCCTGTCTGGACTTACGTGAAAAATCAAGCAGATTTTCGACGTAACGTCACATAACCATGTGGTTTATGACATAAACTCACGTCGCTCTTTCTCGGTCTAAAGACCATTTTAAATTGTATCACGATTCTCCCGTTCGCGTCATCCCATCTGGTTGACGTCAGACTCATTTTTGATTGATCAGAACGTGGAGCATGTAACATTTGAAAGTATAACAACGAACATTACCCATAATTGTCTTTGAAGTGCAGTGGTTTTTGTCGCAACTCGAGCAAGATTACGAGTGCCCGTGTCATAGCAATCATTGAGATATTCAGTGTTATTTTTTTTCCATTTTTGTTCATTTACCCCAATAGTCATCTCATCCCTCATTTATTAGATGTAAGCTTTCTTTCTTTTTGTGTCTGGCATATTTGCTTCGTTTTTCTTTTTTTGCAAGTGTATCATTGATGTCTCGCCCAAGTCAGCATCACCATTCCATCCCTCATTAGTGTTTAAGGACAAAAGTGTTCGTTTTATTTTCCTTGAATAAATTTTTGTATGACAGTCATTCGCTGTGTACGAGGTCATTCATCCCCTTGCTGTGCCATTGCGTTCAATGCCGTGAGTTCCCATCTTGACCGCGAGCCCCAGAACCTACGAAAATTAAGAACTCGGATCGTAATCTCAGTTCGACGGTGCACGGCAACCGGGCGTGTACCGTCACAATATGTATCAGCAACCATTGGAAAGAACAATTTCCATATATTAAAGCCAGTGGCGTCCGGGGGGTCCGGACCCACCACTCGAAACATAAAAACACTATTATTTTGAAATTGAAAAATCATGAATTTACAATAGTTTTCTTTGACAAATGAAGTATTTTCGATTATGAAAAAGTGTCAAAATTAGTTTAAAAAATTAGGACCCTGTTTTTTTTTTAATTTTCCCCTTGGTTTTGGAGCCCTTCTGAACGAAATTCCTGGCTACGCCACTGACTACAGCTTTTACCCTGCTCGACAACATTGATCTTTATGTGTACCCCAACGTGTTATAGACCAAAAGAATCGTGTGAATGCATACCTCAGCAAAAAGGTTTGCATGGAGAGGAGTAATAGTAAAGTGTTGAATCATTTGAGCTATATTTGGCATTGAGTGTGTCAAGAGGTGTGCCTACCCGGCAGGATGTCCAACCACAGAAGTTCTATACCATGACATAACAAAGGGTAATGAGAAAATGATGTAAAGGACGTGTCGGGCACAACCCGAGGTGACACTACGGACTTTGGGAGCATGAGATGCAGCAACGTACAAACTTCGGTTGCAATCCGTGGAGTCGTATGGAAATGTATAGTGGATAGACAAACAGACATCCTGCTTCTTTTAAGGGGTTATTCGAAAAGGTTATTACCGAGGTATTTTTAGATTCCAGTGCAGTTTCATGGAACGGATTCACTAAATAGATAATAGAACCATAACACATTCTTAAATTGCATAAGCTGTGAAATGTTCACTTTTCATAGTATTTTCTCTCACGAAATATTTATTTTTATTAACTATTATCTAGTTTTTAAGAGCCAGAAAAGCGACAAAATGCATTTCCCGGTATGCAATTTCTAAAAGTTTTCCGGGGTTGGACCCCCGCATTCTCCCGTGATACGGACCCTATAACATGAGCCCCAGCCTAGCTAGGATCGGGTGCCCTAGGGCACCCGATATATATTAAGAATATTAAGTGAAACCTTTTAAAAACAACATAAAAAGTATTATTTATACTAGAGCACCTGAAACTATTGAATTTCCTCGTTCATAAGGGGCATATGCTTTCATCAGCATAATAATATAATATTATTTACATCAGCATAATCTATGCAGACGACTCAAGAAAAAGTTGATACTGAATTTTTTTAAACGACTAAAAGTTATTAAACCAAACGTAGCAGCTACGAGTTAAAATGATTTTGCGAAAATGCTCACATCGAAGTAAACTAAGATGCGGTGATGCCGGAAAATAAATAATGAACATTCCAAAATGCGTACTCCTCAGGGAAAAAATTAAACCAAATGTAAAAAGCACTTCTAAAGTAAAAAAATTCGCAAAAGCGTGTAAAAGATCCAACCGAAAGTCAAGCTACAAAATATGTCATTAACTTGGTCATAGTTAATTGCAAATGCGTTAAAAATAAGAGCACTAAAATCGAGCACACAGTTCAGGACGTAGACGTGGTCATATGATCATAGAGTTGGCTTACGGAGGTTATAAGTGACATTTAAGTTTTTCCTTAAAACATAAATTTATATAAAATTTTCAAATGTGATCAATGCAATAGGAAAGGTGATGGAGTTTTCTAGCAGATGAATCACATTTACACAGCCTCACCCATAAAATAACTTGGTAAAATAGAAAGTGGATGGTGTGCAATAAAACAACGAAAGAAAATAAGTATTCATATTTGCTCTTTTCATAGACCAAAAAACTGCGAAGTTGATATAATTTGCCATTTAGAAAATCAAGTATCCGTATTTTCTGTGAAGGATTGCAAATGTGTTATAAAAATTTTTGTGGTAGATTTTAATCTCTCATCTTTAAATTTGGATTCATACTCTCAAAAAAACAAAACTAACTACAAAAACTAACAGGTAAAATTCCTTCTTTGAAAGAGTAAGTACTATTGATGATAATGCATGTAATTTAGACATCTCATTCACTGAGAAACCGATAAAAGAAATCACTATTTATCAGCTGCTATTTATAAAATATAGTTAATCTCCGGGCCCGGAGGGAATACCCGCAGACTGGAAAATGCAAGCGTTACACCAAAATTCAAAAATGGAAGGGAAACAGACATGGTCCAGGGAACTATCAACAAATTTCATTAAGATCATTAATAGATAAGTTACTCGAGCATACAATATCGTGGTTAGCAATATCATGACCTTCTTGGACAGCCAGTCGTGCTGTCAGCCATTCAGTGGCTGTCAGTACGACTTCAGAAATGATAGATCAAGCTAAATACAGGTCGCGCTATTTCTTCACAACGTTCTCAAATCTGCTGAATCGAAAAGACAAGTCAACGCATTATTTATTGGTTTCAAGAAAGTCTTCGGTACGTTACCTCACAACAAACTTTTATACAAATTACAGCCATGCGGGCTAAATGAAAAATTAGTATGCTGGACATGCGACATTCTGAGTGATCATAAACAAAAAGTAGTCCTTGATGGAATTAGCTCTAATGTAATTTAAGTAACATTAGGTGTCCCACAAGGAAACGTAATCGACCCCCTTTTTGTAACCCCCCCTAATTTAAAATTTTAACAAATAGCTCGTCTACCATTATTTTTACATTTATTGTGACAACTTTTTAAATATGCAGGGATCTAAATTTTTCCATTTTCAATTACGTCACCCAGTTCTCGAGCTCTTCGCGACGAAAATTTGATGGTCATCACCCTCTCGCACAAAAGTTGATGAGGTTAACACCACAATCCAAGCTCGTCACCGCTTCTAAGCCACTCCTTGATCTTGAGAATTTGTCTCGGATGGTTTGCATTCTCGCTAGCAATCAGCTCTCCACTCAGTTCTCCTATGATCTATCATTTTCATATTTACGTCTATCCAAACCAACCTTCGGTTTCAGGCATTACGTGAGTGAGAGTGATATATTTTTGTAAACCCCCTCAATTATAGTTATACACCCCAACCCAAATTTTCAATTGCGAACTACGTGTCGTCACCATAGCAATGGGCAACCCCGATTCATATTCCCTGAATTTATCAGGTTGCATTAGATGGACTATCTGCATTGTTTTTCACTCATCATTCCCAAAAGAGTTTAAGTATTTATTAGATTTCTTGGGTTACCTACTTGCTTCTCATAAAGATTAAATTCACATCCAACAAATGTGGTCAGTAATTGACATCCTCAGTAGCCGTTTATTGCATTTAAACATCTCATCATCAGGGATTTAGTTAATATGATACTTTAATAGTTATAATTCATTCAAAACATATGATAAATACTATAATTTTCAGGTATACCAACTTCCAAAAACATTTCTCATGTCGTTCTCTTTTGTTTAATTTTGCAGTGACGCCGAGCTAAGCGTTTTTCTGGGTGTTACTCCCAGTGTTCCTAGGATCTGCTTTCACAAATCTGAGCATGAAGTGAGAAGGAATTTAGTGTGAGAAGAACATGTGGGACGAGCACGCCGGTGGAGCAGAAATTCGTTGGAATAATCCTGAATACGTGAGTGAGGAAAATGAACTTTGTCACGTAACTTCGATATTCATGTACTTTTGTACACCTCGGAAATATTAATCTACCTTTCGGCAATTAAGAAAAATCAAAGAATGGGTCGGATTTAATTTTAAAAAGCTATTTGTAATTGGAATATGTTGTTTTCTCTATAAAAAAATGCGATGTAGTGTACCAATCAAATATAATTTCCCCATGACGAGATGAAGACAATCGTTTCGCCGTTTTCGTACTTTTTCGCATTGTATTCTTCTCAACTCTTTCGACCGTAGAAGATGAATTTTGCCGTTTAGACAATGTTTAATGATTTATTGTTGCAGTCCAATAAGCAATGAGTTAAACGATATATTACGCGACCCCACAGAGCTTCGACAGAATTTCATAGAAATGCTTCAATTCAGCGTTCTACCATTTTTCCGGCGGTTGTAGGTGATTTTTGTGTCCGGGATGTACTAATGCTACACCGTGAAGATGAAGAATTCTGAATGCACCCGGTGTCATTAATGAGGTCAATATAATTGTGTTCTCCCAATCAACTGCATTGAAAAATACGATAATTACGAGTACTTTCAAAAGGTGAGAATTATAGCTACTTATTTGTTGTTTCCTTGGATCTGGAGCATTTGACTCTTTACAGGAGAATGAAGCCAAATCCTGAGATCCTAGTATCATTATTCTTCTTCTGTAACTCTCATGGTAACACAAAAAACTGCACAATGTAACTGCACAATCATCACAAGATGCTTACACACACACTAAAACACACCATCCACCATAATTAACAACATACCATGCACTGAACCAGTGATATCCAAATGCGAATATTTTGTTACTCCACACAAACCAACGCACTTCACTGTGACTTGCGAACGATTCGCGTGTTTTAGATGCACACATTACTTCCTTCATGATATTAGAAATTTTAAAATAATTACTTCACTAAACGGAAAAGGCTCACCACTCAGAAATGAATTCCAACACTATCGTCACACGGTTACCCAGCAACTGAACTATTTTCTGAGTGGCTTCACACCGATCCCAAGTTTTCTCCACCCTCAACTCTGAACAGGGTCATATTGAAGGCCCGATGGTACGAGCTTTTCTATGGTTGGTGTAAGACGGCAGATCACAACCTTTTTAAATTATTAAGCAAGAAAGCAAATACTGCCGTTTGAGCAGGAGTGATTCGCAGTGTTAACCGCACGAGCTAGCGATTATTCATGGTGGCTTTGTAAGGAATCCAGGGCAATTCTTCTTTTGGAGAGTATTTCCTATTGTAATATGAAGCGAGGGATAAAAGACCAGCCCTCACCGCGGCATACGATGCAGTAAACTCAAAATTGAAGGCATTCGGTGAAACGGGGACACTTATATCCATACAATGGAATAACGTGCGCCATATTTCGCCATTAGCTGATGCATAAACACCCATGTGACGTAAAGTAAGTCAAGCAGTGCACAAGCTGTTGTTTCCACTTAAAATAAAGGAAATACAGGAATTTAACCGCACGCGGAAATGCAAAAGCGATTACTCATGAAGCTTTACACGTTGCACGGTGACCCTCCAAACCTAACTTCTTCTTGACCTAGGGTGGGCACACAATAACACTTGGTTAGCTAGTAAACTGCGTACGGGGTATAGAGTTTACGCTATATTTCGAGGGGTCGTAAGCCATCTTTCTCAAGAGAGGAGATGAGTGGCTAAGAAGTTTTTCCTCAATCAGCTACACGTCTGCTGAGATGACCACTAGCCCAGAGGCAACCAACCTCTGACCCTCCATTTTTCGACATAATAAATACATTTCATGATGTCGGCCGATAGCCGACATTATGAAATGTATTATTCAAGTGAAACATACAGCCGATTTAATGAATTTTTTTGTTTCCCAAAGGGCGCGAATTGACAACAAAATAACAGTATATATGCAACGCGCATACCACACCGGCATTCCAAAGCATATTCTAAAAAAAAATTAAACCGCGTTCTATTTTGATTTGAATTTAGAAGAAGATTATGTTTCAATACAGTATTTTAGGTAATTGCGCAACGGTCCATGGTTTCATTTTGTACACAGTATGAATAATAAAGTTTATTATGATTCTGGAAAGGAGTGATCAGCACGAGCCTCTATTTTACAATTATCACATTCATCCGTGCATTATTAGAACGAAAAGCCTATTTTGTGATATAATCAATGAATTACTCTTTCTACTCCCCTTCGTATATTTCTATCGATCCCAATTTTTCTCTGCGAATTGTAAAGCATTGAATTACATGTAAATATGTACAGATTCTATATTTCTTCATTAGTGGTAATCTATGGAGGAACCACGTGAAAGATATAATTTTGAGGCTTCACGACAGAGGTTCATATCAGAGGCGGATTCGGGATTATTTTCTGGGGGGCACAAGGGTCTGACGGGTCTTCTCATGTTTGAGATTAAAAATAAAATACAACAGTCACTGTAGAAAATATATTCTTAATTTTGATATAAATATTAAATAAAATGATTGAGGCTCCGCAATACACAAAAGAAAACGAACGTAATGATAATCTTGTCTGGCGTGTGGGGGGCGGGCATGTGACCCATGTGACTCCTAAATCCGCCGGTGGTTCATATTATCACGTCGTTAAAAATCAGATCAGGAGCGAATATCTCTCGCAATGGGGATAGGGACCAGTCTTTAGCTAAACCTATACGTTACTAAGCGGAAATTTCCTTCAAATACTTGAACATATGCTTGTTTCTCAGACTTTGGCTCGATTCTTGGTAAATTAAAGCTATGTACATCGTTATCTACCACGATTTGAACTTTTAAACTGTTCTGCTATCTTCATAGGGACCAATTTGACATTATGTTACTCGACACTTCGTAGAGATAAGTGCATGTCTAAAATATCAAAACAAGGTATCTAGGCATGGTGGAGGGCGGTAAAAAATTTTCCAAGTAGCTGGGCTGCAGAATTTGCCCCAGAATACAGTTATAGAGCAAGGCGTATCAGGGAAGGCAACGAGCAGCTGATGGAAAGGCAAAGAAGCGGTAGACCTCGAGCCACCAACGATTTCGAGGACATCAGGGTTCGCCTTTTGAACGAGGCTCAGGCCGAGACCCAATCCAGAGTAAGGGTGTATCCGTGGTGTATCCTGCGCCCTACCCGCCCTTCCAGGATAGAATTGGCCATTTTGTGAATCATAAACAAATGAGATACGGTTTCCAAAAATGCTGTTTTTATTCCAACACAACCATATTAAACGTTTTTGAATGTAATAATCGTTGCAAAATGGTCCTTATCTAATTAAGGAGATGGATATTAAACACAGAATAGCATTAAGCATGCATATGCTGCTGCATTAGTGATGAAATTGAGACGTAAATATAAAATTCTTAATCATATTTATCACGTAATAAGAATTTAATTTAAGGCTTTTTAAGGTGTCGCGAAGGTTACACACGTCTAATAATGGTAACCATGGTGAGGTTCATGGGTGCCACAACTTAATTACGGCGAGTGGGTATTTGGTGGTATAACTTTTCACGATCGGTTAACACAGTCTAAACAACCCCTTTTAAGACTGTGCCAGGAACATTACCTAGAGATACCACTTCACTTGATTCAAATACTTTTAATAGAATGATTAGCTGATAATGAAAGTAACCTTGATCGTTAGGTAAGTGTACTCAAGCGCCTACCAATACCTCGTACCACACACCCTGGATGACACAAGCTGAAGTTTAGTGGAACAAAATGATTATACTCGCTACGCTATGTATACGCATGCTTCATCCACAGGCATGAAAAACTACTTAAAAAATTATGATTAAAAACTTTTGGGCTATGTCGCCGCGTCTATTCTTGGGTGGCCCCACCGTTTCCCGACCGATGCTGGTCGCTTTTTCGAGGGATTCTGAAGAGTTGGGAATTTAAAATCTTTTATGTAGGTATCTGTGTCAGTTGGTGGGGGGAGGGGAGCGGGAGGTTGGGGGAGTGGGTTGCTTCTTGTTTTTTTCTCTTTACGGGTTGCCAAGTACGGCTAATTTTAATGCCGGTGTCTCTGTTGAAATTATTCTTTTCCTCTTTGGATATTCCAATGGCTTCTCTGGAAATTCTCTGTTTAAAACCTTTTAATTTGGCAAGGAATTTTGGCTTCCTTGAGGTCGATGATGTGGCCAAGCGCTGCGTGTTCGGCTACCGCGGAACTCCTTCGTTGATTGCCCCAGTCGAATCGCTCTCGCGTGCTCTTCTAGGCGTGTTTTGACTGATCTGCCTGTTTCGCCGATGAAGTTCTTCCCGCAGGTCTGGCAAGGAATTTGGTAGACCCCTTCAAGAATAGAACTCCACTGCGAGTGGAGTTCTATCCTTGAAGTTTAGTATGGAGCTTTAACGAAGAATTACTTTTAAAATATTCACATTGACATCTACGATGAAAACCTCCACTTAGGATTCTTGTTACTAGGATAAATAGTTTACTCTATGTAAACTTGAATGAAGAGAGAACACGTTTCGGAGGCAATGAATGAAAGCCTTCTTGAATGTCGAATTGGTAGAATGAATTCCATTTGCTAATAACAATTTCTTTGATCTGCATTTGCCACTAAAATTAATTATCTACCCTTGATTGTTTGAAAATTAAAGATCCTTGCAGTAGATATTCGCGTCTAACATCTAAATAACCTCTTCGGCTGTTTTTTTACCTGCATGAATGATTTTACCTGACCATTACATTTTTAAGCACTTATTTATTTGCATATTTATGACTAGAGATGCTTGAAAATCGCAAATAAGACATAGATGCGATGTGCGCAAATAAATGCGACATAGATGCGATGACTGGACTTTTAAGATGTAATTACGCAAATTTGCCTTTTCGACGGCAAAATTCGTACATTTTGTGCCGAGCGCAGATTCCGAATCTTTCGACCGCGTGGGTGTGGCAAGGATAATTTTAACTTCAAATTTGAACGTTGCTTAAACGATTTTTGCATTTCCGCAGCGTTTCAAGGTTTGATACGATTATAACCGGAGGTACCGTTATCTCTCATCAATTCATCAGCTGCGTGTATTCCTCTGAGTTGAAATTTAAATCTGAATAATCTCGGTCGCCACACGCATGTTCTTGCGTGCCTTTACTATTTTTCTTCGCCTATCCCGTCTCCCTGGCTCCAGTTCATCAGCTATCCTAGAAAGCAGGACATTTAAATCTACATACTACCTCGCAAGCCGCCTCAATTGGTATTTGGCGGGGGGTGTTAGAATACCAGTCGTTAGTATATAAAAATGAAATCCTATTATAAATAGCGCGTGGCATTCACTAAAGTCATTAACTGCTCGGGATAAAAACGAACTCCCATACTTCTTTGCCCATAAAATATCTCTCTTAATTCATCTTTTCTGAAAGACCTGAACATATAATGGGGCCAGAATTTGATTTTCTCCAAGGCGCTATGAAAGATATCTATTCTCCATCGCTCAAGCAATCTAAGCCTAGTGCGTAGCCTCCGATTGTCTAGCGGCTCCCAGCCTAATTTCTTCAACTTCTCTGCAACGCTTTCTGAATTTATCTTTCTTGCTGAAGAAATGAAACGCTGGGAATTTGCTCAGATTAAGTCTAGTCCGAAATTTACGCTCCTCATGTCGTCGTTGTTTTAATCCGGTGATAGAATTCCAAAGCCAGAGCGATCACTAATGTCGCGATAGATGACTGCGTCATCAGCTAATGCATTGTGCTACTAATTCAGGAGAAGATGTTATGTACGTATATAATGAACTAAGGGGAACAATTATCCTTCCTAGAGGATTTCCGTATTTTTTGAGTAAATTCCTTTAGAAACTGCACATCAATTTTTTCAAAAGTTGTCGATGTCGATGAGTCTTTAGCCAATGAGTCATTATAGGGAGACAATTATTATGGTATCGACTGAAATCCTTTGACATATTGTTGGCCTCTTTCTCTGGCATTAATTACTTCAGTTCATTTTGCTGTATGGTTTCAGCGAAATTTTTAGTTTATCAAATGTCGTATGGCGGCAGCACCTTGCAAGGGAACGTATTTTAATGTGCGTTTGGAGGAACTGGGACATATAACGTTCGGACTTGGAAAAATTTTGTCGATTTTTCAAAATTCCTTTCAAAATTACTAAAATAAAAAGTCCAAATAATTTCCTCCTAATTTCTGAGTAGTCTTTAGTGGCCGGTAATGAACCCGGAACTGTGATAGCTGCGAAACATGCTTTTTTTGGTCACACTGCCTACTAGTAGCCAACAGGCCAGAGAATCCTATGTTATCGGAATTAAACAGAAAAATTGCGACAACAAATAAGAACGGACACCACCCTCTGAGCCGATAAAGAGCTCTCAATCTGTCAACCCTACCCGTGTCTGGGGCTGTTGAGGCTTCCCGTGTTGAGCTAAATTTAGGCACTGGCCTTACTCCTGGTTGTTCCCTTCTGTTAATTCCTTCCACTTTGACCTCTGCAACCATACTTCCCCTGAAACCCAAGAGCTTTGATTCCCCCGGTCTCATATTTCGGCAGCCTTTGAAGTAGGGAACAAACAGGTCCCCTATACAAATTTGGGCCTCTAGGTCTAACGTCTAATTTTTCCATGAAATGATAGGATAGAGGCCTTTGAAATGTGGTGCTACAGAAGAATGATGAAAATCAAATGGATTTACCGAGTTAGTAACGAGGAAGTGCTAAGAAGGGTAGGAGAGAAGAGAAGCCTCTTGAAAACCTTAATAAGAAGACGGAACAACCTTATTGGCCACATCTTGAGACATGATGGCCTGATGAAGACAATCGTCGAAGGACAAGTGGAAGGCAAGAATGGAAAAGGAAAACCTCGGACAAAATATATGGAACAAGTAAAGAGAGATGTGAAAGAGAAGAATTACGTAGGTGTGAAAAGATAAGCTGATAGGAGAACTGAGTGGAGAGCTGCGTCAAACCAATCCTAGGATTGCACTATTATAATTCATTTTCGGGTGTACGTCTGCGTGCTTAATATTTAACTCAACGCTTCGTTCCACTTACTGGGAACGTCGTACATCCTAGGATTGTTGTCCAGTGATGATGATGATACATCTCATCTATCCACGACTACATGATACCTTGCGAGCCACCTTTAGGGTGTTTGGCAGGGGTGACCAATCACCAACATCCGGCATACAAGAGGATCCCAACATACACAGAACACGGTCATAATAAAATTGCGCACACTAACAAAATATACTTTCACATGCATGCAAAGGCAAAACTTCCACAGGTTGGTAATTCATGTGGCATATCCATTCCAGGTTATATCAATAGACAAATATAAACATCCCATGAGTCGTTCTAGCGAGTGACGCCATTGATTTTATTAATCGAAACACAGTCACTATTCTTAATGGTGCGAGGAAAAAATGACATTTATAATACCTCGTTTTTTCAGTCGACTTCCTTTATTTTTTCTCGTGATCACGTTCAGCATAGTAAGACGGTAAACGAAGGATATTTTTCACGTCATCAAAGAAAAAATCTCATCTGTATTTACTACGTCAGGTTATACTATACTCTTCTCAATGCTTCTGTAAAGATTCTCATCCTAACTCGCCTAGTACATTGGAAACGCTGCACTTATTATTGTAACAAATCATCAGGAATCTGGCCGCGTTTCGCTGTACTAGTTGATTTAAGCAATCAGTCCTGCTACACGCAAGCAGCATGTTACAATTGAGGCCTCACTAAAGTCAGGTGGCTCCTCTCTTTCACCTTTCCACGTCAGATACAGAGAATTATATTGACCAATCCCAGTGTTGGCTTTCCCACCAAGAGCGTACCCAGGATCAAAAGTAGGGGGATGGGGCAAGCCAGAGTTGTCAACCATAGAAAAGGTAAATGAAATCAACATTTTAAGGAAACTGTAACAGCTCTTTATTAGTTTGCTTGAAAAAATATTATTTTCCTCAAAGACATTTGCGATTTTTGCTTTTAGGGGGAGGGGGGGGGATAGCCTCCCCCTCCACCATAATGCCATTTTGTGGCCAAACGTTGGCAAGTACACAAAATGGACTAAATTTAAGCCCAGATGGACAGTATTTCGGCAAAATCAATAGGGAATGGTAATGAAATATTTAAATCGTCGATTTGTTACCCTCCCGCCAATATATGATCATTGAGTGCAGTGGCAAAGCCTGGATTCTCGTTCGGGGGGGGGGTCTAAAACCAGGGGGGGAAATTTTTGAAAAATAGGGTGTTAATTAATGGATTTTAAATTAATTTTAACACTTTTCACAATCGAAAAAACTTCATTTGTTAAATAAAAAATACTTTGTAAATTCATGACTTTTTGGTAATTTGTTTTCTTTTATTAAAAAGTAAATAATTGCTATTTTATACAGGGTGTCCATTTATCTTAACCACCCGAAATAACTTTTTCTCCAGGTGCAATTTGAAAAATATGACAAGCAAATGTTCATTTGCCGTCTGGTGGACATTAATCAGCATAATTACCTACCTTCTAGCTTTGTTATTTACAGAGATATGAACAGCGTTATGTCTTCTTTAAATGGCACCCTATATTTTTTATCCGGCAATTCATTTCCTCTCCTAAGGACTTATTCAAAAATGTAGCACAGTGGACCGTTAACATAATCACAATGTTATGAAAACATATGAAACTCGTCCAATTACTGGAGTTAGCAGTAAAGAAATGACAACCAATTAAAAAAATAACACAAAAGTCACGTAGACTCTCCTGTACTACAGTACTGTACAGTACAGTACATTGCCTAGGAGTCGATCATTCAAAGGTGCTCTAATTGTAAGTGGTGACCCTGGACAACGATACACTGGTTCAATTGTTGAATGAAAGACTTATTTACTTCTTCCAGTGTAGCCAGCTGAAGAGAATTACAAGCACGTATGAGAGGAAATGAACTGCCGAATAAAAAATATAGGGTGCCATTTAAAAAAGACATACCGCTGCTCATATCTTTGTAAATAACAAAGCTACAAGGAAGGCAATCATGCTCATTAATGTCCCCCTGACGGCTTATGAACATTTGCTTGACACATTTTTGAATTCGCATCTGGACAAAAAGTTATTTCGGGTGGTCAAGATAAATGGGACACCCTGCATTTCGGGGGATATATAACGCGAGACCATTCCCAAGATATACTTTCACGCAATGTTTTTCTATAAAGATAACCATTAATCATATTTTTGCTGACAAAATCATGCCTCAAGAGGAGCGTGGCAGGGGATGACAAGTTTTTAAATCAACCTTAACCTGGATGAGAGATTTAAGTATATGTTTCGGGTGTTTTCATGGTGGTATATTTTATCTAACAACTAACAAAAACTAAGATAAAATAACTTAACTGTTCGCAGGAAGTCGTATTCCTATACCTATCCGCTCGGCGAAGTATTTCTGGTATTGTATCGTTTCTGTCCGAACTGAAAATACAATTCGCTTCTTGCATTATGTCCTGTTTTTCAGTTTTGGTATACGTATAGTATAATACTAGAATGCCTCGAATCGTTCACTCATTTTTTTTATTTATTCTTTATAAGTATGTTAACCTTCAAAAAGTGACAAAAAATCAGGCAAGTCAAACCAATACCTCGATGTTTGTTACCCTGATCTTCGGGATAAATGACGATAAATATATAAATGATACTCGCTGCGCTGCGCGCGCTCGATAGGGGGCCACGCCCCCTAGAACCCCCCCGCGGCCGGCTTCGCCGGCCGCCCCCACCGGACGGCTTCGCCGTCCCTCCGGCGACTCCTCGGAACGGCTCCGCCGTTCCTCGTCAAGGGTCGGCTTGGCCGCCAAGATATTGAGGAGTCACCCACCATTTTTTCACATTTTATAGTTAAATTTATGAAATCAAGCAATATTTTTAGATTCTAACAGCTTTTTTTATAGTTAAAATAAAATTGAAAAAGTAGGACTAATGAACAAAGATGATGTTGGTAGCACTGCTGAAATACATGCTCAACAGCTGATGTTTTGTTTACTTCCAGCCTTACCTGACTTTCACGTTTCCTGTACATATGCTCAGTGCAATGCCTAATCACGGTTGTAGAAGTCTGATGACAGTTTTCGTCATATTTGTGGTGAGTTTGTTATCAAAAATACCAAAGAAACATTACAGACTTTGTGAAAAAAGTTTATCTAGCATACTTTGGAAGTGAACTAGGAGATGAGGATAATTCTTGGGCGCCGCAAAAGGTATGTTATGAATGCTTCTGTACCTGTCGGTCATTCTGCAAATATGAAAGAGAGCTAAGAAAATCTAGAAAAATAGCAGTAAAGAAAATAGGTTATTCTGCACATGGTTGAATGATAATTGGTGATTTGTAAGTAACATGCATGCTCCTTGGTCAGCAAGGTGGTTTTAAAATATGTATTTCAATGTTTCCTGTGTGAATGGGACAAAAGAGCTAGGAATCAACGTTGGCACAAAAATTTACTTCAAATATGATCTTGAATAGAAAATGGGCAATGAACAGTTCATTGCCACTTTACAATAGATTTACTTTTTGATTTGTATGGTAATATTTTCAAGGGCTGAAATTTTGATTGCAAATATCTTGCATGAGGAATTAAATTCTAACTTCCTTTTAAACAACTCTAATAATAACTGCGTTGCAGAATTGTGGTCAATCTGAGGTTGTTTTGGTGCATATACATTTTATTATGACCAATGTCAACATGACCAACATTATTTCTAAGGATAAGTCGGTTCTTAAATTTTTTCGGTTCTCGATACTCATTTCCATGATGAACACTTATTATCTGAATTAATGCAAATTTAAATGAACAATCACAAGAAATGAATGATAATGATTTCACTACAAATGTAAATTGGAAGGAAAGCTCTATAAAAAAAATTAAGATCGTCTCCATAACTTTATTTGCCAAGCAAAAGAATTTAAATAACACATTGTAATCGACTGCATGATCGACCAATACATCACATTACATCAGGCAGACACTCTTTCCTTCTCCAGGTTTTGATTTTTAAAAATTCAACATTTTTACTCTACCTGGGTATAATCTATTATTTTTTGGCACAAAAATTGCCTGCAGTACAGAACAGGCATTCACTGAAAACATTAGAGGTCGAAGTTGATTTTGAAGGGCCGCGCTAATGTGTTTGGAGCACAGCTTACATACTGCACAGCATCAGAATCAATAGGGAAACTCCCTCAACACCTAATGACATCATCTGTAATGATTTGTTGTAAAATGTGAGTCAGTTCAAAATACATTCTGTATTCGGCAATGTAGCTTAAATTGTTACTTTAATTGACAATTTATTTGCATGCTTCATCTTCCATCCTCTCTACTGCTCAAAGTACCAAATTGCCATCGCTCATTTCCTCTATAGTATGTATACCATAGGGTGGCGATGGGGCCCGCCAGTTACCTGAGTCGGTCAGCACTTCGTGAGCGCAAAGGGGGGAGTAATAAAAACTCAGGTAGCCGGCGGGCCCCTGTGCCACCCTGCGGTATACAGACTATAGAGACTCCCGTCTTCAAATTTTCAAAGACAAGAGAGCAGAGGTGGGCTTGGAGCTGACTCCAAGACTTACACCGTGGGTGAAGGAGAAGGTCCAAAGCATAGAGAGGAGGGTGATAGGGAGGAGGTGCGAAAAAGGTAGGTGAGAGAGTGAAATAGAAAGTAGGTTTGAACATGTATCAAATACACCGCCATTCTGGTGACCAGCAAGAAGGAGGCAGGTGTCCTATTCTGTCTTAACCTAGAATGTAGGAATGTATACATAGAGACAGCATATATATTAACAGAGGAGTAGAATTATACATCATATTTCCTAAAAAAATATGAGGCATATCAAACAAGGTTGGCATTTACTTATGTTCAAGTTCATCAAATACCAAATGAGACGAGCACCGTTCCATGTTCCAAGAATGAACGCCCGATATGGTTTCATGATGATCCTAAAATGATATACTTTCCCGCAATACTTGAATGAAAACTGAGTTGCCTAACTGATGTTCCGTAGGATAATTGAAATAGGGGTGTTAACCTCAAACGAAATTACCCATTTAAGTAGATGCTAACGGTGAGTTTTGGCTAATAATTCACATTGGTGAAAACATTTCTGCAATAGGTGCATTACATTTTCTTTTGTGCTCCGTTGAAATTTAAGCGCTTTTGAAACGGCCAGTTTCGGCGGGAAGTCAGGCCCGAATGGCTCTGACGTCACACACAGCTACTTCACTGACTGTACGCTTTCAGTGAACGCCGTTATCTGAGCCGTGCTTGAATTTGTGAATGCCGTGGTGAGACATGCCTTCGGATTGTGGTTTTGTGAGGGATTATTCTAATTCTGTGCCTAATATGAGTGCTCTGATGCTCATTTTTCATCATTAATAAATAAAGGTCAAGACAAGAAAAAAATCTAAATACGCAGAAAATAAATCTAATAATGACATTTTTAGCGCTCCGGAAATTCAAGGAGTCAAGCGGGTAAGGTAAGAGTTAATGCATATTAACTATGCTAGCACTGTAAAATATGTTAATTGTACTTATGAGTATATTTTGTATCAAATACTTAATTTTGTTACGATTTACTCGGCCTTGGCTGGCTTCCATTTTTATTCTAATTATCCCATGGTAAACGCTGAAATGGTTCTCGAGGGATGCATTTCATATTATATTAACAATTCCTGTCAAACAACGCTCGTTTTTTTTAGTTTTAAAGGCTTTTGATAATTTCTAGCCTATAAAAACTATGGTGACTGAAGGGAACTAATATCGTAAAATAATCACTTTTGTTCGTCTCAGATTCGTCTGCATCGTAACATAGAATTGCGAATTGTTGTCAATATTTATTCTTGTGAAGATTACTGAAAGGCCTCTTGCACACTCACCGGCTTTTGATAGCCAGTAATATACCGGCCGATATTTTACCGGTGAAGCGCTGCTTGCTCACACGACGTATTTTTGCAGGTCAAAAGATAAGTTGTTTGGTTGTTTAGCGGTTGATCCGGCGCCGGAGATCCGTAGTGGTAATGGTCAGTAGCTAACCGACTTTTTACCGATGCCGGTGCGCGGTTGGTCAGTGTGCAAGCTTCCATGCCTTTCTATTGTTCACTATTGGAATGTGGACGGCCGTCCAAAATCGGTGTGTGCTATGGGTCTAGGTGTTGAAAACTATTTCAGCGCTGCTAGAGAAGAATACGGTGATTCAGCAGTTCGTTATATCCAACTTAAAAGAGAATATTATATATACTACGAAAAGAAGAGTTTGTCCTGAGCACAAAATAAGATAAAACTACAGGAAAAAAATTTTCGTCACTTATTCTTTCGCCATAACCAGAAGGGAACTAAATTTACAAATTCATTTTATTCAAAAGGTACTAAATATTTGATGACATTACATTTTTTATACTCACTCCACGTCAACGCTTGTTTTGTTGGATCAGAGGGCTTTTGAATTTCAAAACATTCAATTATATTCTGTACATTGCTGTAGTTGGCTTGAAAAGACAAAGGTAGATCAAATTTGTTATGCTTCGGAAAAATTATTAAATGTTTAAAGTAATTGGAAATGAGAGATAAAGTTGTGTGGATAGTAGAAGAAACTCTTGTCTTACTGATTTGGAATTGGTCTCTTAATCTCTCCAAGCTGTAATTTGATTTTAATTTTGATGATGGTGATGAAAATGTCTCTGGTAACAAACTTAAATATTCCAAAGAGCAAATCAATGACGTACATTGGATCTTTAGGTGTTCCTAAGTACCTCTTGCGGCAACTTCATTGTTAAGTCATTATATTTTTGAGGAAGGTTACACGGGATTTCCACCGGGTCAGTTTCTCCAACTCCATCTCGGCCAACGTTTCGATGGGCGAGATGGAGTTGGAGAACCTGACTCGGTGGAAATCCCGTGTAACCCTCCACAATTCTATACGCCGGGAAAGCCTACGATCAAACATATTATTGTTTCCACCAACTCCAAAACTGCCAGCTGAGTATGTGCTCGAGAATATTTCATCAACAAACATTATGTTTGGCGACTGTATGGCAATCTCTGGTGTACTAAATCTAAGACTAAGTTGGCATCAATTAACTTCGGTGATCATTGAATAGTAGTATAATCATCATTCTTAATCTTTCGTAAATTATTTTCCTTCAAATAACTTCAATAAAAATTGTTTTCGATTGAAATCCGTTTGACTTATTTAGGAAGACCGCAAGTAAAACAGTATATCACGTTAACTGACGTTATAAATCTTATATATAACAATGGCATTTAGTATACATTTAACACGAAAATGATATTCACAGCAAATACGATGTTTTTCCGCTGATTTTTGGTCTTCTCGCCTTGCTGCAGTCAACCATTTCATTCGCATACGAGAATTAAGGGGCACAGCATTAAAATGTTTTCCCGGATTTCTCATTGTGGTCGATTTACAAAGCGATAGAAAGCAATATATATGCGCCTTCTTCCTAATTTCCTCCATTTTCACCCTCGTTATTTCTTCGCTGACGCAGGATCATAGGTTTGTTTACGGAGTTAACGGGTTCCGCAAGAAGTTCACTGTGTGTGACGTCAGCATGCCTTCGGCAACCATCGTGCGCTTTCGGAGCGTTTGAGCCGACCCTCGTATTCCACACTTTTCGCTGTGCATTTGAAGGGTTAAATTTTTGAATAGAAAAGCGCTGAAACTGCCGCCAGTATCCCCTCGGTGTGTACTTTCATTTAAGACAGTAAAAAAAATGGTGAACAACCCTATTGTTGCCGTGGTAAATTATTGCCATGGTAAAGGTAAAAAAACAAACGCAAATTTTTCTCAATATAAAGCACAGTTTCAGGAAACAACGATATTTAACTACTACTCTTGACATGCAAATTCTGAATATAAATTACAAGTTCTCCCCACCAGCTTGACAACAGGCCCGGACTGGCCCGCCGGCCCATCGCATCGGCCCGTGGGCCGGTGCGCCCTAAGAAAAATGCGTTCCTGCGCCCGCAAGGCGCAAGTACGTCTTTTCTAAAAGGTGCTCCAATCAATTAAAAACCCAACACTTGTATACAAAAACAACTTATACTGATAATACAGTAACTAAGACGACAGCGACATGCTATGATTGCAATGACACGCTGCGCCATTGCTAAGGTTTGCGCGTTACGAGACAACGTTGCAGCTGTGGCAGCGCTGAATGCAGACCTATATGCAGACGACATGGCGCCAAACGAGAGGCGATTGTTCTTCGAGTTTTTCCAGCGGCTATTAGGGATTGCTCGGTAGGGTGTTGCCTATTTTTTTATATTTTCTCTGCTTTTAAATTTCTACCTCTTAAAATATGCTCTGGGGTGCTGAATGGATATCCTAAAAATTTCAGCTCAATTGTTCAACATTTAGAGGTCGCTCAAAGAGCATAAATGAAATGACATTAAATTTTCCCGATTTTTTTAAGTAACATCATTTTCAGGGATAACGCACGATTTTGCAGATCTTTAGAAATAAAATTCGCTCCATTTTAACTTCCGCTCAACAGTTTTCCAGGAATACAATACTTTTCCGCGAGCTACAGCAGCGCGTCACACCCCTGACGGCGAGCTGGTCGCTCGCAGGTCGCATCACGGTCAACTGATAAGTCCTGCGCCCCTCACTGCCTCACGCCCCTACCGCCTCTACAAGCGAAAGTCGGATTAAGAATGTAGGAGTCGAATACTATGTTGGTGTTTTTCATACCGAGTGTATGCTGTAGATTACCCTTTAAAATAACTACATCACTGTTCTTCGAGCCTAATTAATGATAAAAAAAAAGAAATTTTCATGTTAAGAATCCAAATAAATATGATAGACTGAGAAACTAAGATATGAAAGTAGTTAATTTGCTCTATTTACGCTTATCGAATCAATTAAAAGTGCTTTAATATATTCGCTAATCTCCACTCTTCAACGCAGGCGTGAACCATCTCAGTAGTGGCCCGGCCACCCACTGGCAGTTCCGGTGAGTTATGGAATCTTTAATGTTGTTTTTATTTCATCAATCGGGCATGAGATTAATAGAACCATTTAATGTCGTAATATGCTAAATAATATTTACTTACTTTATTCAACGAATGAGTAAATATTTCCTTTAGTAGACAGTAACCCCTGTTACCACAACATAGCAACAACAAGAACCGTTGCCGCTCCTCTCGCGCCAATGCCCAAGGCATCAAAGATCAGTGCAATTTGGGGTGTAATTAGGATTTTCCTACCCATCTATCTTCTCTTCTATCTACTCGTCATACCTTCTCTTCCTCTCCACTCGACGAGCCGACTTCTCTGACTCCTCACTCTCTATTAATTGCTAGATAAGCATCTCATTATTTAGCAAGCCTAGGCGCGTTATAGCTGTCCCGGTAAACCAAGTCCACCCCAATCAGCCAGTTTACAATACATTTCATAATGTGCATTTGTCTATATCGTGGGATATTAGTTTTTTCGTGCTATCAGAAACTGGAAACTAACAATTATAAGGAATGTTGAATTAAAACTTTTGGGCTATGTCGCCGCGTCAGATTTTGGGTGGCCCCAACGTTTCCCGACCGATGCTGGTCGCTTTCTCAAGGGTTATCTGAAGAGGTGGGATTTAAAATTGGTATATATAGGTATACGTGTCAGGTGGTGGGGGGAGGGGAGTGAGAGGTTGGAGGAGTAGGTTGTCGATTATTTTTGCCGATTACGGGTTGCCAAGTACGGCTGATTTTAAGGCCAGTGTCTCTGTTAAAGTTGTTTTTCTCCTCTTTAGATATTTCTATTGCTTCTCTTACGAGTCTCTGTTTAAAGCCTTTCACTCTCGCAACAATTTTTGCTTCCTTAAGGTCGATTGTGTGGCCCAGCGCTGCGTGTTCGGCTACTGCGGACTTCGTTGACTGCCCCAGTCGAATTGCTCTCTCGTGCTCCTCTAGACGTGTTTTAACCGATCTGCCTGTTTCGCCGATATAGTTCTTCCCACAGGTCTGGCAAGGAATTCGGTATACCCCTTCGACTTGTAGTGGAGTTCTATCCTTGACGGTTTTCAATAGATGCTTTATCTGTACGTGAGGCGAGAATATTGTCCTTATCTGGAATTTGCGTAGGATATTTCCTATTCTGTCAGTCGTCCCCTTAATGTATGGCAGGAAGGCTTTCTTCTGGTCGCTGAGGTCATTAACAGAGGAGTTCGCTGCTTCTGCGGTGTTGATTTTGATCTCGTTGTTCTTTCTGATAACTTTATTAAATGTTCGAGAGATAACTCTGTCGTCGAATCCATTTGCCCGTAGAATGGCCTCTAGCTTCTTCCTCTCTTCGGCAAAGTTGTTCTGGTCGCTTATTTTGTAGGAGCGGTGAATTAACGTGTTGACCACTCCATTTATTTGCGCTGGATGATGGTGAGATAAGGCGTGCAGGTACCGATTTGTTGCTGTAGGTTTTCGATACACTGCATGCCCCAATGTTCCGTCCTTCTTCTTTTCCACGAGGACATCTAAGAATGGAAGTTTTCCGCCTTCCTCCACCTCCATTGTAAACTTTATGTTGCTGTTGATCCCGTTCAAATAAGGTTTTTTTTTTTTTACTTATTTGCCAATAAGTAAAATAATAACCCAATTTTACTTATTTGAACGGGATCAACAGCAACATAAAGTTTACAATGGAGGTGGAGGAAGGCGGAAAACTTCCATTCTTAGATGTCCTCGTGGAAAAGAAGAAGGACGGAACATTGGGGCATGCAGTGTATCGAAAACCTACAGCAACAAATCGGTACCTGCACGCCTTATCTCACCATCATCCAGCGCAAATAAATGGAGTGGTCAACACGTTAATTCACCGCTCCTACAAAATAAGCGACCAGAACAACTTTGCCGAAGAGAGGAAGAAGCTAGAGGCCATTCTACGGGCAAATGGATTCGACGACAGAGTTATCTCTCGAACATTTAATAAAGTTATCAGAAAGAACAACGAGATCAAAATCAACACCGCAGAAGCAGCGAACTCCTCTGTTAATGACCTCAGCGACCAGAAGAAAGCCTTCCTGCCATACATTAAGGGGACGACTGACAGAATAGGAAATATCCTACGCAAATTCCAGATAAGGACAATATTCTCGCCTCACGTACAGATAAAGCATCTATTGAAAACCGTCAAGGATAGAACTCCACTACAAGTCGAAGGGGTATACCGAATTCCTTGCCAGACCTGTGGGAAGAACTATATCGGCGAAACAGGCAGATCGGTTAAAACACGTCTAGAGGAGCACGAGAGAGCAATTCGACTGGGGCAGTCAACGAAGTCCGCAGTAGCCGAACACGCAGCGCTGGGCCACACAATCGACCTTAAGGAAGCAAAAATTGTTGCGAGAGTGAAAGGCTTTAAACAGAGACTCGTAAGAGAAGCAATAGAAATATCTAAAGAGGAGAAAAACAACTTTAACAGAGACACTGGCCTTAAAATCAGCCGTACTTGGCAACCCGTAATCGGCAAAAATAATCGACAACCTACTCCTCCAACCTCTCACTCCCCTCCCCCCACCACCTGACACGTATACCTATATATACCAATTTTAAATCCCACCTCTTCAGATAACCCTTGAGAAAGCGACCAGCATCGGTCGGGAAACGTTGGGGCCACCCAAAATCTGACGCGGCGACATAGCCCAAAAGTTTTAATTCAACATGACGAGCACCCGCGAAAGTTTTAACGAAGAATTATAAGGAAGTTTTTCTGAAAGAAAAATATTTTGAAAACACTCTTAGTGCTAACTTAGTATCTTTTGAAGCGGATATCCTGGTCCCCTCTTTATTTTCAAGAGCACTTTATCCACATCATTTTGAATAACTTCCAGAGCACTTACCGCGGCAATATCAAACAACCGATCCAATTTTTCATTCAATTCCATCTCATACGTTAGCTGTTGCATAGGTCGCCGCCAGAAATAATTATTGAATTATTAAAGCTCACTGCACAGTTCCTCTATTTTACATATTCCACGTATTTCTTGAATAATTTGAATTCTCGACATAATACTCCTGAATGGAACCACGAACCTCATCGTTAGTCTCGTATTTTGCACACACTCCCTGTTTCAGGGTTAAGTGGTGGTGATAGAACACCTGCAGCACTTCGCGAATCACCGGCAGCTTATTTTTCGCGAAACAAGCGGTCATAGCTGCTTGGACACCGATTAGGAACATTTCAATATATTTGCGCGCGATAAACGACACTGTTTTTATCAACAGCGTCTCGACTCCGAAAATTAACTCTACGCCACTCAAAATCCAAGTGCGATTAGGCTAAAGGGGGCGTGAAACACGCAAACTCGGGTAAGAAAACATACACATAGTTGTCTCTAAACATCATTCTCCATGGTTCCATCTGTTCTGCCTAATCTCAACGAAAGTCTCATGAATTTATTACAATGTAAAACAATACAGGCAACTCCTCCCTTCTTCCACCGACTCTCGTTAGGGAAGGCGCGAGGGGGGAGTAAGGCAGTGAGGACTTATCAGTTGACCGTGATGCGGCCTGCGAGCGACCAGCTCACCGTCAGGGGTGTAACGCGCTGCTGTAGCTCGCGGAAAAGTATTGTATTCCTGGAAAACTGTTGAGCGGACGTTAAAATGGCGCGAATTTTGTTTCTTAAGATCTGAAAAATCGTGCGTTATCCCTGAAAATGATGTTACTTCAAAAATCGGGAAAATTTAATGTTAATGCATTTATGCTCTTTGAGCGACCTCTAAATGTTAAACAATTGAGCTGAAATTTTTAGGATATCCATTCTGCACCCCGTAGCATATTTTAAGAGGTAGAAATAAAAAATCCGACAAAAAATAAAAAAATACGCAACACCCTAGCTCGGCCTCCCGGGCGACAGAGGAGAGCACCAGTACTACTCCGACCACTGCCACGAACACGAACAGTCCTCCATTGTGAATAGTCCACGCCGAGCGCCGAAGGCTGAAGTGCGGACGTGCCGCCGCAGCCAAGTTGGTGAGTCAAATAAGATATTTTGATAGAGATGTGCGAATAGTATCCGCGAATACTCGAATATCTCAAATACTAGAAATTTAATTAAATCCCATTCCAGCCGCCGAATGATATTTAAATGACTTCGCCTTTTTCGCATATTATCATTCAATAATTTATATCTTTTATGATATACGACCAGTATCGTTGAAAATGTTTGTGAACTTGCGTCGTATAATGCGCTACTATATATCAATTTTTCGAGCGATTTGAATAAATATTTATTATTCTATGTATCTCCTTCCTTGAACTATTGAATAAATTTTCAGTTTTGAAAGATTTAAATTTGTTTTTGAATAAGCCGCGAGACTTCTAACATTACATTCATTTTCGAAACACAATTAAATGATTTATTTTTGTTATTTGGGGTTGAAAATGTCATAACAGATTGGATACTTTCGATAGGATTACCCGTTTCGCCTACTTGAAAATTTATCACTTCGCCCATTTCTCTGACTTGATTCTCTTATTACCGTATCATTTCATATAGGTAATCACGTGCTAGTATTTCAAACGTGAATATTTGAATATTCAAATGATTTTATCTTACAATTAGAAAATCTGCTTTCTGCGACATGATTTGAAGCAATCCAAACATAAGCCCACTGAATTTTTTTCACACCAGTACACGCTGTCTCTTCATTTCCCATATTAGGCACAAACTGCACACCTCCTTTGGGACTTTGATTTCTTCCCAGCTGCAGGAATTTTCCTTAAGAAATGCATTTCTGTAAGTCTTGGTACTAAATTGTGTAAGAATGACGGCCCTATCCAAACAGTCCTTATGAAGTTGGATATTTCAAAAATATTACCTCGACCAATTGCACGCGAAATGATAAATGCCAATTTTTTATACGTGTTTTTCCTGTTAACAACGTATGAATTTAGGACTGCGGCATTCAATAGTTTCCTAAATAACTTCATACACCACTTTTAATGGCCTTTTCTTTCCATTAGGTACGAATGCAATAACAGGTCCTTGAAAATCACCCCACCAATGAATTTATTTTAAGCTAACGCACAAACAGACTTCCGAGTCTCTTTTTTGCCTTTCAATACTATTCCCATTTCGAAGGATCCCAATTATAAATAACAATACCACCCACAGGAAGTACACCCGATGAGAATTTCAACACACTGCCTGAAAGAAAACCACGCAGCATGAATGACTCTAGTGGACTGAAGCACGTGTGGTTTCGAAGCTCCATCAAGAGACGAGAAAATATCTCGAAGGGGTCCTGGAATATGCTGACTGTTTAGAAGGAATCTTATCTTTGATGATTACTGTCCAGAAAAAAATAATTGCAGAGCGAAGCACATGGCCCCTTCGCTTAGGACGTTTAGCACTAACGATGCGGGCCAAACACACTTGGGGCTCGAGGAGACGACACACAAGGAGAAGACGGAGAGAAGGCAGTGAGCTTAGAAGATACCGTATCTCAATCTAAAGTAGCTGACCCTTCTTGACGCCTCGCAAGCAGAATAGGCGGCAGTTTTCAAGATAGTACAGTTGAAGGAAGGCGTTGAGTTTTTGGATCGAATTCGTCAACGCGCTAGTTTAAAACGAAATTTCATCCAAACATTTAAAAAAATCCTGAAGGCATAAAGTCGCTATGCATATTTTATTGAAGAGGAAAAACATTTCTTCAAAAGATAGAGTAATTACTTTTAATTAAAAATAAAATGGCGGAGAAAAAATATTATATACAGTAGGTCAGGAAGCGTACTGGGTCCCATGACGGCGGCATACGAAATTTAAAGGGCGCGTACTGGGTACGCATGGCGGCGTTGAGGGGTTAATCATTTTACGCGAGGAAATAAATTTCAAAATACTACGGAGACTTAGCATTCTGGCGAGACTCGATATGAGCAGCAGAGGTTCTCGGAAGTTGATGCGGTATTTTACTCCGAAAACATATTTCAAGTTAAAATTTATGAGTTGTGCTATAAATTCTATTGTTACGGTCACATACAAAGGGATATTTTCTCAGGATATTTGGTTTCTCCCTGATTGCAATTCGAATTCATCTTTTTATCTCCTTAGAGCTTCCAATGATGGACTGAAAATAATTTAAGAAAATCCGGTGGAAAAACGCGTGTATTTTGCAAAACGTCTCAGATTATCCGCTAGCACTTGACAGCAGGAGAGGGAGTAAAGCGACCTACCTGTTGAAAATAAGGAGTTGGATGAAGTCGAGTATCAAATGAGCGTACCGCTGAAATGGTGTTTGGTAGATAAGAATGTATACATCAGACAGAAATCCATCGTTGCAGTGTAAATGCCTAGACGGCATGAAATCTTTTTTCGCGAGGTGGTGTGTCCCCTTAGAATATTTAAAATAGATGTTAGTTGAATGAACTGTATGCCCAATTGTTTCCATAAAATTAAAATATTCTATTAATCAGCTTAATTCCTGTTCGAATCCTTTAAAGGAAATTAAAATTACTCCCCAAAATCTAGTGTTTCCTGCTGCATAGGCAACTGACAAGGGGAGACCACGAAACTTGCACCGCCTTTTTCATTGCCGTATTTTTTATGGCCTTCGGAATGGTGAACACATCCCTGAACTAGTAGTGGTTCCGTTGAATGGGCCTTAGTTAGGCTGTAATTAATTAATTTTCATGCGGTACTTTTCACAAGCCGCGTATAGTTTCATGATATGCCATTACCCAGCAGGCGGGTCAGATGGGGTAATGGTTAGCGTCTTCGACTACCACCCGGGGGACCAGGATTCGATGCTTCGTGATGACTGTGTATTTTATTGTCTTCATTGTGATCATACGGCGTCAACTTTTTCATTAATTTTAATTGCAATAAATGTAAATATTGAAAAGCAAATTAACTACATTCGATAGTTTGCTTAGACACTATCGATATATCGATGGTTGGTTGTAGCATGCTGTGCGATTCACACCATGTGCTCAGTTGAAGTCAATTCTGTTTCGTGTGAAGAAGAAGTTCTCATTGTATTTGTGTTTGATATTAAAATAACGTTACCACTATCTAGAAGTCAATAATTTCAACAGGTTATGGGCCCAGTCTGCTTGATCACCGGAAATGTGCGGTCAGTTTTAGTGAGAGAACGTTATTTTTTTTTTGAACTCCAATCGCAACTTTAGTTTTGGCGATTTGTTCTTCGGTTCTATGTTCCAAACGGACTATAAAATGGATTTCCGAGCCAATATTGAAAAACTGAAGGGTGCGGAAAATTGGAGTAGATGGAAACGGCAAATAGAATTATTCTTGAAGCATCACGAAGTGGCCGATGTAGTTCACGGACGAAGACATCCCGGTATGCTTGCCACGGCTGCCTCTGAAGGTGAAATTACTGCGCATAGACTTGCTGTGCGAGAGTATGAAAAAGCCGACTCTCTGGCACAAATTATACTCGTGAGTAGCATGGGTGATGCTGATGTTGAATTGACTGCGACATGTGCTACTGCTGAAGAAATTTGGAAGAAGCTGCTGTCAGTATATGAGCAAAGTTCGGGCCAAAGAGTGGATCGGTTGATGGAGAAATTTTTCTCGTCGGAGAAAAAGGAATCCGAAGGCATCGCAGCGTACGTTGCTCGTCTCCAGAAGGACTTCACGGACCTGAATGACGAGCTGAAGCGATTGACGGATGCTGTGCTCCCTGAATTGCTCTTGATGAGCAGAATTATGTCGACTTTGCCCAGGGAATACTTTGAATTCAAAAGTGTGTGGGAGAGTATACCCATTCCTGATCGTTCTATCAATCTTCTGATTGAGAGACTTCGATTAATTGAGATGAGGCTTCCGGAAAAGGAAATAGACTCATCTGCTTTTGCTGTGAAAGCCGAATCGAAGAAAGGTAAAGAAGAGACTAGAAAATGTTATAAATGCCATCAGCGTGGTCATCTAGCAAACAAGTGCCCTGAACAAGGTAAAAAGAGGAACAAACATTTTTCAGGCAAGGGTGCAAGTTGTTTATCTTTCTTAGTTGAGGGTAATAATGTGCCTAGAGAAGCATGGCTTGCAGACACTGGTGCCTCTCAGCATATGTCTAATAATAAGAGTTACTTCATGGACTACACTCCTTTTACTAAGCCTGTGAATATCACGGTAGGAAGTGGTGAAGTAATTAAGGCGCATGGCTGTGGGACTGTGAGTGTGAAGGCGTCAATAGACAAAAACCTTGTTTCATGTGATATTAGAGATGTTTGGTATGTTCCAGAATTGGGAAGGAATTTACTCTCTGTAGGAAGGACTGTAGAAAAGGGATTTCAATTTACTGCGGATGCGAGAAAGTGCATCTTCAAAAGAAATGGGCTAGTGAAACTTGTGGGAGTGAAGACAGAGACTGGGTTGTACGAATTAAAAATGACTGTCCAACGTCCAAAGGACTCTACTGAAGTCAACGTTACAGCAGTCGATGCTAGTCTTCAATTATGGCATGAAAGGCTCTGTCATCAAAGTAAACAGCACGTGAAGAAGGTACTGAAAAGTAGGGGTATTGAAGTTCAAGCAGGAGAAGATTTCTGCGTTGGATGTGTGATGGGAAAGCAGCACCGCGATAGTTACAAAACTCGAGACTGCAGACCTGATACCGTTGGTGAGATCATCCACGCTGATCTCTGTGGGCCGATGGAGACCTCATCGTTTGGAGGAAGTAGGTACTTCTTACTGCTAAAGGATGATTTTTCCAGTTATCGCCGAGTATTCTTTTTGAAGACAAAAGATATGGTTCCTCATTACCTTGAAATATTTTTGAATGAGGCAGACAATGAAGGTAACAAGATAAATACTTTTATGAGTGATGGTGGGCTTGAATTTAACAATGCACATGTTAGAAGAATCCTTCAAAAGAAAGGTATTAAGATACGGATGTCCATGCCCTACACTCCAGAACAGAATGGAGTGGCAGAACGTGAAAATAGAACTTTAGTGGAGAGTGCAAGATCTATGTTGCATGCACAAAATCTTCCTAAAGGACTATGGGCGGAAGCTGTGAATACAGCATGCTTTGTCTTGAATCGTACGGGTCCGTCAAAGGTATATGGAAAATCCCCTCTGGAAGTATGGCTGAAAAAAGGTCCTGTTAATGTAGAGCACTTGAAAGTGTTTGGTGCAGAATGCTATGTACATGTTTCTAAGCAACGCCGGAGGAACAAGGGACAAGAAATCAACATATGCCAGATTTGTAGGATACTGCGATGAAAGGGATGGATATAGGTGCTGGCTGCCAAACTCAAAAAGAGTAATAATGAGCCGAGATGTTTTGTTTAAACCACTAGAAGTTTTGCCCAATAAGTCAGAGTTTAGAGTCAGTAATCATCCTGAGAAGAGAAATGTGGGTGAGAATAATACTGAACCACACAATAATCAGGAGGTAGGAGATCTTGAATCCGTGGACGACTCAGAAGTAGAGGAAGAACCATCTGAAGCTGAAGAGATGCCCCAGCTGCGTCCCAAAAGGCAAATAAAGCAGCCTGTATATCTGAAGGACTATGTCATGGCAGCAGAGTCAACATCTCCATCATCTTTTAGTTAAGCGATAAATTCAGAAGATGGAGACTTGTGGAAGAGTGCCATGGAAGATGAGATGAACTCCTTGAAAGAGAATGAAGTGTGGACTCTAGTTGATTTACCAAATGGAAAAAAGGTCATAAATAATCGGTGGGTTTTTCGTGTGAAAACCCATTCAGCCAATGGGGCAGTCCAGTGCTACAAAGCACGTTTGGTAGCGAAAGGTTGTACTCAACGCCTAGGTATTGACTACGAAGAAACTTTTAGTCCAGTGGCAAGATTCGAGACTGTAAGATTGGTTCTAAGTGTGGCTGCTGAGGAAAGATTGAAGCTTCAACAATTTGATGTGAAAACAACTTTTCTTTATGGAAAACTTAAAGAAGAAGTGTACATGCAGCAACCACAGGGGTATGAGGATGGTACAAACCGAGTTTGTCGCTTAAATCGAAGCATATATGGACTGAAACAGGCGCCTCGCTGCTGGAATAACAGATTGGTTGCATTTTTAGCAAAACAGGGGATGAAGAGGAGCTCTGCTGACCATTGCCTATTTGTGAGGAATAGGATGGACAAAAAACTGTTAATTGTAATCTATGTGGATGATGGGCTGATTGCTGGAACAGATGAAGGGGAAATGAGTGAGTTTTTAGAGCATCTAAAGATGGAGTTTAAAATCACTATGGGCCCTCTTAGTTCTTTCCTTGGGATGGGAATTCAGCAGCTAAGCAATGGTTCAATTTTTGTGAGCCAAGGTTCATACACGAAGAAGGTTCTGGAGCGGTTCCGGTTTGCTGATGCAAATGCTGTCTCGACACCCGCCGAACCTGGTGCCTCTGGTGGTGACGATGGCACTGAGGATCAACCCTTGGATGCCAGTATACCGTATCGTGAGGCTGTAGGGAGCCTTATGTTCCTAATGGTGGCTACACGCCCTGATATAGCCTTTGCCGTGAGTATTGTCTCCCAATTCCTTGAGAGCCCCTCAAACAAAGACTGGAAAAATGTGAAAAGATTATTCAGGTATTTGCGTGGCACAGCTGACTATGGATTGTTGTATAAAGTTGATTCCCCAGAGCAAGTGTTGCATGGATTCAGTGATGCAGACTATGCTGGTGATATAAAAACTAGACATTCACGGACTGGGGTGGTTTGTATGTACTCAGAGGGTGCCATTTCTTGGTTTAGTCAAAAGCAAAGAAGTGTTGTATTATCCACCACTGAGGCTGAGTATGTGGCAGCAAGTGAAGCAGCTAAAGAACTGGTAAGGTTGAAAAGATTATTTTCTGAAGTGACATGTTTAAAAGACTCACCAAAGTTACTAGTTGATAATATGAGCGCTGTAAAACTTGCAAATAACCCAGAGTTTCATAAGAGATCAAAACATATAGATGTTAAATACCATTTTGTACGGGAAAAGTGCAGTGATGGAACATTGAACATTGGACATGTGGAGGGTTTGAAACAAGTGGCTGACATTCTCACTAAGCCATTGGCAGGGCCACGATTTAAGACTTTGTGTGAAATGCTGGGTCTAGTTGATGCAATAAATTTAACTTGTGTGTAGTTAGTTTGAGAGGAAGTATTGAAAAGCAAATTAACTACATTCGATAGTTTGCTTAGATACTATCGATATATCGATGGTTGGTTGTAGCATGCTGTGCGATTCACACCATGTGCTCAGTTGAAGTCAATTCTGTTTCGTGTGAACAAGAAGTTCTCATTGTATTTGTGTTTGATATTAAAATAACGTTACCACTATCTAGAAGTCAATAATTTCAACAGTAAATAGTGGCTGTAGTGTAATTTGTAATATTAATAAGGAATATCTTTGAAAATATTAAAATATGAAATATTTAGAATATATCCATGTTAAGTAGAAGCCAATTACACATGATAATTTGGAGTATTCGCTTGTTAAATTAGCGTACCTTCTATCGCATACGCGTTGTAATAGTTAAATAGCTTTTTTGAAACCATTGTAATAAAATACCCTATTTTTTCAAAATTTACTTTTTGAATTTCAAAGCAATATCCCACAGCCCTACCCTCGGACTGCGCCCTTTCTTAAGTTGAAGGCAGCACCCTTTTAGAGGTCCCAGTCCGGCCCTGCTTGACAAACTCAATATAAATTACCTCAGATTTGATAAACTCACCATATAGACTGCAGTTAATTTCATCCTTTTTAATGCAGAATTAACTACACCAATATGCAACAATTCAAAATCATGGCTTCATTCTAAAAAAAACTTAATGAAAAAGAAGCAGCCTGTGCAGTCAATATGTGTAAAATAATAAATGATAAAATCCTGTGTTTAATTACAAATGATAAAAATATTTCCTCATCAAATGCCTCTAAACACTTCTCAGGATGAAGGAAAAAAGGAGTTTACTCCAGTGGAAGTAAAAGCAAGAATACAATCCCAGATAAACTCCACGTATCGGGGCATTTTTCTAATCTGTCAAATGTGAAATAGGTAAGTGGTGGAAAAGACTAGATAACATTCTCTCATAACTCACATTGACTTTGATATTCACTGAAGCACTAATATTGCAAAGCTTAGCAGCAGCTATACTGATTGCACAGCTCATTATTGACCAGCTCTCAGCTGCACTGTATCCGTTGATTCAGCCTACGAAGACAAAAGGCCAAAATAAAATAATTTCCCAATATAGTTCTAATTGGAAGTAACTCCAAGAACCCACAACTCATCTAAAATAAAATCACCAAGAGTAGACATGATATTCACCAGTGGTGTAACCAGGAATATGCTTCGGGGAGGGTGGCGGGGGGATGTTGGGGGCAGAGGGGCGACTCCCACCCCCCGGGCAATAGGGGGGGAGTCGCCCCTCTACCCCCACCAGTCCGGGAAAGTTTTTGAAAAATGACATACCTGGAAATACATTCTCCATAATTTTGGCACTTAATATTTAATATTGACTGTATGCAGTCATTCTATGTCAAAACCGGACAATAGTTTATCATATTTTTTAAATTTCTTTGAGGCTTTGGGGGGATCTATCCCCTCATCCCCCCCCCCCCCCCATAGTTACGCCACTGATATTCATCTTATACAAATGGGAACATCATGTCTGGAAATTTTTTTCCACATAATGGACATAAGCCTTGTCTAGAAAAACTAACTGAATGACATATTTTAACCAAATGTATTCATAACATATGGGCATTCCCTATTAATTAACCTTAAATCTCTGGACAGCTGGCTGTCGCCATTTGTTAAGGAGTAATTATGCAGTACGAAAGTTGTTTGTTTCAATTTGTTCAATCATCAAGGACATGAAAATTTTATCAAGATATAAAAATTGATATTATTTATGATAGTGGATATTATTATTCCTATATGACAAGTGAATTTTATCAAACGTTGATTATCTTGCACTAGTAGAGTATAATATTTTATTGGTGTTACAAAAGTATTTATGAGCATCTATGCATTTTACAAATAATACATTATTGAAATTAAGTAGAATACCTAAAGAGAACATTTGCCTTGACCGCACTGGGCTGCGTTCTGAATCATGCATCCCACGCAGTTCATGGCATTGAAGCATAGTCGTTCCAAAATACATGAATGCTTTGAAGTGCCGAAACCTACATGAGATTCGGAATGTCTTGATGTGATTCTGGTGGCAACTTTGAAAGCTGGCATAAGTGAACAATTTCTATTCAGTTTCAATTGTAATGCTGAATTCATTAGTCAAGTGTGATATAGCTAACCAATCATGTCATAAATCATTATAAATTTTGATAAATTCCAGTGTATGTTTTGAGTTTTTTGTGTAATTACGATTTCGTAGGTATACAGCGAGCGTGCTTTTGCTGCTGCAAAATTGGCACCTGGCACATTTTATAAATAAAATATTTCTAGAAGGTGACATTCATGGGCTCAGGATAGGAATAAAGAATTCCCCTTCAGAATCACTATTTTCATACAAAACATGGAACTCTAGAGTGTCACTGATTGAATGATGAATGGACGCGATTCAATCAAAGCATGCCCACACCCCCACCAATGCTGCAATAATTGCAATGCGGAATAAATTTCAAAACAAGTGAAATAATATAATTACCACGACTAGAGGATACAGTATGTTTAAGTACAGAGGTTGGAGGCACTGATCCATCACTGGTGGCTATGGCAGGAACCTCCACCCATGCCTTCCCTCCAAAGATGGTTCCCATTTTCCAGAAGGGAAATATAGAAATTAAGAATTAAAAAGCCTGTCACTTACGTTACATGAGATACAATGTCACTTATTACTATCACTGCCAATGAACTTACATCAAAAAAAGGCCTATGGCAAGCTCCATGGTAAGCAGGCTTGGCTTTCTTTACCCTTGTTTCATGGTTTGTACCCTTGAGGCTACTGATCTTCGTCTGGCACTGACGACCAGAGCCAGATGCACTATTCACTGCAGTCATAGCCAATCTCCTCAAACACCTTGCTGTGGCGTTTATGTGAGAAGGCCCCCTTCCTCTACCCATATGTCTCCAGGAGGAGGAGGGTGCCTCCAGATGTGACCCATGTTTCCTGTAAATAATCTACAAAAGGCATCCAAAATCACTCGTTTCACAGAAAATAAAATGTTGCTTGAAAATGTACAATTGCTTAAACTTAACAGATTCACAGGAAGAGACTTATTCCACACTAAAGATGAGCTACTGTGAATTTCTTACCTTTCTCATCATCACCTTACTGATTCTAACCAAATTTCCTGTTGACCAGGAACTGGTTATCTAAAGAAATAACCGCCCAGTATTAAAAAAAACTACAAGATAGGATATTCAGTGTATCACCTTTAATGCTAAATCATTGTCAAAACATAATAGCTGGATTTTCATTGATGGCAGTAATAACATTCACAATCAAAATTAGCTGGAGTGGTCTCTGATCTAGGTATGACAAATTCTTGAACCTTAAATTAGAAGCCCTTTTTATATTTAACAATTCACTGACATGGATTCGCTTGCCATTATTAAATGACAAAAGGAAAGGCTGACTGCCCCACACACCTTAAATTGATGCTACATATTTCCCACCCAAATGCACCTTCATCATTTTTACCACTCCAATCTTCAACAGTATAACCCCATTAACTTCAGACATTGCCACCTAGATGCCACTAGGTCTTGAAACCCAGGTTGGTGATTGGATTAAATTAATTTCTACTGAAATAAAATTATGTATTTTAATTATGGATATCACATACTTCCACAAAGTTAGACTTAACCTAATTACACATGTGCCATCCAAAATTTCATACGTACGTATTTTAGCAAAAAAAATTGTTACTTCAAAAATACCCATTTAACAATCTCTTCCCTATTTTTGCAAAATGCTGCAAATCATCTATTTTAATTGAGGAGGGTAACATTTATTACCATTATCGTTTAAATCCTAGAGGTCAAGGGTCTACTCATGTTTGACTTGATAAACAATGGTCCAAATTCAGTCAATACCCAAAACTGACGTAAGCAAATTATGCCTATGATACTTAGTGGACTTAGCTAACTTTCCAGACTCCCTCATCTAGCTTTCCTTTGCCACAAGTTGAGGTAGAATTTATAGCAGTGAATTTCAATTTTATCATGCAGGATGATAATTATACATATACACTTAATTTTGTGATCAACTGCCTAGGTGAGGAAAGAAACAAGGAAAGAGAAAGTGAATTCAGGTTTGAAGGAAGTGCCCTTTAGGGTGTTGCTTATTTTTTATTTTTTCTCGGATTTTTGATTTCTACCTCTTAAAATATGCTACGGGGTGTAGAATGGATATCTTAAAAATTTCAGCTAAATTGTTTAACATTTAGAGGTCGCTCAAAGAGCATAAATGCAGTAACATTTAATTTTCCCAATTTTTTGAAGTAACACCATTTTCAGGGGTAACGCACAATTTTACTGCCCTTAAGGGCCAAAATTCGCCCCATTTTAACGTCCGATCAACAGTTTTTCAGCAATACAATACTTTTCCGCGAGCTACAGCCGCGCGTCACGCCCCTGACGCCGAGCTGGTCGCTCGGAGGCCGCATCACGGTCAACTGATAAGTCCTCACTGCCTTACTCCCCCCTCGCGCCTTCCCTAACGAGAGTCGGTGGAAGACGGGAGGAGTTACTTAAAGACCTGTATTGTTTTTCATTGTTATAAATTCATGAGACTCTCGTTGAGATTAAGTAGAATAGATGGAACCATTAAGAATGATGTTTAGAGACTATGTATGTTTTCTTACCCGAGTATGCGTGTTTCACACACCCTTTAGCCTCATCGCAGTCGGATTTTGAATGGCGTAGAGTAAATTTTCGGAGTCGAGACACTATTGACAAAAACAATGTCGTTCATCGCACGCAAGTCTATTGAAGTATTCCTAATCGGCGTCCCAGAAGCTATAGCCGCTTCTTTCGCGAAAAATAAGCTTTTTTTGATTCGCGAAGTGCTGCAGGTGTTCTATCACCACCACTTAACCCTGAAACAAGGAGTGTGCGCCAATACGAGACTAACAATGAGGTCCGTGGTCCCATTCCGGACTATTATGTCTATAATTCAAATATTTCAAGAAATACGTGAAATATATAAAATAGAGGCACTGTGCAGTGAGCTGTTAAAATTCAAGATTTATTTTTAACGGCAACCTATGCAACAGCTAAATAATGGCATGGAATTGAATAAAAAATTGGATCAGTTGATTGATGTTGCCGCTCTAAACGCTCTGGAAGTTATTCCAAATGGTGTGGATAAAGTGCTCTTGAAAATACAGAGGCGACCGGGACATCTACTTCAATATATCCTAAGCTAGCACTTACAGAGAGAGAGAGAGAGTTTTCAAAATATTTTTCTTTCTGAAAAGCTTCTATAAAATTATTAGTTTTAAGTTGCTGCTAGCACCAACAAAACTAATCACCTTGATCATAGACAAATGCACATTATATGAAATGCGTCGTAAACTGGCTGGTTGGGGTGGACTTGGTTTACCGGGACAGCTATAACGCGCCTTTACCTTGCCACATAATGAGATCCTTAATCTACCACTTAATAGAGAGAGAGGAGTCAGAGAAGTCGGCTCGTCGAGTGGAGAGGAAGAGAAGATATGACGATTTTCGTAGCAAGTCTGGATTAAAGAGTACACAGAAAACTAAGTAGGCCTTGTAAAACTTAAAAAATCTCTATCGATTCCCTTTTCATATAATGACATTGTTGTTAATGATACATTATTATTTTAAGAAGTGACGATATCTTGAGCAGTGAGGATGTTTCTGAAACGGTTTCTATTGATGATATTCCAACGAAGTCGTCAAGTAAAAGATAGATGGGTAGGAAAATCCTAATTACACCCCAAAGTGCACTAATCTTATATGCCTTGGGCATTAGCGCGAGAGGAGCGGCAACGGTTCTTGTTGCTACAATGTAACAGGGGTTACTGTCTACTAAAGGAAATATTTAATAATTCGTTGAATCAAGTAAGTAAATATTATTTTGCATATTACGTCATTAAATGGTTCGATAAATCTCATGGCCGATTGATGAAATAAAAACAACATTAAAGGTTATATAACTCACCGGAACTGCCAGTGGGCGGGCCACTGCTGAGATTGTTTATGACTGCGTTTAAGAGTGGAGATTAGCGAATATAATAAAGCATCTTCAATTGACTCGACAAGCGCAAATATAGTTAACTAACTGTTTTCATATCTTAGGCTATCAGTCTATCATAAGTTTTTGGATTCTTAACAAAAAATTTCTTTTTTTATCATTAAATAGGTTCGAAGAATAGTGATGTAGTTATTTTGAAGGACTACAGAAAACACTCGATATGAAAAACGCCAACATAGTTCTCGTATTTGACTCCTCCTTTCTTTCGCCGACTTTTGCTTGGGAAGGCGCGAGGGGGGCGTAATAGGGCGGATCGGAAAAATCGATTTTTTTCAAATCCATCTGGCCCAATGAAAAAAAGTTGTGGGACCGATCAAAAATAAGGCCTGAAAAATTTGAGACCTCTAGGTGAACCCCTGACCCTCGCTCAAATGCAATTTAGGAGGGGAAGGTCGAAATTCGAAAAATATAGTATTTTATAGCCATTTCCTATAGAGTTTGCAGAGTTACTGCCCTTTAGGGCAAAAATTTCGTGCATTTTGACGTATCTGCCACCATTTAGCCACAAAATGCCTAATTTGAGTCCGCGCCCGCGAAGAAAATATTCCAACGCCCACGCAGCGTCGCGGATACAAGAGCCGCAGGCGGATCCCCTCCCCTCCCCGCTCGCTTCTACCCCTCCCACGCCTCCAATACAGTAAAATTCATCCCGCGTATGCTGCTAGGAGGTCGTTTATCTTTGATAATATAAATCGGAAGATGGTAGAAGGTAATAAAGGAAGCTTAGTGAGACGACTTGTCCCTTATTAGACGCCTCGTCGGGTTTAAACAAATCGATGTTACCAACTTTTAGAGAAGTGGTGAAATATTTTTAGATCCGAGAACGCAGGAAAGGAGCCTACGGTCCATGAAAAGGCCTTACCTCCCACCAATCGCCCATTAATGTCATCATAAACCTTGCAATGAACACACCCCAATAACCCTCCCCTGAAAAACTCTTCCACTATAAAAAGGCTGTCACCCATACCTTGATAGTGGCACGAGTTACCGAAACCTCCCTCCCTGGCAGCCGGGAAAATTTTCAAAATAGTACATGCCTAGAAATACATTTTGCATCATTTAGGCTCTGCATATAGATTTACCTTCAGGTAGTTGCAGTTATTCCATGTCAATACTGGGCAATAGTTTTAAATAGTTTTTTTAAATTGCTCTGAGTCTTAGTGGTGTAACTGCGGGGAGGGGGATTAGGGGATGTATTTCTCCCAAAGCATCAGAGAAATCAAAAGATTATTTATAACCATTGTCTAGTTTGGACATTTAACAACTGCATCCGCCCATTGTTAAATTTAAAGTGCCAAAATGACGTAAAATGCATTTTCAGGCATTTTATTTTATTTTTTAATTTTCCTTAACTCCTAACCTAATGTTTCCTTGGGGGTAGCCCCCACTTCCCACCCTCACTCCCCCTCTCAAAGCCCCCCAGTTCCCCTAAAGGCACATTCCTAGTTATTCCACTGCTGAGTCTAATTGGGGTGTCTATTCACTCATAGTTGCCCCACTGGTGTCAGGGGCGCAGCTAGGAATTAAGGCTAGGAGGGGTTTTAGGCGCAACTAATACGTTGGTGTCTGAGGGTATGACATACTTTCCACAGTAATCGGGAGGTGTGGGGGCCCTCCCAAAGAAAAAAAAAAGGATAAATAGAGAGTTTTACAACATTCTGAGGGATATTTTATAAATCTTTACAAAGTTATATAAGTAATATTAATGAAATTGAGTAAAATGTGTTTAACTTTAAAAAATTTCTGAGCTCTGGGGTGGGGGTGGGTTTATCCCCAAAACTCCTCCCCCCCCCCCCCCCCCCCCCACTGTGCCACTGACTGGTGTAAATACTAGTATGAGAAATACTAACAGGGAAACACATGCTCTTTTCTTTGGGGTAGCAGCTGAATTGAACACAGTAAAAATAACCCAAAATTAGTTAATAACAAAACATGGTTTTTTGGCATACTTTATAATCACACTGGTAGTTTTGGCTGGGAATGTCATGATCACATTTATGTCATTTTTATTTAGCGTAAAGTTGAAATAAAAAACAATGAGTTGAAAACAACTACTGACATGATTTCATGCACAAAGCATTCCCTCAAGGCACGCGTTAATTTCCAAGAGTAAATACTAATTTCAAATAAGTTCAATTGCGCATGAAATTTATCGCACTAATAATAAATAATACAAGTACAATAGCATACATAATGATTAGGATAGATCATCCAAAATATATATATACCAAGGTGGTTCCAAATGAATATGATTTAAATTTTTTTTCACCCATAACTGCTGGTTACGCATCCCACTGCGAAATTTGGGGAATGACACCAAATTTCTGGTTCCCGCTGCCACCCTGTGAGGTGACCTTGAAGCGAGGCTTGAGCGCTGATACGACGTAGGGTACGGGTAGGCTAGCAGGGTACGCTGCTAGCAGGTAGCAGAGTACCCTGCTAGCCGGTAGTGCTTGGCTTAAATAAGGATTATCAATACCTTATCAAACGCAGGAAACTTTCTGACAATAGGCAGTTTTAATAGGTGATTATTAAGACATGTTTCCCTGAGCTCTGTGCCTCATGCATGCATTGGTAATATCAGCGGATTCGGGGGTCCCAGGGCGGGCCCCCAAAGGATACGCTCTCGAGGACCGGGAACCAAGTCTGAGACTTATACGCCCATGCCACTCGAGAGGGGGAGGACAGAGGAAGGAAAAGGAAGGGAGGCATCGCCGCGATGAGAGCCCAACGACACCTCCAGGGGAAGGATAGGAAAGGAAGGGAGGGGACGAGGAATCCGGTATCGTCACAAAGGCGGGCGGGCGAAACCAAGCGAACGCAATTAATGTTCTAACGACCTTGGAGGATCATTCTATGAGGAAGAATGATCCAACGATCAAATTGTTAGATCATTGGTAATATCAGACAATTTAAAACCCCTATCTACACGTACACAAACTAGGTCCCTGTGATGTCTAATGGAGTGTCATCGCATGGGCGCCAATCTGGCCTTTTTCAAATGTGGTTAAAATTGACCATTGCCATTCATCTGAACTGGGATTTCTAAAACCAAATATTTTGCATATTATGAATACACTAATGGTGGGTAACGAATCGCAATCAATGCATTACATTTACTTTGATGAAGGAAACTACCCTATTTATAGTGGTACATACATGATTCCATTCGGCATAAATTGAATACATAGATCTAAAATGTGAAAGATGGAGAAGCAGGTATGAAGTATTATTGCTAGAAATTATTTGAAAGTGTCCATGATTGAATGGTAATTAGTTTTCTGGTCAGAAAAAAGTTTCAAAAATTTTAGTATATCATTGCTCTATAAAGTTTACAAATATTCACTCATAGTAGTAACATTTATTGTTTTTCTTTCATACTGTTCTAGGCACTCTCCAGGTGTGTGCAGAAACCTATCCTTCCCACTGCCAAAGGTACAATTCCTCCTGCCATAGATGTTGAAGCTGTCTCTCCTCCCGTAGCAGCCCTATTGTTTTCTTTCTGTCATTGCTTCTCTCGACACAATCTGAAGGGAAGTAATAGAACGGGTGTCCTGGATCCTTTGCTGGCATTCTAGGATTCAACATGAAAGGCTGCTATTGGTGCAACCCTACTTTCTCTAAATATGTTGGCATCAGACAAACCAATACTTTCATTGGTTGTCTTCTCAATATTATGTATAACCTTGATTTGAGAATTTTCTCATTCTCTTGTTTGCTATGTGATTTATTGTGACGTTTTAATTATTTTTAAAAACATAAAATTGTATTTTATATCCAAAGAGATACATATATTGTTCTTGGATGGTCTAATGTCAACTTTGTGCCCTAATTGTGGTTTCCATGTGCTTGGTGTAGCATTCACATCATTCTGCGCTTCCACGAAAGACAGCACCTCCTGCATTGAAGGGAGATTGTTTTATTCTTCTTTTCTGTGCAAAAGAAGGACCCCTATAACACCCAAACACAGCTCAAAGAGCTTTGATCTATTGCTCTCAGGCTGACAGGGAGATGGGAATGAATTAAGAAATTTTATCAAGCATTTCATTCATTGATTTGAAAGTACATACATAATTGGCATCGACAAATATCAGTATAGGCTACCCCCTTACCACAAAAGCACCAACTATCCCAAGCAAATTTCAAACACTTTTCACATTCATAAAAAAACAGTGATTGCATGAGAGAGAGAGAGACAGCTTGAAAATCTTTCATTGAGCATATCTGAAGGTTCTCCCTCAGCTGAATGAGCTCACTGCTGCATCTGCACACTCTTGGCTGAGCCATGGGAGAGAGTGAGGAACCCAGGGAGGAGGAGAGAGGTGGACAAATTCTCTCTTATACGCTTCCAAAGACGCATTTAAATGTGCACCTATATCATAATGATCCTAATAGAAATTTTAAGCTGCAATTGAAATAAGACAATCTTGAAGAAAGATTTCGTGCTTTCCCGGCGAATGGACTTGGTAAAGAGTTCTCGGGATTGCCACCGGGTCAGGAACTCCATATCTGCCAACGTTTCGATGTCCGACTCGGTCATCGTCCTCAGGGCTGTGAATGAGCCTGAGCATGAGAATGAGCATTCACAGCCCTGAGGACGATGACCGAGTCGGACATCGAAACGTTGGCAGATATGGAGTTCCTGACCCGGTGGCGATCCCGAGAACTCTTTACCGAGACAATCTTCATAAGAATGAATTTATCAAGATATCAAATACTTTAAAAAGCTGCCACACTTTCTTGAAAAAAACTTCATTCTCTAAGGCCATAGCAGAACTATTTTTAAATTCTTTAAATCCTTATTTGATGGGGTTTATTCTGAGTTTTCTGGGTGAAAGGATTCACTTGATATCTCAGAAGTTCATAAGGGCAGGGGTGCAGCTAAGAATTAAGGCTGGGGGTGTTCAGGCACAACTAATACTTAGGGGTATGAGGGTATTGCATACCCGCCATGGTGAGCGGGATTTGCCTGGGCCCTCCTCCAGAAAATGTTTAAGAATAAATGTTCAAAATGGCGAGTTTTACAGTTTTCTGAGGGATATTTGATTAATCCTTACACTATTCTATTAGTAATCCTAATCCAATTACGTAAAATGGATTTAACTAAAATATTTGTCTGATCTCTTTGGGGGGGGGGATTTATCCCCCAAACCCTCCCCCATCGCTGAGCCACCACATAAAGGGGCAGCTTGAACCTTGATTCCCTTCCTCAGCAGTGGCTACAACCAATGGTTTCCACTTTCACCGCTGCAACTTTCAAGGAGAGCCTCCGAAACAATCTCCCCACCACGAAATAGATGATTCTATCGTAGCCCATTCCAAGACTTTCACATTCACTTCTTGAAGCTATTAGTTTTTGCCGGGAAGGGCGGATGAACGGGAGAGGGGATCACAGTCAGCAGCAGATCCAGAGAGGGGATAGGGTGTAGGTAGGATGTAGACCCCAACTGTGGTATATCAATTTTACACTAGATAAATTATAGTTTTGTTCGGACCCCCCACTACTGCTGGGAGGTAACCCTCAGGCCCCATCTTCTAGTCCCTCCTTGTAGGGGCGGTCAGGGGTGGTTAGGGGCCCTCGGCAAGGGCTCCCCCGTGAAAAATTTAAGAAATTGCATGCCCGGAAATGAATTTTGATACCATTCTGGATCTTAAAAATCAGATAAAAGATAAAAAAATAGCAATTTCATAAGAAAAATAATATGGAAGATGAAAGTTTCACTGCTTATAAAATTTAAAAATATTTGATGCTCCTATATTATCTACAGTAAAACTTTGATTTTACGCAGTTGGAGGGACCGAAATATGGGCACTGTGTAAAATCAAAGTGTGTAAAATCAAGAGTTGGTATTGAGGAGAAGTATAGTTTTCAGGATAACTCTTGCTCATTATTTTTAGAACCCCTTTTAGAAATTTTTAGAACACTTTTGTATAGTTCTGTTTTGAGCCAGAACCGGATCCAGAAAAAGTCTCATTATGTGTGGCTTTATGGTAAAAGAGCATGAATTCCTTTTCAGTCGTATTAGATATATGTTTCCTGGATTAAATTATACTCATTTGGAGGCAAGAAAATGAAGCCTAATAATCTTATTTACTCACAAGCAACACCATAGATGACGTGTTACCTTGAGAAAAACGACGTTGCATTCCTGAACAATGTTTCCCATGGTTGAATAACATGGTAGAATTGCTAGAATTTCTGGCGCTAAGATTACATCTGTTACCCAGGAGAAATGTCGCAATGGTGATACTAAATGCTCGCAGAGAAGCTAATTTTCGAAAATATTCTCATTAAAAGCAGTTTTCAGGAAATCCATTTAACCACCTGCAGACAAACAAAGATTGGAGATTGAAGAAATGAGATATCTGAGGATAGTCATCCAAATTAACCCCAGTAACAGAGAGCAAAATTGTGCTAATACATCACAAAGGCTTTACACCCTGTGGGCCTGGGTTCAAGTCCTGGCAGTAGCAGAAACTTATCAGAGATGGCCCTATCCCTACTTGAGAGTAATGTGGAGGGCACTTCCAGTGCACCACTCTGTCCAGCAGATGAGACGTTAAGCCCTCGTCCCTTTAAGGCCTATCATTACAACCTGGCTAATGCCAATATAGGGTTCCTATCCCCCCAGCCCTTACTTCATGGCTCTAATGACCCCAGCTATCAGTTACCTCCTTCCAAATAGCATACCAAAGATAATACGTAGCACATAGGACCCGGGATATTAGGAAAATCAGATTTTTCCGATGTTTAGATCACTTTTTTAAAGTGAGCTTTTTAATAACCGCGCAACTACCGTCATGCCGCCAGTGATGAATAAAAAAATTATTAATAGTCCGGAACAATCTTCCTTCTTTATAATTTTTACGTATTAAAAAACCATTTTCCCATGAAAATTTAGTATAAGTAGATAGAATCTACCGGGTATAGCTCCTATGTCGGCATTCTTCCGCGAATTCAGCGCCGGGACCCTCGGCTCACAAGCCGTGTGACTCATCTTAACGTAATATTTTGCTTCCCCATAGCTGATAACAACACCGGACACTTTGTATTTCGATTTAATGGTACTAAGCCATTCCTGAGTTTAAAGGGACTGCCTTATCACTCACGTCTTGATTTGACTTCAATGATTGCATGACGATTGTCGACGCGAGTTATTCTCCGAGGGCATAAACTCCCGTTCCGTTAAAAATAAACGCTTGCCACCTAGCGGAGTTGAGCTAATATCTATTGAAGTTCCAACAATGTTTCATTTAAACCCACTGAAAATGAGATACAAGTTGAATCAGCTCTAATAAGCACGCCGCGCAATCAACTTTCCCTCGCCTCCATTCGTCCCGCAGATGTGGGGTTAGCCCGCGGAATGAGACGTATGCTTTTACCATCGTGTTGAATCACCATCGACTTACGTCCATACTAGAAGTACGACTATCTTTTTTGGATCACCTTGGAAGCCAAAATGTTGGCACGGGAGGATTTTTAACGGCTAATTTCGCCGTTATATTTCGCTGGGGCGAAGGAAAACATCCCGGTCAAGGCGAATGATTTTTTCTCTGTGGAGTTATCGCACAATTTGTGCATTGCGGGTGACTCACGTAAAGTTATTACCGTGGCTAGTCCCGGTATACTTAAATTCGTTCTTGAATTCATGTTTGTAACTCATTTAGACGAATAAATAACCTAACTTCATATTGCTCTAGTCGGGTTTTTCAAAACAAGTCGAAAGACAACTGCGTAAAATAAAGATTAGCGGCCTCTTTGGGGCTGGGGTTATGCTGCGCAAAATCGAAAAAACTGCGTAAAATCAAGAAAAGATGTAAAATCGAAGTTTCGCCATTGGAATTCCCTATGCTTTCCGGCCGGACTTGAGTGTCGCTGCGTAAAAACGAGACTTGATGTAAAATCAAAGTGCGTAAAATCGAAGTTTTACTGTATTTAGTGAATTTGTTCCTTGAAACCGCACTGACATCTGAAAACCGCTTAAAGTAACCATTTCGAATAACCCTTCAAAAAAACCATACAGGTTGCTTTTTATCTTCTAACACCTTTGCTTGCCCTGTTGCCAGATGCAGGGGAGCAGCCAGGAATTAAGACAGGAGGGGGAGGGTTTAGGTGCAAATAATGCTGAGGTATGTGGGGGTATGGAATACCCTCCAGGATAAGCGGTAGGTGCAAGACTAGTAAATTTCGGATTTTTAAGGTAAATGGTTCAAAATGGTGAGTTTTACGGCTTTGCATGGGGTACTTTATTAATCCCTACTATATTTTATTGGTAATATCAATCCAATTAAGTAAAACGGATTAAACTTAAAAATTTCTCTGACCTCTGGGCGGGGGTTTTATCCCCCAAAACGCCCCCTCACTGCACCACTGGTTGGATCAGCTAGTATTGTAAACTTTGTAAATATTTTACACATTGCATACATTGTGTAAAGTGGATATATATTCTGGTTCATTTGTTATCTAATAAGGTGTTTGTAACAACTACTCTTCAACCATATTGTGGCAGATGTATATTTTACGTGAATAATAATCAGATGAACACTTATTATCTGAATTTTTCTACTTATTATCTGAATCTGACAAATTTAAATGGACAGCTGATTTCGAAAGGCTGTGGGAAATATGCTGGGAGTACAGCTTACGAACTACATAGGTGGTTGCTTAGCATAAGGATCATTGGTGTAACTCTCCCAACTTCTGATGACATCATCCATTAATTTGTTGTAATTTGTGAGTGAGTTCTAAATATATTCTGCATTTTGCCATGTAGCTCAAATTCTTAAGGCTGCAATGCACAGTGAATGAACATGCTGAATGATCATGCAAATGAAATCATTCGTCGTGTATAAGTGAAAAAATTGCGAAAGAAATAAGAACATGTTCCATTTTGCTCACATGATCCCGTGAATGATCACTGAAATGACACTGCTTAAATACCTAAATGCCATTATGATGATAAAAAAATAGTCTCACGTCTATGCTTGCTGCAATTACAATTAATGAAAATGATGTCGCATGATCACAATGAAGACAGCAAAATATACTGCCGTAACAAAGCCCCGAACCCTAGCCCCCTGGGTGGGAGTCACATACCCTATCACTATCCCACCTGACCAGTGAGGGGTGAGATGTTTTGGAATTATTTACAACTTGTGAAAAGTATTGCATGAAAATTAATTAATTACAGCCAAACTAAGGCCCATTCAGCAGAACCACTACTAGTTAAGAGATGTGTTCACCATTCCGAAGGCCATAAAAAATACGGCATTGAAAAAGGCAGAGCTTAAGGTACATGGTCTCCCCTTGTTAGTTAATGTTTATCACCTCGGTATTAGCGGATTTGCAAACCATTGGGTAAAATCTTCAAGACAAGCATCAGTCTGCTGTGGTGTCCCATTATGGTATCCAATGCTGATCTAAAATTAATGAGGCTTCTTGTGGTGTACCTCATGGTCATATTCTTTTTGTAATTTATATTACTGACCTCCCTAACAAGCTAAGTAAAGTAGAAGGGGCTGTATTTGTAGCAGAAAGTACCTAACCTTGGGTTGGTATCTATGGAATTCCGGTCCATGAGAAATGGTGAAAGACCCAAGGTTGGTACTGGTGGTTAGTTCCGTTATTCCCCATTATGGGAAAGTGATAATTTGTATGAGGTATTAAGTAAATACATAGCCATCCAGTGCCGGCTTGCTCCTTTAATCCGCATCACCCTCCTGGACCAAAAATACAACATGGCGTAGTCATGTGGAATCATTCTATGGTAATAGATACATATTATTAGTGACTTACGCGAGATAGCGTCAGACCATGCCAGCCCAAGGTACGGAACTCAGAGGAAATGGCCTCATATGCTAGACTACCGCAGCCTGTTGACTTCCATGGCACGAGTGCTTACATAGACTGGGTAAGCTTCATGAGTGAGTTTGAAAATTTCCTGATTGCCACAAAGCAAGATGGAGAGAGTGATGCCATTAAAGCCGCCGTTCTTGTAAACATCCTTGGCGGGCCTGCATTATCTCTATTGTTGACCTTCGGGCTTACATAGGCGGGGAGGAAAGACTACACAGCAGTAAAAAAGGCATTCAAACAATATGTGGCTTCGATAATTAACGAGACTTTTGAGCGATACGTGTTCAAGCAATGAATACAGGAGGAAGGGCGACTTCGAACACTTTTTCGCCGACTTTCGGAGGCTCCTCAAATGCCGATTCATCAGGGTGGAGTCTCAGGAAGAGTCTGCGTTGCGGGACCGCATTGTCTTCGGGGTGAGGGATAAAGCGGTTCAAGAAGCTCTCCTTCGAATTGAAGATTTGACCCTTGATAGAGCAGCGGCTCATTGCAGAGCTGTAGAGCAGAGCAGACGCCAGGCGAAGGTCATCTAGTAGTCAACAAGGGCTAGATAAAGCGGTACTGCTGTTGAAGTTGTGAAAAAAGGAAGGTATCAAAACAGTGATATAAGTGCACTTAAGGGCTACGCAGTGAGTAGAGTTAGTAAAAAGCGCTCATATAACGTGTTTCACTGCCAACGGTGTGATTCGAGACACGCCACGTGCGATTGTCCCGCATTTGGCAAAGTGTGTGCAAAGTGGGGCAAAAAGAATTATTTTGCTGCTGTGTGTAGAATTAACAAGGTTCGCCAAATTAATGTATACGAGACTGACTCGGATAAGCCATCTATCTATTGCGACCTTGTTAGTGTCAGTGTGAGTGCGGTGGGATATAAAAGTAAGGGCTTTAGAGAAAATGAGTGGCACGAAGAGATTAAATTGAACGGTAAAACAATGCTGATGAAACTCGATACTGGGGCCCAGGTTAATTTGTTGCCTAAAAAGCTATTTAAAAGTATGAATGAAAGTGCTCATGGTCGGCCCACTAGACTGCAGCATGCTACTCGAGGCGTACGGTTGAGCCAAAGTTAAGCCAATGGGAATAGCTACGATGTGTTGTAAATATAGAGGGAAGGATGCACATCTTGATTTTGTGATTGTAGATTGTGATTCCCAACCCCTGTTGGGTTTATCAGGGTGTCTATCTTTAAATTTGGTTATGAGAGTATGCTCAATAAAGGGAACAACTCCTAAGAGTGAGTTCTTGAAATTAAACAATGGTGTATTTGATGGTTTTGGTTGTTTTCCTCAAAAATGCTCAATCATTACCCAACCCAAATACCTGTACCTGTCTGTAGGCCCCCTATAAGGTTGCCCTCGGCCTTAAGGTTTCGACTGGAAGAGGAGTTGGAAAGGTTAGTTTGTGAAAACATCAATGAAAAAATTAAAAAGTCACTGGGAGGGAGTGGATTAGTAACTTAGTCATTACAGAGAAGCCCAATAGAAATCTAAGATTGTGTATTGACCCAGTTGACCTAAATAAGTATATTGTAAGACCATTTTATAGCGTCCCCACCATTGGAGAAATATCTGAAAAACTATGTGGTCACCCATTCTTCACTGTCTTCGACCTCAAGGAAGGCTTCCACCAGGTGAAGCTAACTAAGGAATCAACCCTAAAATGCTCCTTCTCAAGCCCATTTGGCTGCTATAAGTATTTAAGGATATCATGTGCCCCTGAAATTTTTCATAGCTTGGTTGAAAAACAATTTGGTGACATCCTTGGTATGAAGTAATTAGAGATTTCCAAGAACGATGGAATTAGTCTTTCCCTCGTGTGATCGAAAACGCCATCGTTGCTTTCGGTAATAAAGTACATTATAAGGGCATAGATGCTGCAAATCTATTCCTAGCAATACACATTATTAAATGGTTTACTCAAATTGATATTATTATGCACCAAATGAAAAATATATTATTGCGGTAAAAATTTACATCATTTTCAGATTTTTGCAGAATATTCGTAAGTAGTAAGAACAGCGATACGTGGCCTAAATGAAGATTACTCGTGAGATGTTTGCTTGCAAATACTATTAGTTCTAGTTTTAGTGTATACATTTTTAACTCGGCCACATCATTTTTGAAAAATATGTTATTGGCCTTCGTGTGAGGTTAGAAAGTTATGGGTTGATTATTTCTGTTTCCACATCCATTTTTATTTCAGCAACTGAGTCTATACCCCAAAGACCCAAAAAGGACACGTATCATCAAAATCTTTCCTCATACCTTCCCCATCTTTTTGATGTGCCGATGGAACTCCCAAGAAAGTTATTCCCAGTTTTTATAAGAGCTTATATATGTATACAAGCAGACCGACTAAATCTTACTATGACCCCTCACTTCATCTCCGGGCCCCCTGCAACCTTAGAACAGCCGGCAGGAGTGGTACATGTCAAGAGACACCCTAATACGCCGTCGGAAAATAATCTCGACAATGGAGTGTCAACCATCTCAAGCACCTACAGTAGCGCGGATCGCAAAAATCGATTTTTTTCAAATCCATCTGGCCCAATGAAAAAAAGTTGTGGGACCGATCGAAAATAAGGCCTGAAAAATTTGAGACCTCTAGGTGAACCCCTGACCCACGCTCAAATGCAATTTAGGGGGGGAGAGTCAAAATTCGAACAATATAATATTTTATGGTCATTCCCTAAAGGTTTTTCCAACTTACTGCTCTATATGACCAAAAATTCGTGCTTTTTGACGTATCTGCCACCATTTAGCCACAAAATGCTTAATTTGAGTCCGCGCCTGCGAAGAAAATATTTCAACGCACACGCAGCGTCGCGGATACAAGAGCAGCAAGCCTATCCCGTCCCCTCCCCACTCGCTTCTACTCCTCCCACGCCTCGAATACAGCGGAATTCATCCCGCGAACGCTGCTAGGAGGGAGTTCATCTTTGATAATGTAAATCGGAAGATGGTAGAAGGTAAAAAAGGATGCGTAGTGAGACGACTTGTCCCTCATTTGGCACCTCGTTGGCGTTAAACAAATCGATGTTACCAACTTTTAGAGAAGCGATGAAATATTTTTAGATCTGCAAACGCAGGAAAGGAGCCTACGGTCTATGAAGACGCCTCTCGAGTGGCTATGAAGGTCTCCAGGGTTACCAAGTTGAGCGCTAACCAATGAGGGTATCAGCTCAAAATTATGTTTCTTTAGTTAAAATCTGAATTTTAATGAAATTAATGATTATGTGTTGTATTATAACGCGAGAATACTACCATGTCTTCTCTTCAATCAAATTAACAGCTTAAGTCAGGCACATTCTGCTACAAAGATTTTGAAAAGCGAAATAAAGGACCTCTCTATCGAAACATATGCTGTATTTACAGTCTTCATATTAACTTAGATTACTCCGCCAGGTGTTTTTAGGTTTATTCTCAAATAGAATAGTAGGCGCTTTCGAAGATTGAATTTAAGTTAAGTATCATTAGTCCGTCAAACGGTGATTTTCAGTTAAATATACCTAAAATAAAAATGCGAATACATGAGCACATAAAAAACATCAGCTTCGAATCCTATGCTAATTTTCTTATCTTGGGTCATATATAGATAGACGTAGTCCAATAAGAGCATGCATACCCCACCTAGCATGCATATATATATTTATATAGCAAAAATCAACACTCTATTTAAGAATCACTAGCGAAGAAGATACACATGGAAAATGCCAGGAGACAAAAGAAGAATTTCAACTAGACTATATTTTAGTGAAGCAGAGGTTTAGAAACCAGATAAAGGACTGTAAAAGCTACCCAGGGGCAGATATCGACAGTGATCATAATCTGGTGATGATGAAATGCCATCTGAAATTCAAGAAATTGAAGAAATCAGCAAAGAACACCAGGAAATTAGAGAAATTTAAGGAGCCAAAAAATCAACAGGCCTTTCAAGAAGTAGTGGAGCGCAAGATAGGACTAAGAGTCAGTCAAGAATAAGATCAGTCTGAAAACTCAGTTGAGAATAACTGGACTACCATAAAAAGTGGATTTCAGGAGGCCGCTAGAGACGTTCTAGGGATAAGGAAATGTGTTAAGAAAAAGCCATGGATCACGGATGAAATCCTAGACCTCATTGAAGAAAGGAGAAAGTATAAGAATACGAATACTGAGGAAGGACAGGCTTGCTACAAGAGAATAAGGAACGAGATTTGCCGCCAAGCGAGGAAAGCCAGAGAAGCGTGGATTGAGGAACATATGTGAGGACATACAAAATAACCTTGTAAAAGGGAAAGTGGAAGCGGCCTATAGAATAGTGAGGAACCATTTCAAGGAACGAAACACAAAATGTAATAGCATAAGGGACAGGAATGCAAACATTCTAATTGAAAACGAAGACAAAGCCGAGAGATGGAAGGAATACCTGGAGAAATTATACAACGGGAGCAAACTTAGCTCAAAAGTTCTGGAAGAGGAAAGTGAAGTTGGAAAGGATAACATTGGAGCAAGCATCTTAAGATCGGAATTTGATGCTGCAGTAAGAGACCTGCAAAAGAATAAGGCCCCAGGAATAGATGACATTCCAGCAGAGTTAATGAAAAATGCAGGTGAAAAGGTCTTAACTCAACTGTATAAAACTATCTGCGATATGTACTCAACAGGAGATTTACCTAGTGACTTCGAGAAGAACATCATCATTCCCATACCCAAAGAGAAGAGAGCTGAGAAGTGTGAAGAATTTAGGACCATAAGCCTGACGACACATGCGTCGAAGATTCTGACAAGAATCGTTTACAAGAGAATTGAACGAAGAGCAGAAGTATTCCTGGATGAGGACCAATTCGGATTTAGGAAAAGCAGGGGCACAAGGGAAGCAATTTTGGTTCTTAGGATGATCATAGAGAAGAGAATGGAGAAAAACAAACCAACCTTCATAGCATTTGTCGATTTAGAGAAGGCCTTTGATAACGTGGAATGGAATTCAATGCTTGGAATTTTGAAAGAAATCGGCGTACTCTACAATGATTGTAGAATTATTCATAGTTTGTATAAAAACCAAGTAGCTGTGATCAAATGTGGACCAAACGGTGCAGAAGCGAGAATAAGAAAAGGGGTGAGACAAGGTTGTGCGCTTTCCCCCTTAATTTTTAATGTTTACATAGAGAAAGCCATCAACGAAATCAAGCAGAAAGCTTCGGGTGCCAATATCCACGGAGAAAAAATTAGTATGCTGCGATTTGCTGACGACATAGCAGTCATAGCCGAGACAGAGAAGGATTTGAAGAAGACTTCGACAAACATGGAAAGGACAATGGCCAGATATCAGCTGAAAATCAACAAAAAGAAGACTAAGGTATTAGTTTGCAGCAAAAGAGAGGAGGCTAAAACAAACATCAACCTAGGAAAGCATAAGCTTGAAGAGGTGAACGAGTTCTCTTACCTGGGAAGCCGAATTACCAGCGATGGACGGAGCAAGAAAGAAATACTTAGTAGAATAGCGCAGGTGAAGAGGGCTTTCTACAAAAAGAAGAATCTTCTTACAGCTGAGAATACCAGCATAGAAGTAAGGAAACAATTCATCAGATGCTCTCTATGGAAGCGAGGCTTGGACGTTGACAGCAACAGAGAAGTCAAGTCGAGTGGAAGCATTCGAAATGTGGTGCTATACATAAGAATGATGAAGATAAAATGGATTGACCGTGTGAGTAACCAGGAAGTGCTAAGGAGAGTGGGAGAAAAGAGAAGCCTCCTAAAAACATTAAGCAGAAGAAGGGACAACTTAGTTGGCCACATTTTGAGGCACGATGGTCTGATGAAGACAATCGTTGAAGGACAAGTGGAAGGGAAAAAGGGCAAGGGACGGCCCCGAATGAGTTATATCGGACAGGTTATAAAGGATGTAAAAGAGAATAAATATGTAGCTATGAAGAGATTAGCGGATAGGAGAGAGAAATGGAGAGCTGCGTCAAACCAATCTTAGGATTGTTGACTAATGATGATGATGAGCAAAAATATAAAGCACTAATAACAAGAGGAATAGTGATAAATTAAAAAAATATATAGCCCCCAAAGCAAAACGTATGAAAATTAAGTGTCTTTATTTCAAACAGTTTATCACTCCCCAGCCAGCACAGAACAGGACGTTGCCCCTTAAATTACGGCAACTTTCCATCAACGATAAAGAAACGGCTGAATACGTTGCTATAAACATGACGGCAACGAGGCAGCAACGAAGGGGCAAAAATGCCGTTAAATGTCGCCAACGATAAAGCAACAGTTTCTTTTCGGTGACGTCACAGACACCAGGGACACCTACCGGCACTTTCGAGAACTAACTGGGCAGCATCGCGACTGTGGCGCCATCTAGCGGGATTTTTTGATACCACGTTGATACTGCTACCATGGCGGGGTATTCCAATAAATTCAAATAATAATTGATAGGTCTGGGTTTAATAGAGAAATCAATCATTGACAGAATTTTGAAAATAAACTTTTATTTTCGCTGCAAACATTAAAATCCATTAGATATTCAAGCAAACGGTATTAAGAGGTCACAACAGCAATGATATCAAAAGCACCTAACACACCACAGAGCAACTGATTTTGTAATCAGAGCAGCCCCACCTGGGGAAATGACAGTTGGAAAAAACAATGAGCTACAGGGTAGTTCATAACCGAAAATGGAAAGAAATAGGTCTCCATCAATACAAAACAAAATATAATGCTAACCAAAAGATAGCATGATCATTTTCAAGTGGAAATTATAGAATTACAGCAATATTTATGTTAAAGCCTCAAGCACAATAGATCCCCCACGAGGAACAGTACGAAAAATATCAATCTCACACATGACTCCAATATCAAAATAGGAGAATAAACAAATTATAGTTTTACATCATTAATTACATAGTAAGGGTTGAGGTCTTAACAGAAACTTGCATTCAATTTTTTGGAGTCTAGATTTAATTTACTTTCAAATTTTCTGTTGCAGCAGATCCTAACAGGCAGGGGATTGTTTTGTAAAGTTATATTTGACATAACATATTGAAGTCTTATTCCGAACACGGAGGCATGAAATGCAATAGCAACACCAGTGTGCACTATTTAATGTGGCCTCTCATTTTAGTGGTCAACTACTTAATTACCATGGAAAACAGCCATTTCATACAAGGACATACACATTCAAGGTTGTGGTGACAGGGAACATTAGCATGTGGTAATTAGGAAATGTTATTTTTAAAGAAGTTTTCTTCATACAATGTACACATTCAGTTGTTCACTGCCATAGCAAGCATGATGCCCTATTATGAATGCCCTATTATTAAATTGCTGTGTTCTATGACAATAAGGAAGCTGATCACCACAAGCTAACACACCCTAGCGTTCCTGCAGCATTTTATGCCTCCATATATGGAATAAGACGTAAGCTTCACCACTCCATGGAGCTGTTTAAGGGTAGGGCATTCTATAGCATTTGAGCTAGGTTCACAGGAAAGAAATGAAGTAAAATTAATTTATTTCAGCTATACGAAAGGCTATTCAACCAAACTTGGACCTATTCCTAGCAGCATTTGGCATTTTGAAAAATCATAAAAAATAGGGCATTTAAGAAGGTGAAGAAACATTCCTTCTCCCTTGTCAGGCAAAAATCAAGGAGCATTAATGACATAGCTGTGTCTGTCGTAACAGTGATCAGTCGCTGACCTCACCTTATCCCACAATCATGTTATGAGACTACAAACAAAACTGCCTTTCCACACTGACAGGTTCTGAGATAGGCAAATTGAAAGAATCATGTTTCTTCGAGATCCCCTTTGAGTTGCCTTTCAGAACACTTTCTCGTTTCTTATTCTCTTTCTCTGCTCTGTATTTTGAGGCCTGGGATCATTCCCTGATGCTTCTTTTCACACTGATAGTATCAAATCAGGCTTATTTTGGCTTTTACACTCCCTGCAAGGTAATCATAATTGGATTAGATATTATGCTGAATATGAAATATGAACACATGATGAAAAGCTCTTTTCATTCAACTGTATTCCAAGATAAGATAAGAGTAAATCGAAAGCACCAATGATTAAAAAATACTTACCAAATGAGACATTTATAATGGAGCTAAAATGCACTTCTTGTTTTCTGAGTGTCCCTTCAAACAGAAAGACACAGCTAACTCATTCTATGTTAGGGTAGAACACTTGTTTTTGACTTTTGTTAAGCCCAGTCCTCATTTGATTGTTCTGACTGCTCTTAAACATGATGTTCGAAGATCTTTCCTTCATGAAATAAAATCTGAAAAATGAGATGACCAGATAATTAATTATCTATGATAATTGCTGAGAACCATTGAACATAGTGGCACAGCATTTTTAATTTCTAAGTACATCCCAGAGTTATCATAAAATTAAATATCAACAAGGAGGTGATGATGGTACCATAACTTAAGTTTAAGACTCAAAGTGATAATCTATACAAAGTACCATGAGCATATTAACACTTAGGAGGCTATGAAGTCAAACAGTTGACAATGTAAATGAAATACCAACCAAATACTCCTCTTTCAGGTTCTTTCCCAGCAAACAATAGCAGTGAAGATTTCTCATGATTTGCACTGGATAAGGTCCTCCAGATCTCATTCAAACGTTTCGACAAGCAACTTACCCATCGTCTTCAGGGATTCAAGAACCAAACGATTTAGGAATCCAACCTTGGATTCCAGAATCCCTGGAGACGATTGGTGAGTTGCTTGCGGAAACATTGGAAGGAGAAATGGAGGACCTTACCTGGTGCAAATCCTGAGAAATCTTCCCCGATACCTCTGACCTCATTGGGTGCACCAAGTGCTAACAATTGGACTTCACTGATTCTTCAGAAATAACACTCCAATTCTATAGAAAAGTTTAAGGCTCCTTCACTCCAACATTGTTTGAGGAATCTTTAAGTGCAACCTTTCCTTCTTAGGAGGCACTCATGCAACTGAAAACAGAATAGATAAGCTTTACACTTACATTTGCACATGATAAAGCACTCAAAAAAGCAAATTCTTATATGCAAACATTTACCAGGTGATGGTGGTTTCAGTATTCTGTCATCATCAGTCTCCATAGATGAAGAATTACTTACATCAGGATACTTTCAATTCTTTTTTGTCCTTTTCCTTTCCCAGTATTTTTTGATTTCAGTGACTAAAATGCCTCCATGTCTGTTTCCCTATTGGAAAAAATCAGCCGATTCAATTGAAAATTCCAATTGAAATCAATTGAAAATGCCAATTTTCAATTGAATTTCCTTGTTTTCAATTGAATATCCAAAAATTCAATGGAATTTTCAAATTTACAATTGAAAATACGAATGTCCAATTGAATATTAGGAAATTCCATTGAATTCGAAGAAAAGATACAATTGAATTTTCAAATATTCAATGGAATTCTCAAATTTTCAATGGAATTCCCAAATATCCTATTGAAATCTCAAATACTCAATGGAATTCTCCTATATTCAATTGAAATAAAAAATACCGTTATACCGGTTATACCGTTATTCATATGTTTACGTGCACATGGTTGACCGGGTTATGGTTAATTGTTTGCTTGTGGAGAAAAGACTATTTAGTATCGTTGTTATTTATAACCTGTGCTTGATCTCCACAGCGTTGTTTTAGGTCATTCGTGTGTTTCTTCAGAGATATAGTGGAAGTCTTGATGTGATTGTTGTGCTGTAGTGTGTTCATTTAGTAATGCATCGTTTGCCTTCAGTTTTTGACTGGTTATACTAACGTTTGTGTTTAAAATGTAAGCATATTTATGTAACTTAATTATGCGTACGTTCGTTACGTCGCCGACAAAAAACTACTAGCATTGTCGGAATAGTGTGTATCACGCAGGTTTGTTTGTGTGAAGTGAAATTCCCGTGTTCTAGTATAAACATGAGTGACATGTTTCTGTTGTGAAAAACAAGTTATGTTGGCTTCATGCTAAACCAGAATTATATTTATTAGTATTTTAAAGAAGCCTTTCTTAGATAAAGACGTGTGAGATATTTGTTGGTGAAGTTGTTATCGCTAATCGCGGAAAAACGTTTTCTTTTCGACAACTACTCCAACGTTGTTCGAACTGATAAAAGATGTGGCTCTCGTGGTATAGTTGTTGTTCTGATAATCATGGCAAAACTATACAGCTTTTCGATAGCTATTCATGATTGTGAGAAGTGTTGTAACATGTGGAAAAGCCCAATTTAAGTTTTCATGACACTGCTTCTAAGAATATTTCAACTTTAATTTTTGTTCACATATTTTATTTATTCAGAATTCGGGATTCGTGAAATTTAGATGTTAAGTATATTCTACCTAATAATAAGTTTACCATATTGGATGCATTTATGTATTTGTAATTTTTTCAATTGAACCGCTCAATTGAAAAGTGACAAATTTCAATTTAATTTTTCAATTGAAAATTGTCACTTTCAATTGAATTTTTTTTTTTCAACTGAAAAAAATTCAATTGAAATTTGTCACTTTTCAATTGAACATTTCAATTGAATTTTTTCCCATTGAATTTTTCCAATAGGGTTCTCCGTCTTCACAAGTAGCCATCTCTGTTCAATAGCGACAGCTGCCACTACAGTCTCTGGAAGATGATTATTATAAAATGCCACCATTAGCCACACATTTCAAAGCATGAAGTCAATGTCAAAATTAACTAAAATAAAAATATTTAATACTTGGCTTAGAGAACTAGTTTAACATGTACAACCAAGTCAGTGCTCTCACACACACACACCATGAAACAACCCCTTTGAATACATTTAAAAGGCACCCTGCCCTTGCAAGTCAAAGATGTTAACCCTCCCTTTAATCAAAACAAATGCTCACAAATATTGTTGCAAACTCACCAAATGGAGGCATGCAGAACTTCACGCCCCAGATACCCCATTCCTCACTGAGTCGAGAGCCATTTTATGACCTGTGACACTGAAGACCAGTTATAGCCTAGGGTAATATTCAATAATCTTATCTCCATCCAATTTTACCCATGACTATGCAAAAGCCTGCACTGTGAGGCCAGTAAATTTTTTTATGTGGAAGAAATATTAACACTTGCCAAGGCATCCTGAAAAAAAGAGGAAAAAAATCATGACTATGAGGCGTTCACTCTTCAGTTACTTAAAAACATGAGATCATAAAATTCCATTGAAAGTAAAGTTAATTATTGTATATGAAGACTAGTTAATAGTGATGCATTAAATGATTGCACACTCAAGTAATTGAGGAAATATCTCTGCGATTATGCTAAATTTTACTGCTCAACTCAATATTTCAAGAGTAGGGGGTGAGTTCTCACCAACGTGCAGTACTGAACGTTGCACTCCATTGAGTGAAAAACTTAAGCGTTCCATCGTGCACCCACAAACTCGCAGTATGAGCACCCACCAGACATACATCGATCCATACAATAGAAACACAACAGAACTAACTCAATGGTAATGAAAACTTAAGTGTACTGTTAAAGAATTTCATAATGAACGACGGTAAACAGAGTCTAGACTTACCTTTCACGAATCCTGGCGGATACGGTGGTTGAACCCTCCAAGAGGCTTCTAACTTGCACTGCCCTAGCCAGAGTCAAAAAAACTTGTAACCACTGAACACTTTTTCTCACTAAGAACACGATTTAACAAGAGTTAAAATCACTCGCGAAAACTTACGCTAGTGAAAATTACAAACGAAAATTCACGTCAGTGAAAATTAGGAATCAAGGTCAGAGTACGACGGGTGGACATGATAATCGGATATGAAGGTGAAATGAAATGAAAAGTGAAAATGGAGAAGCTGAAACCACGTTAAGTTTGACGGATGAAGTAAATGAACAATTTAAGTAAAATTAAAGTTCTTGAAAAAATCTATTTACTAAAGGTTTGGTGAACGAAAACCGTCCCTCGACCATTCAAAAAGGAGAAAAGCATCACGACGAACACAAAGCATGAATTCACATATCAACAAAGCTATGTACCAAAGTTACTATGGCTACCGGCAACGGCGGATAACGGGTTCTTCCCAAAGTGCATTTCGCATTGCGCGCACCGCGCGCACGATGGTTTCGCATGGCCTCGCTGTCGTGAGCAGACGATATGATCGAGCGTAAAATTTCATGCGAAGGAGGAAATCGTAATGGTACAGCCTTTAATTATCAATGGTATTTTAGTAATTTCACTTCGCCGATAATAAATATCCAGAGAATCGTCAACCTTGAGAGACGCTTATTATATTATCTCAATCTTTTTCCATCGCCACCGAGTGACTTGGAGACATATTAATTTATAAATCCACAAAATAGTCGAATAAATACCACTTATCCCATAAAACACATTATGCAAAGTTAATTGCGTAAGTCGTGAAACCTTTTATTTCTAGCAGATCGTTAATTAGAGCGAATGCATTCACATAAAATAGGATATGAAGTAGCCGTCCAAACTGAGCAACTTCACGGCAACGCGTTGCCGTCATGTTGATATCATCCACGGCGCAACGTCAAAGGATAAACTGTTGCCGCTTCGTTGTCTTGGACGTTTACATGAACGTCGGCGAGTGTGCTGGCTGGGTCTGTAGTTGCACTATTTGATAAATCACATCATCATGAATGTAAACTTCAGTGGACGCTCCTAATTACTCTTTATTTCCCCATCAAACTCAGATATATATGTCTGTCAGCGACGTGAGTGGCGACTTTAGTAAACCCATTTAAATTCGCGATGGGTGGCAACACACAGGGCGAATAGAACATCCTCTTTCTAATATTCGAGGCCAAAATTTGTGATTCTTTTACCTTAAATTATGACCTTCAGATAAAGGAATATTGATTTAAGAATCAGATCCTTCATTCATCAATTCATTTTATGAAAAATCCCAAATGCCGAATCAGGAGTGAAAGCACTGCAGCACGTAAGAAAGGTGAAATGTGAAAAAAGGTGAAACCGCTGCATAAAAATCCATACCTGCATATCATATAGTCATTCAATTGTCCTTAGATCTCAGTCATTGGAAAATCAGAGATTTTAGGGGGTCAAAGAAAAAGAAGTTTCACTAAAGTTAATCACATACTACTTCACTGACTCATACTTCCAAGACTAGGGTTGACACCTTGCTTGTCCAGATACTCCACCTCATGCGTCAATAACAAATGACCTCCGTATAGCCGTAGGTGTTGAACTGGGTGATCTGCAGACCTCGTTAATAACTTTTCCAAGAAAAAACGCTATGGTGAGTCAGTTCGGCTGCCCAGGGAGTGCAAAATAAACAACATAAACATTTGCCGCACGCATGAACCCTGGGGATCACAAGTTGACAATATCGGTATGTTGACTTGAGCATACTTGGAAACTTGGCCATCTTAGCAACCATGCTGCTTATGCCATCCCTTTGACAAGGGTGGTTACCACCTCTGGATCCTCATTAGGGCCACGGTAGTCCTCTTTGATTAAAAAGCAGCGTATTCATTTTCTCAAGACCTTTAACCGCGGTTGTCTCATTTTCACCTAGGTATTCAGAAGTTTTTCAATCTCGAAATTTTTTAGCATGCAAAACCCATGCATAATTTTACATATGGACCCACATTGTGAGGTCAACAATATTCTAATTTCTACTGTTTAGTGTTATTGTATATAAAATGAAAACCAGGAGTAAAAATATAATTATGAATTTTTCACCAGTAAATGAGACAAACAATCTTGATACTCCCAGCGGAAGCCGTCAACATGGATGGCAGGTTAGAAACACTGACTGGGCACATAATAACAGCATCGAAGAAAAGCCTACCAAACAAGGGATTCAAAAAGCGCAGTACTTCAAATTTTTATTAATTCAAGCTAATTCTACATATACTTACAAAAAATAATATGCACAAAGGTAATAGAAAAATTATTGCCATATTTTAGCATGTAGAGACAGTTGAATCATGCTTTTAACAAAGGATCCCCAATACCAACGAAAAGGAGAAACAAAAACGTATTTTACAAAGAATATGCTTAAATGGGAATAATGCTAATTGGATAGGCTAAATAGGAATGCTAAGTTGATATTTAATTTTATAGAATATACCATTACACAACACAACATTATCAAGAGCAGTGAAAATGAGTGAATACAGAAAATAATTTTTATATTACTTTAATTCCTTAAAAGAACACAGAAATACTTATTCACGTATCATAGTAATGAGAAAATATAAAAAAAAGTACCAAAAATTCGTGGATAAAATCAGCTAAAATAATAAAAAAGTGAATAAAAAAAAAATCAGTAATGTCACCATGAAGCATATTTCAACCAAAAGAATAAAAAAATGAAAAAATTATAAACAGAACAAAATTACACAAGCCAAAAATTAGACATTCTATCACTTCAAACCTTCTAAGTACAAAGCACAAATACAGAATTTGAAATTGCACTAGGATACCATACTGCTTTAGCCAGAGGAAAGTCCAACGCTATAATTCAAGCAGGAGATAACATAAACGATTCATTAAAATTAACAATTGATTGGTATAGACTTTCCTCTGTTTATCCCCCTCCCCACGTAGAGGGAGCAGTTTAGATTGTGAGGGGGAGGGAGGGTGGGGAGGGATTTTTAGTGAAAGGAAGGGAGAGTTAGTGTCAGTATTGCTACTAACACTACCATTAGTACCACTACTACTACAAGCACACACTCACTCATAAAATGACATTCCATTCACTCATTCATCAAATCACATTCATCCATTCATACAGCCCTGCCTACCTAAATACTACTTTATACGCCTGAGGTAATTAAACGCCTAAATACCGAATCGTGGCCACGATACACGAAGACCTGCCTAATCTGAGTCATTTCTACTCGACGTTAGGACGCAATATAAAATCCCTACTCTCCTGCCGCAAATCCTAACTATAGCTGGAAAAAATACATGCATTAATAAAAAATATACAAAGACCCTGTACAATAATTGCAACAAAAAATGCAAAAAAAACAACTATCTTCAGGCTTGGTGTCTTCTTCCTATCTTCATTCTTCCTTTCTTCACGATAAAATCTTCAATTCTCTAGTTGTTGGCGCAGTAACCTTCAGGTGTCCATTTCATGGACCTGAACAGTTGTCTCCAGAAGCAATCACTGTCGTTGTCCACAAGCGTGACCTATGGTAATATAACAAAAAAATTCTCATAATCCAACGAAGGAGAGACATAAAAAGTTGATTCTCAGCTCAGAAATATCATTTCGAGGAAGACGTTTAGAAAATATTAACTTTTTAAGCGTGTAGAAATTTTTAAAATTAAAAAAAATGCAACAGTGGGTAGTTCCAAATAATTTGACGATTATCTTATCGGCAATATTTCAATGTATTTTCATTATTCTTTAAAAATTTTAAAGATATGATTGGGCAATATTAAAAAATTTCCCGGAAATCATTACAGTGAGCTGAGTGTTATTCATATAACTTTTTTTACGAATTACTTGTACTTCATGGGTATTACTAAAAATTGATAGCAAAAATGTATGTACTATTTTATGGAATGGAAAACAATAATGAAATTATAAAATCAACACGATGAAATTATTTTAAAAGACGAAAACAGAAGTTACAAATATGGCATCCATATTAAGGATAAAATAGCTATCCAGGAGGATGTATTATAGTAATTTCTTGTGGGATTTAATTTAATTTTGAAGTCTAGACTAGCTAATGATACGAAAGAAATAACATAAATTATTTCTCAAGATCATGCAAAGAACCAGAGGTCTAAGTTATCACATCAAAAAACAAAACAGCCGAAAAAAATGAAAAATATATACTGAATTTTCCAACACCATTGGCTTAATAAACATTTAATAGCAAGGAAAAAAGCGTCAACGGAAAATAAGTACCCAAACTTAAACAAAAAAGAGTATCAATACATTATTGTTGCGACTTTTTTTAAAATATGTCACTTATACTCGGAATATATAATTCACGGAAAAATTCAGATAGGTAGAAAATATGACCGGAATCTCATGTTTCACTCAGGTAGGGTCCCCGAGGAAGTTATTACTTGAGCACGCATGACGGATGCTGAGTTACCAAAAGCAAGGCCAATATGGAAACCTCGACCTCCGCATTACAATGAGAAAATTAAACAGCAAAGTAAATACTTATGATAGATTCACGACAATTCCCATACCTGTCCTTCATTCGAATTATTTAATTTCTTAGAAAGGAAGTTTCAAATCGAAATATATGAAAGCAAACGCTATCGTCGTCGTCAACCAATCAATGCCTTGAGATTCAGCGCAGGATTTTAGTTTTGTGAGTGTTACAAAAAAAGCGCGAAATCTTAATTTTGGGTGCGGTTGAATTAAATATTTTCGCGTAGGAAATGTGAAAATATTTATTTATTTTCTCACGCATTTATTACTTTTATCTTCGAGGTTCCTGAATGTAAAAATCATAGTGTACCTATGTGATCACTAAATAATGGTTCTGAAGTGAACTCAAAACTTGAAAGAGGAATGAATGAAATCTTACCGTGAACCTGCGGCAACGAGCTCTATTCTGTCGATCTCTTTGCACGTGCTTTCATCGAGGCCTCGAGTAGTCAACTCACACAATACCATCCAACGACCTCTGCAATTAAAAAAAAGAACACTCATAATGAGACAAAGCAATGTCCTAGGAAATCGGCTTCATGGCCGAATCAATATATAAATTTTCGTATGACGCTTGGACGTCACAGAGTGAATAGTCTCACCTTTGAATTAGATTTAAAAAACTTTGAGTGAAAAATAACATTTCCCGTATTTTAGAGAAAATTAAAATATCTGCTTTATAATTTGATAATATTTTGCGAAGACAGGTAAGGGAGGTGATATTTTGACTCGAAAACATTTGTAAAGAAAAAACGTTTATGTGTAATTATAAGTCATCCAGGAAAAAGTTGGCACAAAAAATATTTTGCCCATTGGAAATATTTTTCATAACTTTTCAATTCAATTCAAAGTTAGTATAGATCCATGAAATTATAAATCACTTCGAGTTAATACGCACCAAGAACAATTTTCAAACTGATTAGTCAATGACTAAATTGAGTAGGATATTAAGTTCATCTGTTAATTTTAATGGCATTATGGGCAAAGTAGAAGTTCAGTGTAAGCACAATTGAGTTCCGTTAATGAATGTAACATTGAAAATTCTCAAACAACTCCTTAATTTAAAAATTTATATAGGAAAAAAGAACCAAATTTGAATGTATATTATGAGATCATACCGCTCCTTATCTGCTGCAACTCATGTAGAGCCGCAAGAAGCCGGCTCGGTGAGGTGCACCATCCCATCTTCTCCCAAGTGTCCTCTTTCCTCTTTTCTCTGCATGTCCAGCGATGGCTTGCGGACCTAAGGAGAGAGCGGGTTAGTGCATACACAAATAAATAACCCTTCCGAGGATTTGCACCACTCCAATGCATCACACAAGGACGTGACAATGGCATCGATAGGAAATCATAAATTTCCTACCTAGCCACAGCCACATTCCTGCATGACGCAATGGAATTCGTAATGCAAAACCACGGCACAAAAAACTAAAGCTAACGCACGGAAAATACGCCTAGCTTTACGCAAATTTATGTTCATTGGCCTAAAGGGCCCAAAGCTAAGATGTCGCCTTCTTCTGGTTCCGCGATGCCATCCTCTTCTGTCTTCTATTCTTCCGATGAATCTTCATTCTTCTCTTCACATCCAGCGATGGCTTGCGGACCTAGGGAGAGAGCGGGTTAGTGCATACACAAATAAATAACCCTTCCGAGGATTTGCACCGCTCCAAAGCATCACACAAGAAAGAGACCATGGCATCGATAGGAAATCATAAATTTCCTACCTAGCCACAGCCACATTCCTGCATGGCGCAATGGAATCCGTAATGCAAAACCACGGCACAAAAAAATAAAACTAACGCACGGAAAAAACGCCTAGCCTTACGCAAATTTAAGTTCATTGGCCTAAAGGGCCCAAAGCTAAGATGTCGCCTTCTTCTGGTTCCGCGATGCCATCCTCTTCTGTCTTCTATTCTTCCGATGAATCTTCATTCTTCTCTTCACATCCAGCGATGGCTTGCGGACCTAGGGAGAGAGCGGGTTAGTGCATACACAAATGAATAACCCTTCCGAGGATTTGCGCCACTCCAAAGCATCACACAAGAACGAGTCAATGGCATCGATAGGAAATCATACATTTCCTACCTAGCCACAGCCACATTCCTGCATGACGCAATGGAATAGGTATGCAAAACCACGGCACAAATAACTAAAACTAACGCACGGAATAAACGCCTAGCCTTACGCAACTTTATGTTCCTTGGCCAGAAGGGCCCAAAACTACGCCGCAAATATCGCACATGTCTTCTCTTCTTTCTTCTGTGAATATCTTCTTTCTTCAATCTCCTCTTCTTCGTACAGTCTTCACTCTTCCCTCCTTGATGTCCAGCGATGGCTTGAATCTGTGAAGAGGTAAGATTAGTGCATGCACAAACAAATAAATAAATAACACTAACACTAACTAAATAACACCGTTCTTCGAGCTCAATTTGATGTCTTCAATCTTCATGGCTGGAAGGGAAGGAGTTACAGACATGTTACAATTAAGTACCAAAAAAGTACACCCAGTTCAGGCGAGGGATGATCAATGTCCACTCATTCCCGATACACATACACACACACACATATAATCTTCCTTCTTCATTCTTCGAGGCCCCTGCGATGTCTTCAATCTTCGGGGCCTCAGCTACGTCTTCTTTCTTCATTCTTCACTCCTGGAATAAATGGTGTTAGTACAAAACCCACCCAAATACCTTCAAAAAACTACACACACAAAAGTACCCACGTGGATTTCCTGCCTAAGAATGCATTCTTTGTCTCGTAGGACCGGTCTCAGTCGTAGTAAATAATTTTAAAGTGCACTTTCTGGTACCTTTGCTTCTGCGCTGTTTCGAAACCTTTTCAAACTTGCTCCTTCGAGCCGTTACCTTTCGTGTACCATTGTTACCTAGAGCTCGTGCTTTGATAATCGAGGGTGAATTCACTTTCCACCAGGAGTCTCTCATAACTCCAGTTGTGTGGTTCAACTCGGCCATAATTTACCATTTGACGTTCAAGATTACCTGTTGTAAACCTGATTAAAATATACGGGAATTCACAGCGCCTGAGGAAAACTGTACTCTTACCAGCCTTCAACTCAAGTCGATGAATGGTGTTCTTACTCCTAAATATACATCCTGAAATTGAAAAAGCAAAAATGTTGATTAAAACTCGAGTCAAATCTCTCCGAATAACATAAAAGGAATAAGTATTAGATGTCCCGCGAGGCCATCGTTGTCTTCTCTTCTTCATTCTTCCTGCTTCACCTTTCATTCTTTCCCTCAAGTCCGGGGATTGGTTGCACCTAGAAGAGAGAAAAAAATTAAATTAAATTCGGGGGTTAGATTATTAAACATGGGTCACTCCACCTTAATTCAACAAGCGTTTGTCCCTAAAAGACTCAGACTTTGATACCTGTATGGGTCTACATCAACCTCAAACTAAATACTCTGAGATCATTTTTTCATATGTGGTTTTAATACGATATCGATTTTTTTTTTCAAAAAAATTGCCTTAAATCATATAAATCCAACAATTTAACTATCAAATTGTCGTAGAGCCATTATTTATTGCTTATTTTACTGCTAAGTCCTTTCGTAAGTAACTATGAGTAAAATATTGATAAATTGCACCAATCTATTATTGTTATATCTAAATATTTAAAACATTGTTCAACAAATCAACTTTTTTCAAATAATCCATCTCAGAATTGGCCCAAGCATTTAATCTTTAGAATGCAAGCTCAATCATTGCCTTAGAATAACAAAAATTAAATTTGAATCAACTTCTGAATGATATTTTTTGGAAATATTTGAACGTTTACTTTTTCTCCCGTGCGGCTTTCCGATTACTTTTAATACTAGTCTATGGACGTGTACTCATAGACTGGTAGTCTATATCATAGTAGTATGACCTACAGCTTCATTTATAAACTATCAACCATGAATTCATTAAAATCTGAGACCCTTCGGGACAAGCTTTTTTGGAATTGGAGTGGAATGACTCAAAATATTCATCTACATCTACATCTACATAATACCCCGCAAGCCGCCTAAAAGGCGTGTGGCAGGGGGTGTTAGGACACCAGCCGTTTACAGCTATTAAAAAAAAAAAAAGAAGAAGTGCTCTAACGAGGTTGGGACAAGCGTTTATTAAAGTCCTTTATTGTTCGGGGGAAAAACGAATTCTTATATCTATCCGTTCGGCTAAAAATCTCTCTTAATTTATCGCTTCTGTCGGACCTGGAAATATAGTGTGGCTCTAAGATTATGTTCTCTGTGTCGCTCTTAAATATATCCATTCTCAATTGCTCAAGCAATCTAAGCCTAGCGCGCAGCCTCCGAGTCTCCAACGGCTCCCAGCCTAATTCGCTTAACATCTGGGTAACACTGTCTGTACGCCCGTAGCGGTTTTTGACGAAACGCGCAGCCTTCCTTTGTATCTTATTCAGCTCGCGGATTAAGTCTTTCTGCACTGGATCCCATACACTCGCTGCATATTCAAGGTGCGGTCGGACGAGAGCGAAATAGCACCTTTCTTTTACTTTCTCATCAGAAAATCTTCCCACAATACGCTTGACGAATCCTAATTTCTTCAGGGCTATGCCGCAAATATTCTTTATATGAGTTCCCCACGTGAGGTTCGAGGTTATCGTAACTCCCAGGTACTTCACTTCGTCTGTTGCCTTTATGTTAATGCCATCCACTGCATAAACATTGTTAGTGTTGGACGAATTCCGCAAAAAATGTACCGCCATGCATTTGTTCAGATTAAGTTCGAGTCCCCACTCTTGACTCCACAAATGAACGTTGTTTAAGTCCGATGATAGATTTTCATAGTCAGAGTGATCACTAATTTCGCGGTAGATGACAGCGTCGTCAGCAAATAAACGTATTTTACTGCTAATGCGGGAGCAGAGATCGTTAATGTATATAATGAACAACAGGGGGCCGATTACGCTTCCTTGTGGAACACCTGATGTAACTTTTACAACATCAGAGCTAATTCCGTCAAGAACTACTTTTTGTTTACGATCTCTGAGGAAGTCGCGTATCCAGTTTACAACTGTTTCGTTTAATCCGCATGACTGTAATTTGTATAAAAGTTTGTTGTGAGGTACAGTGTCGAAAGCTTTCTTAAAATCTAGAAACAGTGCGTCAACTTGTCTTTTCGATTCACCAGATTTTATAACGTCGTGAAGAAAGAGCGCGAGCTGTGTTTCGCAGGATCTATTTTTTCGGAATCCGTGCTGACAGTCATGGAGGAAGTTACGTCTGTCCAAGAAAGTCATGATATTACTAACAACGATATGTTCAAGTATCTTGCCTATAATTGATGTTAGGGAAATTGGACGGTAGTTGCCTGGGTCATTTCTGTTTCCCTTTTTGAAAATGGGTGTAACACTTGCAATTTTCCAGTCGGGCGGTAACTTCCCTTCGGAGAGTGACTTCTTGAATATGATCTCTAAGTAAGGCGCGATCTGTGGAGCTAACTCTTTGAGGACACGCGCGGGTATTCCCTCCGGACCCGGAGATTTACTATTCTTAATCGATTGTAGTTGTTTAGTTATCCCATCACGTTTTATAGATATTTCTTCCATCAAATCCTCAGTATATGGGATGTCTACATTGAATTGAGTATCGTCAGTAGTGTATACACTTTCGAAGTGGGCATTTAAAGTGTTAGCTTTGTCTATATTTTCGGTGACAAGTTTACCATCTTTATCAAATAACGAATCTACGGTTGAATGTTTTCCCTGAAGCTCTTTCGCGTACGACCAAAAGGATTTCGGATTTTCTTCGAGTAATTCACCAAGTACTTTTTTCTTAAATTTTCGCATTGCAGTTCGCATTGATTTCTTGGTTATTGAGCGTTGAGCAGCGTAACTTTCTTTAGCTTCAAGTTCCTTCGATTTATTACGAGACGTGATGGACTTTCTGTACAAGTTGTATAGTTTTCTCTGTTTCCTAAGTTCTCTTCTGACATCGTTGTTGTACCAGCGAGGTTCCTTATTATCACATTTCAGTTTTTGCGGAATATGTTCGTTGATTCCTTGGCGCAGAATTTCTAAGAAACGTGTCCATATTTCATCTGTGCTTTGGTCCTTTGATGTAACAACGAATTTTTTGTAGGAGTCATTAAGCATCTCGCCAAATTTAGTGAAGTTACATTTATCGAATAGGTAAATATTGCGTTTTGGTTTTACGGCTGACACCACATCAACTTTTAACGTTGCAAATATTACTCTGTGGTCGCTTATACCGTCAATAATATCGAGTTGCTTTATCAATTTAGGATCGCTCACTGCTAAAAGGTCTAATATCTTATTTCCTCTCGTAGGTTTGTCAACTACTTGGGCGAGAGAGTGATTTGCAAGTATGTTGAGTAATACCTCGCTGATTTCTTTATTCCTTGAATTCGGTTTTACAGTGTAAGTATCCCAGTTTATGGATGGAAGATTAAAATCTCCCCCGATTACTATTACACCTTTACTGTCTCTCTTAGTAAATGCGGATATTTGATTTTCTAGAAGGTACATAATATCGACTTCGGAGTTCGGCGGTCTATAAAAAGAGCAAACATGAATACTCCTTTTGTTTCGTTGTTTAATTGTACACCATACGCTTTCAATTTCGTTGTCAATTATTTCGTGAGCGGCGCTTTGTAAATGGGATTTAACGGCAATAAAAACTCCGCCACCTGTTCTATTGCGTCGATCGCATCTGTAAATTTTATATTCTGGAGGAAAAACTTCGCTGTCGCTTATATCTTCCGTAAGCCAGCTCTCTGTCCCCATGACCACGTCTGCGTCCTGAAAAATATGCTCGATTTCGGCGCGCTTGTTTTTTTACGCTACGGCAATTAACTACAACAAGGTTAATGTCATATTTTGTAGTTAGAGTTTCGGTTGGTTCTTTTCTAGGCTTTTGTATACTCAGCGGGAGAATTTTATTGGCAGTACTAATAATATTTGATATTTTTTCTTTCCCTGGAGCACGCGTTTTGGGAATAATGACGCTATTGTCCGGCGTTAACGCTTCTAAGCTTACTTTCTTGTTTATTTCGCATTGCGGATTTCCTCGGAGGCTACGTTCAATTAAATCTTTGATAACCCCGCTAGATGACCTACCCTCTAGTCTAAAAAATACCTACAGTGCTCAAAAATCCTACGAGCCACCCGTTCCGACGCCTCTTTGGAATAATGCACCCCAGACGAATTGAGGGGAGCCCGGCACGATCTAAGCACCGGCCGAAGATCCACGAACTCTGCCCCAATGCTCACACAGAGTTCCCACAGCCTCTTGTTGATCCAGGAAATCCTGTCCCAAACTCGAGGGCCGCAGTCCGTCCGTGGAACAATGCTACAGATGGACAGTCGCATATCAACACCAGTGCCCCTCCGAACGCGTTCCACTTCCGAGCTTAGATCCCTGAAGGAATTTAAGATCTCATCAGCTCTGCGTACGGAGGCATCATTAGTGCCGACATGGGCCACCACCCGCAGTCTAGAACAGCCCGTGTCCTTCACCGCTGCTTTTACCGCCGCCGTAGTGTGGGATACAAGACCTCCTGGGATACACCAGGAAGAGACCCGTTGGTCCGCTCCGTCTCTCCTTGCCCTCTTCTCCAACTGGGGGAAAATCCGCCGGACGTTGGAACTCCCTAACAGAACAATCCCCGCCCTCCCTCCCCGGCTGCCTCTCGAAGCTGCATCCCTCGCGACAGGGGGTTCCTTCACGACCTCGCCAATTAGCTCCCCGGAATTGTCCTCCGACAAGACCTCGAAGCTGTTGTGAACGGGGATGGGGTTAGCCTTCGCTTCCCCCACTCCCCGATTTGGCCGTGCCACCGCCCCCCGCCCTTGGGGTACAACCACCCACTCGGGCCTCAGGTTATGAGTAATCCCCCGACCCGAAGACTGCACCGTCCTCTACAAGGTCTCCGCGCAGGCTACCGCCCCCGAGCTTGCTCGAGACTCCACCTTGGAATTGCGAGGACCCTTAGAGGGGACGCTACGATCCCCGGACCGTGGGATTTCCACAAAACCCGTTACCCGGGCGTGTATTTCTGCCACCAATTTCTCGAGTTCGGTGACGCGTGCCTCAAGAAGGTCGCTTTTCGCCTTACTCTTGATCTTGGTGACGGAAGATCGGCCAGCCATACTACTCTAGCGGCTTTATCGGCTTAATAAAAACGCTATGAAATTACAGAAATCGATAATAATGATACAAATATTGCGTAAGAGGAAGTTAGTTTTCTAAACGAGTTAGTTAAGACAGGTAATAATGATGAAGAACAAGGGTGAATGATAGAGCTCGCACACAAATGAAGGATCAAGTAACTTTTAGGAATTAACACTAATACCTTAAATCTATCAATAAGTTCTAATAGTATTATAACTAGGCAATCTTTACAACAATTAAGGCAACTTGAAATAAGGAAGAGAGAAGAGAAATTAGAAGCAAGTAAGTTGGTCAGCGACTACTTATCCGTTTCCCCGTCGCGTGGCAGGCACAGCAGCAGCTACAGGACCAGGCGGCTTCACAACACTACTTCACTATTACACTTTTACTACTCTTACTACTTCGCAAAATATGATTAGTAGAAGTACACACTAAAATCACTACACTAAGAAAAACGGAAGCAACGGCGTGAAAGCCCAAATTGATCGCTGTCGGTCAGTGAAGAACCGGTTTCAGGAGCGCACGGCAAACACAACCTCACTCTACGAGAGCTGGTCAGTCTGTCTTTAAAAATCGTGGAAACGGATGCTAAAACAAATGCTGTTTATTTAAAAAGGACACCCAAAAAATCTATAAAAATTCACATATTTGTTCAATGACTTTTAAACAACAGTCAATTTTTTTGAGCTTTCTATTGTGATATTGAATAGGGTAGGTATATTAAAATCTTTCGTAACAGATGAAATCATTGTACTTTAATGTGGAATTCTTTATATCCACTTTATTTTAGCAGTGAAAGATTTGCATAAATATGTAAACTGACTTAGAAATATATAACTTTAAGTATTATAATAGCAACACTAGAGAATTCGTAGAATGAGCAGTACCAAAGAAATACATAGCAAACAATTATTTAGGTAAATATTACACCGTATCAACTTTTTTGTTTTATAAAATAGGCAGACAGAAATTTTTAAATATATAACTAAAAAATTGATGTTATTGACCACACGATATAGTATATTACAAGTTAAACATGATTCTTTGAATTACAATGTGTACTAATCCAAAGTTGCTTTGTTCCACCGAGATCACGATTTAACTTTATCTAGTTTATTTTGGATAAATTAATACCACAAGCTCATTTTAATCAATAATGATAGTCAATATTTAATTACAAATTTCCGTCTCTCTTCATTTAAATCGTTGAAATTGATACTGGAAACAAAGGAGGCAGTCAAGCGAACCTTATTTCTATATTTCACGGGCTTCCTTAGTGGTAAAATGAAAAATCAATAACCTAAAACCATGACGCATGTCCATGCGTTATAATCGCGACAGAATTGAATGGGTATTTTCAGTGTAAATACCTTATTCTAACCTTCATTCGTTACATTTATTAAAAAGCAATGTTTTATCATTTTTTATGAAAAAAATTACGTGATACTTGCAAGGACCCCCCGGGGCCCATTAGGCTTCCTTGTGGGGCAACGTATGTAACTTCAACTACATCAGAGCTCATTCCGTATCGAACTACTTGTTACTTACGATGACTCGGAAAGAAGCGTATCCAGTTTACAACTGTTTCATCCAATCCCCATGACTGTAATTAGTATATGAGTTAATTGTGAGGTACCGTGTCAAATGCTTTCTTAAAATCTAAGAATAAAGTGTACTCATGTCTTTTCGATTCAACAGATTGAAGGACATCGTGAAAAAAGAACGCGAGCTGTGTTTCCGGAAGCCGTGAATTTATAAAACATTTTCTCAGTAATAAGGTAAAAGGATAGATTAAATCGAAATTCCTCCTCCGTTCACGGATTTAGGGCACATTTTTGGCAGGTGGCTTCTTAAGTTTATTGAAGCCTAAGAAGATCATGTAGTCATGACAATAATTATATTTCACACAAACATTTTATTTTCGCTTAATATGTTTTCTTATGACGTATACCCCTGCCTGCCCTTCCCGTATTTCATTTACAGTTAAAGGGTTCCTCCATAATCCCGTCCATATCACCAAAGTTTTACTTACATTAAACTAAGTCATGAACAATGTATTCATAACAGCGTATCAGCATTCCACGCCTACTTGAACACCTTATAAAAACTGTAACAACTGTCATATAAAGCCTAAAAAAGGTTTTCAAAAGGAGTACTGATATCCGTATAAATAATCGGTTATAAACTAGGACTCAACAACAGCTGTCAGCTCCGAGTTCTCAACGCGACTCAACAGAAGAATGACCAGACCGAAAACCTTTTGCAGTACAAGACTTCGGAGCCTCTGATGAGCTCAGTTATACTCCCAGAACTTTTCTGTAACAACCGCGCACAATATAGACGTAGGGGAGACCGGGGCATGTTTTCGAATGGGGCACGTTTTCGAATTGGTTTCACCTCCTAAACTATCCGCTATAGTGCATCACCAATAATACTCGAATGATGCCCCTATGCATCGACGGCTGTTTTGTGAGTTTCAAGGACAGGGACTCAAGGGTTGTGGAGGAGTGTCACCTTTTGTTGATTTTTGCTCAGGTGTGTAACTCATTATTCCCTACTTTAAACTAAAAACAAACATATACCGTTTCAGTTGTGCCTTGTTTTAATAATATATTTCGATTGAGTATTAACTGCTGTGTTTAACGATATAGTAATGGACAAAGATTTATTTATTATCACGATTTAAGGTAGGTTTTAAGTAACATAATGGCGACGGGGAATAATAATTTTCGAATACGATGCGGGGCAAGTTTTCGCCATCGAAAACGTGCCCTTTGAATCATTTGGTGTTTACTGACACCGACTTCATGCCAAGTTGTTTCACGGATAGGCTTGACCCAACTGGGATCAGTGTTGAAAACTGTTCCACTGAATCTAATTTGGATCAGTTAGCTGAAAACATCCCTACAACTACTGCTGCTTCTTGTACATCGCCAGAGGATGTCAGGCCGTTCGAAAAAGCTCTACCCAGAAAGAAAGCCAGGCAATGGTGGAAAAAAATAAATTCGGCTACTTAAGAATCAGTTAAAAATGGAACAGGAACAAGCTAAACAGAAAAGGCAAAACCTATAGCAAGGAAAAAAGAAACAGAAAAAGAGACCATGAAGAACGATGGATAAATGGTAAATTCAGTAAATAAATTTCTGTTCCAAAGCCATTACAGTGATGAAGATGAGACCGACTGTACGGGCATTTACTGCTTGGACAAATTTAGCAATTCCAAACCTAGCGTGCATTGGGTCAAATGCACTCGCTGCAAAAGATGGGCACACGATTCTTGCATCAAAGGGGAATCATTATTTTATGTTTCCCTTAACTGTGACATCGACGATGATTCTGCGTTTTGCTTAACTTTCTTAATGTATTTGTGTTAAATATACAGTTAACTCCTGACATATGTGTTCTTATTTTCCATTTAGTTATATTTTAGTAAGTATATGCGAAAAGTTTTTCCAGTACAACTTAATGCTATGCGAAAACATGCCCCGGCCACAGGGCACGTTTTCGCACGTGACTTACATTTACTTCTTTATATTTTTACTAACAAGTACTAATATTTCATATGCTACAATAATTTCTAATTGTGTGATACAATGTTTCTAATTGTGTAATGAATGTTCTTTCTTGTGATCTACACAACAAATGATTTAAATCTATTTTCATAATTGATTTCTAAGTTAATCTAAGTGAAAGTAAATGAATATCTAGTAGATGAAAAGCAAGAAGAAGTCACCAAAGTCATATTCATCTCGCAATTAACATTCATTTCTACCATCCGATCTTAGCCGTATGGTATGTTTCAATAAGCCACCTGGGGATTGAAGTCTTCAGTAATAAAAAATGAGCAATGAATTGAATCATACATAGATTACGTACCATTGTTTTAAATGATACGAGCCATCATCTTCAATTTAAATACATTCGTCATTAGCGTCACTTTGATCTTCAACAGATTCGCATTCATGTATGTGCAAATATGACATGAGATTCTTTGAAAACTAGCACTGAGATTTAGGCAACGATAGATGAAGCGCTGAAGATGGGCGATAGATGATGATACTCTATTTCTATTTCTATACTCTACTTCTACTCTATAAACTCTATTTCGATACTCTATTTCTATCTCTATAAACTAGGATACTCTATTTCACATTACATATTTTTTGTGTACAGACATTTTTTTGCTATTTGGATGCAGCAACATGAGTGATCTTTGGGCTCACGGCAAATAATAGGTATACTACATATATTAAATTATATGTATATTATGATACTATGATATTATAGGTAGACATGTATTGTATTCCGTTCCTCCAGGTCCGTAAACTCTAGACATACTGCTTGTTCACTTTGTGAGGGGCCCATGACTTCTTCATCTTAATCATTAATTTTCACCTTTAAATAGGCAAAATAGGTTTGCCTGCTCAGTGCATTTCTCAAGCGTCATGCAGTGGAATTATTCCGTATGTAATAAGGACATTCAAAATAGGAAAGTTTTCAGTTAATATGGATGCAAATAAAAACTGAAAAACTGCCAACATTGTAAAACGAAAAGAAATTCCAATGAACGCCAGAATCTAGTACAGGAATACCAATCTGATCCTACAATTTTTGTTATACTTAGTTACATTTCATAATGACTGTCAAAAACCAAATATGAAATTAATTTTTAGCAATATTCAAACGAAATTTATAGATAATCTATAAAAAGGCACTTTAATAAAATGAAGACCAAGATTATGCTGTTTTTTAATGCATCTAGAGCAAGGAATGTGAGACTAAAGATAAAGGTGGGTGGGGAATAACTTTAACAGGTGGAGCAATTCATCTATTTAGGTAGAATATTAGAGGAAAACGGATACAGTAGTGAGGACATCAGGAAGGGAATTGCATTAGCAAAGGAGACGTTCATGAACAGGAGGGAGCTTCTGAGAGGATCGTTATGTAAGAGTTTAAGGAAAAGGTTGCTGAACAGTCTGATCTGTAGCGTTTTTCTTTACGGTAGGGAAACGAGGACACTTAGGAAGGAGGACGAGAGAAGATCGGAGGCATTCGAGATGTGGGTGTGGCGAAGAATGGAGAAGGAGAAGCGTTCGACGCATTCCTACGCTGTTGGAAACGCAAGTTACAAACTTGAACGGTCTGTTGGCCAGGCATTAGTCGTCCCCAGTGAACGCACCACCAATGGTAGAGGTGCGTGTGGTACCCCAAAACCTTGGTTGAATGATAATTATTTTTAATAGGGCGTCAGGTGCATACATATGATGCACCACCAAGTAAAAGTACATCACAGTCTCTTGAGGCAAGATGGATTTGAACAGACACAAGGTTAATTTCCAAGAAGATTTAATGATGATTCACAGTCATTCTGAGATTAACAAAACTGCTCACTATCCAAAATTTTTCTTCATTCATGTAGTTTTCTCTAGTTTACCACATACATATGGGTCACATTCACCGACAGCACTAACTTACAACACTTTGTAAGAATAAAAAGAATAAATAAAATATGACTACTGTCGTTTTACTAAGAAAATACTGCTGCTGTCACCACATACTTCGGAGAGGAAGAAAGCCCTCTCTACTGCCAAATGGCGGAGTATATCTTACGGGCGAAAAGAAATTCTGGGCCCGAAAAAGAACCCTAGACGGGTGAATCAGGAGACACGGCGGGGAGGAGCTGCTGATTCGGTGGCTGGAGTGAGGTGCAAGAGACCGCTCGTACGCTAATGTCGCACGTTTCGGGAGAGATCCCGGGGAGGAGTGGGGGGAAAGGAGGGGTAATGTGAAGGGAAAAGAGGGGAGGGACGGAGGGAAAGAAGGGTAGGGGCGGTTTGAAAGAAGGGGAAGGGGGAGGTCTACCGGATCCCTTGGCAAACCTTTGGGAAGAACTACATCGGCGAAACACGCGGATCAGTGAGAACACGCCAGGATGAACACCAGAGAGCAATTCGACTGGGGTAGTCAGATTAAGTCCATGGTAGCCGAACACGCAGCGCTGAGCCACGCAGTCGACCTTGAAGGAACAGCAATTGTCGACTGTGTGAGAGGCTTATTCGGAGACTCGTCAGAAAAGCCAATGAAAATAAAACAGCAGGAGAAGAAAAATCTTAACAGAGACATCTGCATTAAAATAATTCGTATTTGGCAACCCGCAATTCGGAAAAACACTCAATAACATACTCATCCAACATCCAACTCCCATCCTCCACCCCCAGAAACGAATACCAGTAGATATATATGAATAAAAATCCTTACTTCATCTGATTCCCTTGAAAAAGCGACCACCATTAGTCGGGATATGTTGAACCCACCCGAAAATTGACGCAGCGGCATAGCCCTAAAATTTTTTTCATTGGCATAGTGATGATCGCTATGTCTTTGTTAGAGGGCCTGTAAAGTATTATAAGGTTGAAATTTGGTACACCCCAACGGAAGAAATGATTTTAACGAAACATTTGAGAGAATTTAAAGTTGCAAAATTTATGAAAAGGTTGATTTTAGCACAAAATGCTATCATATGAATATTGTTTCTTTTTGGGTGGAATGTGTGTCCCAGTACTGTATTGATGTGGTTGTGTGTGTTCTCTTATGTGGCCACGTCAGTGAGTTCGTTCCCTGACCCACGACAGAGGATTGTATCCATTGAATTTTTACGAGGCTATGAAGGACTCAAGTACATTGAATGCAGGGTAAATTATTAAAGGCTGTAATACGAACAATGTGAATAATATGAGGCTGATTTCTAAGGCAATCAGAAGCCCTTACTGATGGAGCTATGAAACTTCCTCCCTCAAAGAAAGATATAAATAGTTCAAGTTAATATCGATAAACACAGAGACACAAAAAAGAAACACTCACATTGAATAAATAAACTCGAAGCTATCGAAGCACTTCAGGCTTCTTCGTCAGCTGAAGTATGAATGGTGAGGAAAGGAGAGGGTTGGAAAAGAGAAAAGAGGGGTAAGGGGAGAGGTGAATGGGGAGGGGGAGTTAGGAATAGGGGATAGGATGCGACGTTCAGACCCGGAAAGCTATTGGCTTGAAAGTGCCAAATGCAAGCCAATTCGAGGGTGTGTAGGTTGAGGGCGGAGTCGGTGATAGAATTAAACTGCAACAATACTGTGACGTAGAAGGCTAGGGTCGACCACTATTGCATGTCATAGCGAAATACAATTGCACGGAGTGGGAGAATTGTGGAGTGTAAGCTACAGACTTATCGTTAAAGATCGCTAAAAGTTAATGCTGGAATAGGTAGCGCAATTAAAAACGAAAAAATGTAGTGAGTGCATGAAGGTATCACGTAAATATTCAAGCAAGTTAGAGGTGAAGAAAATTGAATTATTCTCTACGAATGTATTGCAATCACTGGCGAAGTTCAAGACGGGAGGAAAGCCGAGAAACAGGGATGATGTATACAAAATGAAAGACTTAGAAGGACCACAAGCTAGTGGTTTCGAAAAAACAATTAAAATAATCACAGCCGAAGACGATATACGATGAAATTGCTAGTATATATGAGAGATTCTAATTTGATTAAATTCTAGAACCTGGTGTGAGGCTGATTCAGGAACTAGAAAATGGACGTCAAAAATTACCCTTGGGATTATATAAACCGAGACTATGTCCCAATAGCGATGTTATGTCACCCAAAATGATATACAAAAATAAAAACAGAAGAAAGCGATGAAAAGTATATGGCAAGCAGAAAATAAATAAAACTCGGTATCAGGTGTAATTTCAGGAGACAGATTAGGACAAAATAGCATCGGATGTGACCGAGAAATCAGCGAAAGAGAGTCGGAAGAAGTTGAGCAGTTGGCTATTGGAAGCATTTCTTGGGAGAAGTAAAATCATCAGAATGGATTTCAAAAAAAAGTTTTGAACCTCACTGAAGTCACCGCTGAAGTAGAGGAATACTAAAGCTGCTAAATGAGAATAAGGAACGATATTTGTCATAAATCCAGGGAGATAAACATCGTATGCATGGAAAAGTAGAGGCTCGCTTGGGGAACCTCTTGAAATAATGAGCGTAGGATGAATAAATTAAGTGACAAATACGGAGAACTTCTACATCTACGTCTACATAATACCCCGCGAGCCGCCTGAAAGGCGTTTGGCAGGGGGTGTTAGGACACCAGCCGTTTAAAACTAAAAAAAATGAAGTGCTCTAACGAGGTTGGGACTAGCGTTTATTAAAGTGCTTTATGGTTCGGGGGAAAAACGAATTATCTATCCGTTCGGCAAAACATCTCTCTTAATTTATCGCTCCTATCGGACCTGGAGATACAGTGTGGCTCTAATATTATGTTCTCTGTGTCTCTCTTAAAGATATCCATTCTCAATTGTTCAAGCAATCTAAGCCTAAGCAATCTAGCCTCCGAGTCTCCAACGGCTCCCAGCCTAAGTCGCTTAACATCTGGGTTACACTGTCTGTACGCCCGTAGATTTTTTTGACGAAACGCGCAGCCTTCCTTTGTATTATTATTTTTTTAAGTTCGCAGATTAAGTCTTTCTGCACCGGATCCCATACGCTCGCTGCATATTCAAGGTGCGGTCGGACGAGAGCGAAATAGCACCTTTCTTTTACTTTCTCTTCCGAAGATCTTCCCACAATACGCTTGACGGATACTAATTTCTTCAGGACTATGCCACAAATATTCTTTATATGTGAACAAATACGCCGCAAATATTATTTCGTTCCTCACGTGAGGTTCGAGGTTATCGTAACTCCCAGGTACTTCACTTCGTCTGTTGCCTTTATGTTCATACCATTCACTGCATAGACATGGTTAGAGTTTGACGACTTCCGCAAGAAATGTACCGCCATGCATTTACTCAGATTAAGTTCGAGTCCCCACTCTTGGCTCCACAAATGTACGTTGTTTAAGTCAGATGATAGAATTTCATAGCATAGAACTTGTGACTGATGACGAATAAAAGTGAAGACTCGATGGATTGAATATCTATATGAGATGTGTTTAGGAGGGCGTCTAGGAACGAAATCAATTTAAATCGATATCGATTATTAAATATTCGAGTGTAGCATAAGAATTGCATTAAAGTAGGAAAACAAACATTGGAAGAGGACGACCAGTTCATCACCAAATTACTCTAATCGTGTTCTTCCTTGAATAATTTGACGCAGCAGTACACAGGATTAGCATTCCAAGCTTAGAATTTTGAATGAAGTAAATTAACAATGACATGTGAATGATCCATAATTCGTTTAAATAAAAACCAAATAGGGTGATACATTACAGGGCCCAGCTATGAGGAATCAAGTAATAGGAACAAAGTCAAGTGATCTGAGGCTGTGTTATTTCTCCCGTAATTTTCATAGTTTACAACTAAAAAGGCACCGATTACATCAAGGAAAAAATTGGGACTTTACATGGATGAATATCCATGAGGAGAAATTAGCTCACGCTTAAAATATTTACAAAATTAAAAAATAGTCCACTAAAAAAGGGTAGAACAACGACCAATGCCATCTGAAAATCACCATGAGTTATTAGAGTGTAGCAAACGACAGGAAGTCAAGAATAGTATAAAACTAGGGAAAAAAACACTGGAAGATGTCGACCAGTTCAAATATTTCGGAGGCAGAATAACCAGGTGTAGAAACAAGAGAGAAATAATCAGTAGAACAGCCCAGCCGAAGCGAACTTTTCAGAAAAAATATTGCACCAATTTGCTAATAAAAGCAGGAAATTTTATTATGAAGTTTGGAAACCTTCTTTAAGAACTTACAATTCGAGTGTGCTTCTCTATGGCAATGAATCAATGGCAATGACAGCAGTGGAAAAACTGATGGGTATTTGGCTGTATGAAAATTAAATGGATCGTTCGAGTGAGGACTGCGGGATTCCTCAGAAGAGTGGGAGAGAATAGAAAGCCTAATCAATACTTACAGTAGAGTACGCACCATTATAATCGAACATAGCTTGAAAAACTGATCTTGATGGCCTGATGAAAGCAATTCTCGACGGGCAAGTGGATGTTAAGAGCGGAAAAGTAAGACCTCCGATTTCATATTTAAAGAACCAGAAATGAAGAATATGAAATTGCAGTAGAGAGATTCCATCGCTCTCCACGAGACATGATTAAATAATTATATATTATAATGAACCTCTGTAATTTACGTGAACTATTAATTTATAACAGCTCTCATTCCTAATAGTTGCCTACATAGTTACGGAGATTCATACCAGTTAACAGCTGAGGATTCGTAGCATAAAATACAACTATAAAAGAGTAAATGATGAAATATCGAAATAAAAGTAATCACAGAATAAGGTAATATTTGCGCACCGCACAGGATTTAGTTCTTATTTAGCTATCAATAGATACAAAGAGAAGAAGAGGATCTATGCATATTCAAAGGCCTATCAAATGAAGTGAATGATATTGACTCACCATGTTCCTTTAGCCTTCCTCTTCCTTGAAACCTGATCGGAATGCCCCATTCAACCCCAAACGATTCACGTAAGTGACCCATTACCCCAATATTAAACGAGGACCTGAAAAGAAAAAGTTTGCATTAAAGGCTGGCAATATTCACGCACACTTTACATGGAGCATAACTTAAAGATTACGTTGATATTAAAGGCTACAACAAATTATTATACTACCGACCACAAAGTTGAAATAAATGGAAAAAAGAAAGTGCCAAGTGAAGTGCTGTAAATCCAATTATGATCCCTAATATTCTATTGCTTATCCTCATTGTATAATTATACGACCAATTATTGCGGAGCGGCTTTGGAATTGGAGATGCATGTCTTAACGAAATCTCCTAGGCTTAAATATCAAGGACTTTTCCGAATGCCTCGTAGAAACTTATATTACGTGGAATAACTCGCCATTCAGATACCAATTAGAGAATTTTTTTAAAGGATGAATAAGGGTTCCTGGCTAACAACTTAAGAAATCGCTTCATTTTGAAATTTCACGTTCTATCACAATGAAAAACGAAGCACCGTGGCTGGCATGAAATACACTGTCCACGGCTACCTTTAATACCTTATATTTCCAGTCACTACGTTAGAATTCATCATTTTAATCTGCGTTAAAAAGTAACTAATCTGCTGAAGTAATAGAAGTAAGCTATCGGATTGCCGTAAAGATAATAATTCCTACAATTAATCCGTTATCTTTGATGTCCTAAAAACAACGATAAATGTAAAGATAAAACCACCCACAGGTTACTTACTCATTTCAAATGTCGATACTTCATAATGGAATGCAATTTTCACAATTTACGATTAGCACACTCGGAAAAATTATTACGTACTTAGTCAAGGGTCCAACAAGAAGAATGATCGAGTATTTGCTCTTGCAACAAATCAAGTACGAGATATAGTCCATTGCCGATATACTTTTCATAAAATCTCGAAAAATTTCAATTCTTAGGTCACAAGATAGAGACTAAAATCACTATGCCAGTAACCGGCGAGGGTATTTCCCTATCACTAGCGTTTTTTGAAAAACTATCCTGACACTAACGTAATTAACTTCGAGGCACATTTCACACGCTGTAATAAAAGTTCGAATATGAAGGCAGTTGGCGTAATTAATATTGTCACTCAAAATATGCCACTCTTATCACCATATATGAATGGAATTAAACAAATTGTATTTGCGAAGTATCCTACACTTCAGAGAATAAATTGAAAGTGCATTGAAAATAATATGAAAATGATTCACCAAAGAAGTAATTAAGGTACTCACCTCTTAACCCCAAGAGAGCTTGCCGCGAACTGAAGTCCAGAAACAGTGGGAGGGGATGTTTCGACACTTCGTCAGCCATGTCACGTGTGCCTGTGACGTCACGATAATTTCGAACCGATTTATTCTTTAAGGCGACGAAAACACGGAAAAACCGCTGAATATCGTAGATATTAGGTGATTTAAAATTTTATACCATAAAATACTTCAATAAATACGGTTATGTTCTATATTATAATTGAAAAATTTATCGCGCGGAAAATCAATAAGACGCTTAACCAATAAGATTCGTTTATTTGGTTCCGCTGTTATACAAAAATAGCGCGAATTTCTCAAGCGGCTAACGGTCGAAACTCACGTGATCAATGTTCCAGAATATTCTAGTCATCTGCGAAGGTCATTAGTTACGTTTGCAGAACACGTCATCGCATTACGAATAACAGCATAACAGTGTATCAACGGTCTTCATTCAACTGTCGTCCGCAAAGCAGCACCTCCCCTCCCCCCTACTTACGAAGACAGGACACCCCAATCCCTGACCAGCCGTCATTTCGACAAAGTCACACTTCTGAATATTTTAAAATTGTTAAATTAATTTCCTGGAAGTTTCATCAGTTACTTCGTTCGTTGAAGTCACCGTCTCATTATGCGGAAACGAGGATGGAGAGCGATTACTACAAGCTACATAACATCAGAATTACTGAGAAGAAATGCAGCGGTATTTACTGAGGTAAGTGAGCAAAAGCTTTTTATGGAATAGTGAAGAGAGAAAATAATTTTAATCACGACTATCCTCACGGATAAACATGTCTCAAATATAGCTCATCATGTAAAATGTTAGCATAAGCCAGTGAATAGCGGAGATATGTAGGGAGTTCAGAAACGATAAGAGCGTTGCTAATCCCATTGTGCGATAAGTACATACGGGATAAGATTATTTGTTTTCTCTTTAGTGCATAAAAACTCTTTACTTTACGATTCGCATTTTCATCGATGTAATCAAATTTATCGAATATTTAAAAATGGAAACCACACTGAGCATTATTATCTTCAATTCAATCAAGGTCGTATGCATTGCTTAGCGGAATACTCCTTCGGATCTACGCATCATTTCGGTGGTAAAGATTCCATAACACGGAAATATTATATTGATGTACGCCAGCTGCAAATGTGTTATTCGATAGTCTCATAATTGATGCCCTGAGTTTCATCGTAGAAAAACTTCCGAGTGACTCCAAAAAATTATTTTTAATCTTGATAATTAGTCGAGCGTAAACCATTAACCTATATAGAGTCAAATAAAGAGATTTCAGTTGCTTCGAAGATCTTCAATCTTCGTTATGTTCTATGATATTTTATTAAGTCCGCAATGTGATCATCTTCTTTCACTACTCCACAGATATCGATAATGCATGCTAACTTGCATGCTCGTTTTCACATTTGTTCATTTATAATGGCCTTAGTAGCTATCACACATTTCTTCGCTTCAAAATAGTGTCGTTAAGCCTGAAAATTTATGTCATTATACTTTCATGTGTACGTCGATGAAATTAATAGCTCTTGATTGAAATATAAAAATAACATAGTAGTATTTATTTTTTCAGGTCATTCGCAGATTCGTTTCCCTGATAGCCAAACTAAACTTAAGCCATGTCCGGGTGGAGTAACCTGATGCTGTCATCATTCCTCAAAGAGATTGCTAAATGGTTCATTACGAACCAACTGAATATATATGTCACTATGGAAGTTACTACTTCAAGGAAAGCATAGGAAGGGACAGATGGAATTGATTTCTTTCCGCGAAGACAGACAACAATCTTGGTCTTCATCGTCGAATCGTACTCGAGGTAAGTCATATCGTTAGCCATTCATCAATTGAATTAATCACTTGGTAACGACTCACATTATTTATATTTCATATGCCAAATTTTATTCTTTATCGAAGGTATAAATACTTGCAACTTGAGTAGGTTTAAACATATTTTAAATTGATAAAAGTTTTGGTTTAATTTTCCCATAAATAAAATCATTTTCAGTTAGAATTAATGGTGGATTTTAGGTGCCACTAAGACTTAGCTTATTAGAGGTTCTGTTTTTAGAGAGGTTAAGTGAAGGAGATTTCGCAACGGAGCCACAATGATTCGACACTAACATTCTTGCAAACCGCAAGGGAAAGCTGTGCGGAAATAATCAATGAATATCAGCTTCAGCACCCGCCAAGTTGATTGACATTAGCTTGGTCACCTCTACTACAGGGAAATCTCAATTGCTAAATTGGAACTAAATGAGTTTATGGTTTTTATCAACACGTTTCTGCATGGGAATATTTCTGAATGTGTAATTCAGACTTTGGAAGCGAGGTTTGATTATCAGTATTGTGTAATTGGTGATAATGGTCGTAGTCAACAAAAGCTGAAAAGATACAATTCGTCCGCCTCATAACTTTTAGACATGAGATAAGCCGACAAAATATTAGTTCAATAAACTTGAATATTCTTTGCCAACTGACGAGATATGGCAGCACAACAGGAAAGGTCTCGTGATTTACTTCAGCTCTCAAACGGTTTCGATTTTTCCGTAGACAGGGTGACGAAGAATAATATGGGGAGGGGTTTATCTTGGATTAACAAACGAACGAAGTATATGGGACAGAAATAATGAGTAATCTTGTGTCGCGTCACAGATTTAGACAGTATGCAAGGGATCAATTGAAGGTATATACCGTGAAAAACGGCAAAGAATAGCTTTATGATATAGCCTGTGAAAATTGGTGGCCGAGTCACGCGATCGCGAAATAGCAATAATAGCATTTCATACCGATTGAACTAAATTGAAAATCCTTTTTTTATACCGCTATATTACAAAAAAGGATAGCTCCGACATTTCGTACTTTTTATTTACATAGAGACCCCAAGAATTGGGTCAAAAAACTTTCCTTCTCAGCAGTTAATTATTTTGTTTCAAAGAATTTTCTGCAAACACTACTTAACCTCCATGTTGAATAAAACTGCAAGAGGAGAAGACTCCCTACCTATTACTTGCTGCAGGGTCCATCGGCGACAGAGCTCAGCTTTACAACAGCGACTCTCCAAAATACTTGTATTCACAAGCACTTCACATTGAACACAACACTGACAATGAATTATTTGGTGAACCCTAGACACATTCACTTCACTCTTTAGCTGAATGAACACTCGCTCAATGGGATGAGTAACACATTCAGGTAACTTCACATAATTCCATGAGACATGCACACTGCTTCCATGATAATGAAGAACCAATGATAATTATCCAAGCGTTGAGGCAAAGGGTTGAAGAGATCGCTGACACCATGATGTAAGGATTGCAGTGTCATTCAAGGAATTAATGGAATTGTTCACTCCAGCTCCTGTAAACTGTAAAAAACAAAAAGTAGATTTAAGCTATAACACTAAAAATTCGGTACTGATGAAAGGAGGAGCTCTTTATCATTATACTCGAAAGGAATGTAAAGTCTAAGCCAAGAATGTGGGTACAAAAAGTCGAATAATAGTGACCAAATCATTGTGCCAAAGAATATTACCTTCTTGAACAAAATTATCAACTAGTGTGGTTTAATTTGCAGATTATCATGTATTAATAGGTTATTTACTAGAATGTGACTTACCCGTACACTTCAGCGACGGAGTATCAACCTCCTTACCCTAGCCGAACTGCTGAGAGACTAAAACTTAACTAAGTATGATAGAATGGGGGGGAAAGCCCAAAGTGACGCACAGCTTCTTACTAACAATTCTCAGAGGTAATAGAGGGCGGGGAATCACTAAGTATGTAAGGGGAGGTTGCCGTGAACAAATAGCTCAAGTCAGAGTCAAAATTGTTGGCCCGATTTTGAGTCGAAGTTCATCGCGAATGCCTTCGGGGGGGGGGGGGGGGGGTTCGGTTGGCGCGTCGTTGGGTGGAGAGCTGGTTGTTAAGGGGAGATATTGAAGGAGATGAAGAGGGGATGGGGGAAAGGGAGTAAGGGCGCCACAAAAGAGACCCTATACATTCCTATCGTGACGTCACATGCATTGTTCACAAGGTTCGTTTTCCTGCGAATAATCGCAGAGTGAGCTCTTATGTTATTTTAACTGTGTTAAAGCAATGAATTTACAAGTTCGAGTTAAAACGTAAATCAATGAACCGAATCGCATGTATATGAACGTATATTTTGTTATTATGCGTAATATTACTATGATCGTGCGGTGTTCATGCGGTGGTTCCCTTGCATACTGCAAGTCGGTGATTAATCACCCCCTGCCAAACACCCTAAAAGTGGCTCGCCGAGTATTATGATGATGTAGAAGAATTAAAACATGCCCTTTCTCTGTTCAAATACTAAATGCATTAACACATTTCCTTTCACGTTTTTATGTTTCCCATTACCAAACATAAACACCAAGTAGAAGTTCTTAATCATTATACACAAAAGAAACTTGTGATATATGTTTTTCATGATAAGTCCTAATTCCATTATTATAGTGAGCTTCAATGATTCAACTCAAGTTTAGAGTATCACGGGATTAACTTCCATCCAAATGTGAATTCATTTTTGTAGCATGAACTGTGGTATCTAGAACTGCATTACATTATTAATTATTGACTATCACTGCTTAATATTTAATATTATTGCACAACTTTTATACCTTGGTGGAGGTCGTGGGGATACCGGTAGGTCATGAGGTTTATAGCCTTCTGATCCCCCGGGAAACCAACCACCTCAAGTACAGATAGTTTAAAAATAATGGCTAATATTTTATGCATGAACATTTTCATTAGTGTTCAGTATTTTCTCTCTTTCCTTTTGATCTTCCAGATTTGAGTTAATATTCTGCGCTTGAGTATTGTATATTTTTTAATTATTTTTGTATGTTCTTTTTCATTTCCGAGGGCCGTCTTTTTCAATCTCCAATGGGTCATGAATAAAAGACGAAGTCATTGATTAAAAATCATTTCATTGCTTAATGTAAGTATGCTTTTGCTTAACTTTCGGCGTTACCGCCCAGGCGATTGATGTTCTTCATAGATCGTTGCTGCGAATGCCGGCATCCTGAATCTAATCGTCCGCTTTTAAACATTTATTCCTAGCAAAATGGTCACTCCGGCGAAATATGTAAGTCAAAAATTACCAGTTCATTATTACACAGAGGGTGGTCGTAAACGTCCCATTGAAACTCAAAGAATAGCTAGGGTGAACCAGCGCTTAGACGACGGGCGTTGTCATGTATCAGAACACTTCCAGAATGCAGCACGTCTCTCATTTTATTTTGAATGAATCCGCGCAATCAGCTTGTTTTTTTTACACTAATCACTTGCATTTATCGTTAAACCCGCCAGAATGAATTCAAAAAGTAACTCGCCAAATTCAATGGACTTCAAGCCATTATAGAATGCCATGAAAGGTATCTTGCTCGAGATAAAATTAATCCAACATTCACAATATCGTCGAAGTTAATATCTGTCACATGTTTCTGAAAGAAATTTCTTCGCAACCTAGGCAAATTACGATAGTATGAAATACTTAAAATTCCAATTTGAAATAGCATGAAACCTGCCTTATTAAATCATTCTGAATTTCATCTTGCGCCCATTAGGCACCATGTATTTCCCTCCTTCTACTTTCTTCCAGCAGCATCTTGTCAATCTTTTCTTCTGAAATTACTAAATCTATTAGTTAAGAGGATACATGATTCCATCGCCTAATAAATGTTCAATTACTTCCTGAAAACGGGCTAGTGACCATAAAACAATTGATTTGGCAATGATAACATGTGGGAACTCTTCTCCACCATTGAATTAAAGTATATATTGTAAATTATCTCAATGACCTCAGCCTTATTGGCTAGGCTATAACAAAAAGGACGAGTTTTTCAAACATGAAGAAGTGTTCATCTTTATCTACATAGTAACCCGCAAGCCGCCTAAAAGGCGTGTGGCAGGCGGTGTTAGGATTTAGGATTTAGTGCCGAGATTAGAATCCGTTTACACATAAAAATGAAGTGCCCTAACGAAGTTTGGACTAGCGTTTATTAAAGTCCTTTATGGTTCGGGGGAAAAACGAATGCCCATATCTATCCGTTCGGAAAAAATATCTCTTAATTTATCGCTTCTATTGGACCTGGAAATATAGTTTGGCTCTGATAATATGTCCTCCGTGTCGCTATTAAAGATTTTCATTTGTTCACGCAGTAGAAGCCTAGCGCGCAGCCTACGAGTCTCCAGCGGCTCCTAGCCTAATTCGATTAACATCTGGGTAACGCTGTCTGTACGTCTGCCGTAGCAGTTTTAACGAAACCGGCAGCCTTCCTTTGTATTGTATTCAGTTAGCGGATTAAGTCTTTCTGCACCGGATCCCATACGCTCGCTGCATATTCAAGGTACGGTTAGACGAGTGCGAAATATCACCTTTCTTTTACTTTCTCATCCGAAAATCTTCCCACAATACGCTCTACGAATCCTAATTTCTTCATGGATATGCCGCAAATATTCCTTATATGTGTTCCCCACGAGATGTTCGACGTAACACCCAGGTACTTCACCTCGTCTAATGCCTTTATGTTAATACCATCCACTGCATGATCATGGTTATAGTTGGACGAATTCCGCAAGAAATGTACCGTCATGCATTTGTTCAGATTACCTTCGAGTTCCCACTCTTGGCTCCATAAATGAACTTCGTTGAAATCCAATAATAGAATTTCATAGAGTGATCACTAATATACGTAAAGCAAATAAACGTATTTTATTGCTAATGCGGGAGCAGAGTTCAGTAATGTATACAATGAACAAAAGGGGGCCGATTACGCTTCCTAGCGGGACACATGATGTAACTTTTACTACGTCACAGTTAATTTCGTCAAGAACTACTTTTAATTATTGAGAAAGTCGCGCATCCAGTTTGCCACTGTTTCGTATAATCGACCGGACTATAATTTTTATAAAAGCTCGTGGTGAGGTACCGCGTCGAAAGCTTTCATAAAATCTAGAAATAGTGCGTCAACTTGTCTTTTCGATTCACCAGATTTTAGAAAATCGTGAAGAAAGAGCGCGAGCTGTGTTTCGTGTAATCTATCTTCTCGGTATCCGTGCTGACAGACATGGAGGAATTTACCTCTGTCCAAGAAAGTAATGATATTGCTCAAGACGGTATTATCAAATATCTTGCCTATGTTCGAGGTTAATGAAATTGAACGGTAGATGCCTGGGTTATGTCTGATTCCTTTTTTAAAAATCGGTGTAACGCTTGCAATTTTCCCGTATAGCAGTAAATTTGTTATGCTATATTGTAGTGGACTAATTCTGATTTATTTAAAACACAGCACCTCACAAACAGCATCACCATGAAATCCGCTGTACCAAAAATGCAAAGGACAACGAGAGCGCACCGCAAGACAACTCAGCGGACACTCTACGTCATCTATTCACCAGCCCTGATGAGGACACGGAGGTCTCTTTGGGGGTTTTATCGGCTTCCCTAAAGTTTCGGACGAATACCACATCACAAGGCATCACGGAAGAAGAGAGTTCCAGATGATTTTGATTTAACTATGTCTGCCACATGGTCATTAATGATTGTATTAAATAAAGATAACTTATTGACAAGGCTTTACGACGAATAGATACTGTAGCGAGGATCTTGATGTACTTATCTATTATAACTTATTAAATGAGGTTCATGGCTCAAGTTTGGTGCAATGCCCAACTTTGATGTAAAATATTGTAGTGCAATAATTTATGTCGATGCCAAAATTTGTACCATTAGCATATTGTAACCATCCATCAGGATTACTTATTTGATTTAAGCACATTAAATGTATAACAATAATTTATTAATAAATAAAGACAAAACATCAGCGTCTATGGAGCAGCAGCAGCAGAGAGAATTAAGAGGTAAGGATAAAGTTTTTCTATCCAATTAGCATTTATAGTAACGTGATAGAACATTAGAGATATGCCTTGTAATGGCGGATTGACATACCATCCCAAGAACAGAGTGATGTGTTCCAAACTTGTATCCGGTAGTACATAAAACTATATATTATAGGATCCGGTAATATAACTGTGTATAACTTGTTTTATATCCGGCAACACAGAGTATGAAGCCACTATAGTTATCACATCAGCCAGACCCATAGGCGCCGACTCCATGGGGCTTGAGGGGGCCCGAGCCCCCTCAAAAATTCGTTATGGGTGTGAGGAAAAAATGTCCCAGGCTTGTCAATTTTCCCCAGAGTGTCCAGATATCGAGATTCGAGTTATAAGGGTTCTAATGTTGATCATATGACTCTTCTAAAATGCTTAAAAAACTTAAAACTCACTGCTTAGAAAATTTCCCGGGGCAAGTCCCCGGTTTGGGCCCCCCAATATTTTTTGCAAGTCGGCGTCCCTGGCCAGACCTTAAGAATAAATTATAAACATTCTCTTCGCCCTTGTTAAAATTCATTAACTCAATGCATGTCGTACAATTGTTTAAGAACTCCGCCTTTAGTGTAGTAGGTTTCTAATTGTAAAATTTGTTTAAAAACGTCGCTCAAAAAATAGGGTTTGTATCTAGTTATAGGTTTTATTATTAGGGTACTGTTGTTGTTCTATATATTCATGGCAGAACTATACAGCTTTTCGATAGCTATTCATGAGTGTTAGAAGTGATGGAAGGTGTGGAAAAGTCCAATTAAAGTTTTTATTACACTGCTTCTAAAAGATTTAATCTTTAATTTCTGTTTGCATATTTTACTTATTCAGAATTCGGGATTCGTGAAAATTAAATTTTAAGTATAATAGACATAATGTAAAAATATTTATGTATTAAAGACCTAGTAATAATTTTACCATATAGGATGAATTAGTATGAAGGAACCAAGGTTTTCCCGGGAAATAGACTGGAGGAAGAGTTCACGGGTTTCCAGCCGGGTCCAAGGGTTTTTCAGCACCGGCGTTTCGAGGTCGAAGTCTGCAATCGTCCTCAGGGTGAATGATCTGAAATACCGTTGGAACCGGCTGGAAACCCGAAAACTCATCCCCCATGAATTTGTATAAGTGTAAATTTTTTCAATTGAAAAATATTCAATTGAACCGTTCAATAGGGTGATTTCCTATTATTTTTTATTGCCTAAATCGAATGATTATTAGTCCTGGAGTACATATTTCACGCTTGTAGATTTTTAAATGGCGATATCAATTTTTCGCGAATAAATTGAAAGTGAAAATTTTCAAGCGCACGAAAACGCGACGGCTAAGTATCAATGCTGGGAGAAGCCCGTGTGACGTCTGGCTGCTGCTATGCAAGGCCACCTGGGTGCAAGGCTATGAACGCCGCTACGATGCAGGCTGCTTCCTGCCGAGCATGGCGCTAGCGTAGAGTACCCTGCTAGCAGGTCCCGCCGCGGTGCGTGGGCGTTGGAATTTTTTCTTCGCGGGCGCGCACTCAAATTTGGCATTTTGTGTCTTGACGGTGACGGATACGCCAAAATGCACAAAATTTATCCTGAAGAAGCGTAACTCGGCAAAATCATAAAAAAAGAAATGATCATAATATATTAATTTTTTTGATTTGAGACCCTGCTCCCCCTAAATGGTATTTGAGCGAAGGTCAGGGGTTCACCTACAGGTTTCACATTTTTCAGGCCTTATTTTTGATCTGTCCCACAACTAATTTTCAGTGGGCCAGATGGATTTGAAAAAAATCGATTTTACCGATCCGCCCTAATTCACAGGCCTATTTTTTCAGTGCATGAGAGAGGAACACGGCCCCCAGAAGTTGGCTTCTAATATTTTTAGTTGGTTCGCCGTCACTTAGGTGTCACATATCAACTCCGACTGCGTCCCTCGTCCCAGCGACCCGTATCTAATTTATCATGAGTATCAAATTTCTCCTAGGAGTCGTCGCTGGTGAAGTTGGGAGGGGAGTTGCCTTTTTCTACCCCACTCCCCTTTCCCTCGCGGGCGGTGGGAAACGTTTGGCAAAGACTGCTCTAAAAAAATTGAAAACGTTTCCCAGTCAGTGACAATTATGATCGAGGGGGTGGGGGTGGAATTGGTGTCGAGATAGGAAGAGAGAAACTGAGGGTAAAATGATCAGAGGTAAAGGACAATGGACAATGGAAGGCGTGAAAAAGAAGGAAACTTTTGTAATAAGACTGAATGAGAGGCCAAAGTCAATTACATCGCATGAAACTCATTACGCATCGTGGAGCGAAATGAGTTGCTTGGGCCGGGGCAAGAATTGAAAATTGTTTATTGCGGATGCATGAGTATAATTTCCAACCGCCAGCGTTGATGGAATTGCTATTCCAGCAGGGGTGCTTACAAGTTACAATTCCATCACTAAAGAATCGACATTCATTGGAATAGTTGGAGAACGGGCGATCCAAACGCTCAATGCTAAGTCGCTCGCAGAGTGTGTGTGTAAATCGAGAAGATGTTTAAAATAACTTTAAAAAAATAAATAATAATAACTTAAAATAAGTAAATATAAAGTAAAGTAAAATATATAAAATAAGTAAAATAATAAAAATAAATAAATAACCAAATGTAATGCATTGGAATCATCTTTGCAAATGTTACGCAAACCTCAACTCCTGCTCATGTTATTAGCTCTAAGTTTCGTATTCCACACAGACAACATTTTACTCCGACAACTATACCCATGCGCCATTATGCTTTTGTCAACCGGCTGGTTGGGGTGAGTTTTCACTCACCGCGTTGATTGCGTGACCGGGAGTTGCTTAGGGCGTAACCAGCATCACGATTCATAGTGTAAGTCACAATTTTAATTTGCTTCCTTGGTCAGCCTTTCCCAGAATCTGTCCACACGGCAAAGGACCTTCGTGTTCTCCCACCGAATGGCATGGTCGCGTGATATGCGCTGTGCTCAGACATTTTTCCGGTTGGCCGAGCCTAAAATGCCGCTGGTGTTCTTTTATCCTGGTAGCGATAGTCCTGCCTATCTCACCGACATGTAATATGGGGGAAAAAGTATCCCAGCAGAGTTTGTGCCGCCACTATCGCTCCGTGGGATAGTGGGTTTCCTTAATTGGGTTGCTATTCTTTGGTCAGTGAGGGAAATTCAAACAAGGCAAACCATTTCCTATCTTCGTCGTCCAAATACGCGACCGACTACTGAGCCTCCCAATACACAAACCATGACTCACGATGAACTCCGAAGAATTGAGGCGCATTCGACGGCATCATGTGCGCACATTGGGAACGCTCCTCTGAATTTTCCTTCGCCTATCTCAACGAAACGGCAAAAGTCACTTCGGGCCATAGCAAGCTTTCTCTTAAGGTAAACAAGACAGTCAATGAGAAGATTCGATGTGCCAAATATTTGAATGCAGTTGATTTTGAAGAAGTTTTAGCTTTTCCGGAAGGACTGCGGTGCACGTTGCCTGAACGCGTTTTTCTTTCGATCGAGGAGGATATGTTCCTATCTTGATTTAAGATGCCTTTGTCTGCAGGCGAAAGAGGGAAAAGTAGTCAGTTTATTGGAAGCAGGCGTAACAGTAGCGGAAACAAAGCGAAGGATGAATAAAAATTGAAGTACCGTGTACTACTCGGAGAAACGCAACAGGGAGGATAATGAGGCATTGAAGAATCGGAGAAGACCTCCACCTGAGAAGTGACCGATTAGGATCTAGGAGTATAACTGGATATGTTGATGTTGACATATAATACATTGAAGTGCTTCTCAGATTTGGAATTCCATAATGGGAGATATTAATAATAGGAGAGTAAAAGTGTGAATACATAGGAATATATTTTTCGTTCTTCATTTTTTTTGTCCAAATTAATTTAGATATTTTATTTGACCCTTAAATATTGTCAAAAGTAATTTGACAACAAAATGGCATGCATTGTTTTAATTTTTCAAAATTGGTTTTCATATAATTTGAAAAAAGTGAGGTATCAAACTGCAGAAAATAAAAGTTTTTTGCCACTGGCGAGGAAAAAATAAAATATTAATTTTATTACGTTTTATGTAATTTTCCTCGAAAAATTCAGTGTCGTCAATTAAATTTGTTGCAATCATGTGCATATCATTGAGGAAATTTCAGTCGCATTTGACGCACTTAAAACTCTTCAAAGTCAGCCGTAGCGGAGCACGAAGCCACCGGACACGCGATCGACTTCGAAAATCAAGAGTCATCGCGAGGGTAAAACATTTAAAGCCCGACTCATCCGCATCCGAAATAAATAAGAAAGGGAACAACTACAACGGAGATACCGGATTTAGAATCAGCAATGCTTGGAACCCAGTCATCCGCAGCATTTCGTTATTTTCTTCCTCCAGTCCCCACTCCTAACACACTCCGCCCACCTCTCTCTCCTGAAATAAAAAAAGGCAGCAAAAACATATATCCCAGCATCATTCCCTTGAAGAAGTGACCAGCAGTCGGTCGCGAAACGTCGGGGCAATCTCCATTACGTCACGCGGCATACACCCGTATGTGACTCTTTTTTAATCTTTATGCCGTTATTTTTACCAAGCTCTTTCGTAAAATTTACCAAATTATGAAATATCGAAATGTTTGATAAAATTTATCAAGAAAGCTTGATATATTAGAATTGGGGCTTCATTATTTGCATCAAAGATTAAGTTCATTCAACAAAACTACTCCCTATGAAACCAGTTTGATATTTTTAACAAATCCTATTTTCTTTAGATTTAGTCGTGGTGATAATATTTATAGGTCGATAAAGCGAGTAAACGTTATTAGCTCCTTTTTCTGGAGGAAATAAACAGTGTTTACTTGATGAAATGCCTCGGTTTCATGAAGATCATACTCACTTCATGAGTTTTCTGTTTATCCATTTGGTAATGCAATACTATTCCTCGTTATCGTATGGCTGAGAAACCCTAACAACACTACCATCGGCGATCTTCGGTATGAAGCCGAAAAAGACAGCGGAAGAAATTTATTCGAAGGGCACAATTGCTCATATTAATGGCGAAACGGCGACAATGATTGAAAACATTGAACACTAATCCGACGTCAATATACCCGTGTGAAAAGGGAGATATTTCGACTCTGAGATACGCCCATATAACCTGAAATAAAGTTATTGATCGCTTATAAACATTTTCATATTTAATCAGAATAAATAGCTAGGATTCACCTTTATCGAGAAGAATAGGGTAGTTTCCTTCACCAAAGAAAACGAAAGGCATTGATTGCTATTCGTTACCCACCATTAGGGTTTTCATAATATTATTTGGTTTTAGAAATCCCAGTTTAAAAGAATGATAATGATCAATTTTAACCTCATTTGAAAAAGGCCAGATTGGCGCCCATGCGATTCCATTCCACGTGACGTCACAGGGACCTAGTTTCTACACTAAAGGATACGAGTTTTACATCGTCTGAGATTACATCGTCGCATGCTTGAGTCACAGAGCTCAGGGAAACATCTCTTAATAATCACTTATTAAAATTGTCTAAGGTCGGAAATTTTCCTTCGTTTGAGGTAGTAATAATCCATATTTAAGCCAAGCGCTACCTGCCAGCAGGGTACTCAGCTACCTGCTAGCAGCCTGCGTCGTATCAGCGCTCAAGCCTCGACTCAAGGTCACCTCACAGGGCGGCAGCGGGAACCAGAAATACGTCACACGGACTTTTCCCAGCATTCCTACTTAGCCGTTGCGTTCTCGCGCACTTAAAAGTTTTCACTTTTCATTTAATCGCGAAAAATAGATATCGCCATTTAAAAATCTAAAAGTGTGAATTTCGTACTCCAGGAGTATTTATCTTTAGATTTAGGCAATAAAAAATAATAGAAAACCACCCTATTGACATGATTTCTATGCTACGATATTAATTTTTTGAATAACACGCGTAAATTTTCTGCGGCGTAAAAAAAATCCTTGAATTATTGAAGAGGTGAACTAAATAGAGGGTGTGAACAAATAAATTGGAAATCCGAAAATAATTGCATCCAAAACAGACAGCGCATGAATATTTATACGACGGATACATACATATGTATAAATCAACCCCGCTAAATCAACAAGGATCGAAACAATCAATTCTAATCCGTGGCGAAAAATTCACACAGAAAAAAAATACCCGCATGAAAATCACCGGCCACCGCCATCCCATGTAGATAATTTCAGTGAAAATACTTGTACTAATTTGAAAATACGGCACTTTATTGATTGTTAGAACAGTATACATATTTGCAATGAAATGAATGATGATATATGATATGATATGAACTTCTAAACTTTATTATACCGTGTAATACGCACTTAAGAATATATATTTTTCCCGTTTTTTGTTCAAACACATTCCCACCGAGAGAGATGCATAGAAACCATGTTCTCGTTCTCTCAAAAATAATTTTATGTCAACGAAATTCGCATTTTTGTTGGTTTTCGGATAAATTTACTCAAGGAAGAGAATGCTAGGGCCCCGTATGAAGGTGTTATTTCCCAGCCGGAAATTTATCGTAGTAATGCATTATTTAATCGATTTCCGATCCGGTAAGTCTCCAGCAATTCCATTGCATTGTATTACTCCTTCAAAGTCAAAAACCAGACATGAGGATCATATATATCATGAATCGAACATGTAATCGATGCATATGATGATTTTTTTGGGCGTTTGCTGGGAATTTTTTCTCCAGTCGATGAGAGATCTAGATAAACACATTCCTTTGCAAACATCTTCCCAAAAATTTCTATGTGAAGGGATATTAATGAACGACTTAAGATAGCTAGAATAACGGATACAAATCAGTTTAAACTCACACTAAGCCATACTAGCCCCTCTTTAGGAGAACAGTTAAGTAGTACTCTCAGTACAGTTCACTGAAAGTATGACTAAAAAGATAAAAAAATTGTGAGGAATATATTTTAATATTTGAAATGAAAATTTTTATTTTAGAGCTGTGGAATTTTTGTAAGTTAGTACAAGATCTTAACTGGATTGATTCCCAAGCGAAGTAGATGGGTCCTTGGCATTGTAAGGGTGCAATAGAGCCTGGATAACCTACTAGATGTTAAACGTATAAGACACTTAGGGACCCAAATGCCTAAGTGTGGACCTGTTCACTTAGATTCCCCATGAAGGATCCGGGTGAATGCTTCTTCTTCAATTCTTCTAATTATACAATAAAGTCCGAGTCTCCAATTGGCAAACATATGATACAATCTTTCTCTATCCTGCATAGTCTACAAGTGTCATTAACTAATCCACTTTTGATAGCAAAATCTATGGGGTAGGAATGAAATGGGCCCAAATGTCTTTGTGATCAAGAACGATCATTTCGATCGACTAATAAAATGCAAGAATATAATACTACGTAAGAGCCACACCACGTGGATGGCACTGTCGCCTTTTCCTGGAGCAGCGTGGGACGTATTTTTAATCCCCACATATCCAATGGATACTCCCTGCTGCTGGGCCAGTAAACACGTATGAATCATGCATGAGGTCATAAAGAAGTCTGACGAATTTGTAGGACTCCTACAAAAGAGTCCCAAATGGCCTCATAATGATGTCTCCGTGAGGTCATATGCACTCGTATAGGAATTCTTTTCGCGGTCTCACACGACTCTGAAGGAGCTCATACAAGAGATCTTATAGGACTCCTATAACAGTTCCAATATGATATAGGCGCAAATGTGGCGCCTCCACGTGTGTGATAATGGAACTACCTGGAGAACCAGAAAAATTACCCACTTCGTAATAATTCCGATAGACGGCTTTGAAATAGCCTACAAAAACGCCGGGGCCCCTACCAGCCCATTAATTAAGATTTCAAAATACTTTACGCACCTTTATTTAGGAAAACTCTCCGATGACATAAGTACCCGACGTATCCAATTAAAATAAAGCAAAATAATACATCTAATGAGAACCATAGGTGGAAGTACGGCAGAAAAACAAAATGGAATAGACAACTTCATGATATTTATAAATTTATTCTTCATAATATTAAGTCAATAAACAAACATAACGAGTTTTTGAATTCTTCCTCTCTGCATACTTTACGCGGTCTCCGCTTGATACAGCCACTGCCTCTCCACTCTCTCCAAGGCGACACTACTTGCTGATGTCGGGTTCCATTTCATAACAGAGGCTGAAAAAAAAACATTGAACTTAAGTTTGTTGAGAGTTATAATTGATAACATGATAACATCAAATAAACCAGATAAAGACTATTTATCTCATTAGCAGTCCCTAAATACTCCCAGGGCCGGTTTTAGAACCGAAGATGACCGTTTTAACTTGGTTAATTTTAGGAGTAACCGAATTAGTGAACTACTTTTGATTAACTCTTACACTTAATTACATTCCTACTGCATTAGAATGCACTTAGAAGTTAACTTAAATGCATGGTGAACGTTATTTCCATGCTTTATCGTTCCATAACCCACACAGCACATCTTTGCCAGAGGACGTCCGCTGCGCGTCCGTCGCGTCCTCTCAGTGTCCGCGGATTTTCAGGACAGCCAGAGGACATCCGCCGGATGTCCTGGCCATCTGTCCGCACACTGTCCTATCTCGGATGTCCAGCGGACGTCCAGCTAGTGTCCCATTATGCAGGGTTTGGGAGTTTTGGTTTCCTCTTAAAACACTCACCTCCTCAAGGAGGAACTCCGAGAGAAAGTCTCGAGATCCTCCTCCGAGTAGGGAGTATAGGAGAAGGGAGAAAGAAAAAAAACTCTCTCTCGTTTCTGAAGCCAGAATACTTCCTCCCGATCGAGGAAGAGTACGATCGTACAGCCATCGGTACACATTTTGGTGTAGAGTATCGTGAACCTGATATATTTACCTGGAGGCATTTACTGACTATAGCTTTCATGTAGTGGAGTTGAATAAAAATAGCTTATCTGTATTTTTATTTAGTTCCTATCTCTATTTATAAGTTTGTGTGTCTCTCTTCTTATAATTGTCTGTATACTTATTTGTCTTCATTCTTTACAGATGTTGCACTGAACCAGGACGATACAGCCACCAATTCTAGTGTGGAAGTTACAGTGAAGAGCTGGCTGGAACATGCTAAAGCAAGGCATGAGAGAGAGGTGTAAGTATTCGTTTGATTATTATATAGGTTTGGGAAAGGAGGAATAATTTTGGTCTGGATACTTTTTTGGCAAGTTGCTCCTGTTAAGGGAGCTCATATAAAGTAAATTTAAATAATTATTAAACATCTTGTAATACAAGGTTCACCCTTCCATGCTAAAGGTAGAGAAAATAGTATTGTTATGTATTATTTTCAGATGCAGATTCCACTACCAAGTAATTCAAACATTTGAAAAAAATTTTTGTTCTGCATATGGGAGGTATAATTACCAAAAACATGGTTGAAAAGGATCTCATGCTTTATAAAAGTTCGATGTATAACACCTGTAGAACTTAAGAATGGGATAACTTATTCAACAGGGATGGTAGTTGCACAGTACTACAGAAGCTACTATTTTCTAGTAGCTCTAGCTAACTAAGATGTTTTGAAGTAGGTGTTATTGTAGGAGCTATAGAAATTTCAGTAGCTCACAGCAGGCCTTAGCTGCTATTCCCCTGTTATGTCTCTGTCGAAATGTGAATATTGCCAGTGAGCTAGGTTGTCACTTTTGCCTCGATACCAGACTACATTAGAAGATCTATTTTAATCATTAAGATTGGAAGAATTCGGAGATCTAAATCATGGAATGGCCTTAACTACAGCAAGTTTTTCAAAGTTTCTATTTTTTTAAGTTGCATCTCGGCCAATGCAGCTAAGTGGTTTGTGTGCCAAATCAGTGTGGCTGTTTTCACACTAATCCCAAGAGATCTAGTCCACTTAAACTTCCTCCTTTAAATTTTCTAGTTTCCTTTACTCCTATATCATATTCAGCTCTTCTGCATTAGTCTTCCTTAGCTCCAGCTTTTGTAACACTTTTCTTTACCTCCACAATTCACTCTAGTGTAGTCATAATCTTCAAGTAGAGACCAATTGTTCAGAAATATTATCCTCCATTTGAATGCTTTTTCCAATATCTTTTTCGAGACCTCTACTTAGCTGTCTGGCAAGGATGGATCAAAGAATTTTTTGCTAGATGGTGCACCAGGGTCTAACAGGCAAACAGTCTTCTCATATTTGGGATTAAAATCTAGTGCAACAATTGTTCTATGAAAAATGTTCTTAATCATAATATATACATTACTAACATATTAATATTTTTACTCAAAATCTTTTCTTATTTAAGAACAAGAAAAAGTCAAAGAAAAGTTTGTAAAATGTATTCAGCCTGTAATGGACAGGTTTCCTAATTTTGAAACCTTAAGAATGTTAAACACGTGACTAATAAGACTGTAGCGTCCTGTCTTATGTAATCTGCTTGTTACGTACAAGATACAATTTCTTGCTACACTGAAATGTTTATATACTTCATTATTACAGGAGCAGTGCAGGAGAGCATGACCGCTGAAAAAGATGTGGAGATTGCCATCCAAAACTGGCTAAGGCACGCCAAGGAGCGGTTGCAGGGGAAGAAGAAAATTAAATAATATGTATGTAGTTTCTTGCATTGTATTATTTTAAGAAGCCAAATAAATATTGTGCATGGAATTGATGCCTTATTTATTTAAATTCTTGTCTGGACCTATTATTTATTTGTATCGAACAAAATGCAATCCTAACCTAAACGTGTCCTCAAGGTGTCCGGAGCGGACACTTTCAGGACGTCCGTAGGCCACCTTTTTTACTGACATGCGGACTTGCAGCGGACATACTTTGGCATGAATTCGCACGTCCGTAGGACGTCCATAGGCCACTTGGCGGACAATCACCGGATGTCCGAAAGGTGTCCGTGTGCTGTGTGGGAAGTTACATTACGAAGTGAAATCAAGCAAATTATAAATCGGTTAGGACTTTTGTTTGTTTAGGTCATGATTTTGAGAACTGAGAAGTTTATAAACTTCAATGATCTTGGGGAAAACTGTTTTTTGAACCCGAGATAATAAAAACACTGCTTGAACACGTACTAGATATGATCGAGATATAGTGTATATTAGCGGAGATAATTTAAAATGCGATAACAGCAAATTTATAAGGATACGATGAATGGATGAAATGAAACATGAACAACAACAAAGGCACGTTAGAAAACGTGTTCCATCTAAAAATTTTACATGAATATTTACCGATACTCAATGATAAGCATGAACTTAACCAGCTTGGAAAATAGTATAATTAATGGATTTTCTCATTAACAAATGGATAAAGAATCGTACACATAAAATCATTGAAACTTACCTTCCAAGTCTCCGTGCACGTAACACATCATGATGTCCACAAGGTTCGTGCCGATCTCAGATCCGATGGAATCCTGATTCACGTTCGTAGACACAAGGAAAAACACGAGCAAGAACTAGACCATGAAGTACACACGATATTAATCATAAACTAGACGTCTGAGCTCAAGGCAGTAGAATAACACGACAACACAATGGCGGACCTAGCGGAAAGTGGAAGTGTCAGCTTATTTAATAGAATCGGAGGGAGAAGTTTAAGAACCCATCTCTTAATATAAAGAGTTAATTGAAGGAAGAAAAAATATTATACACGCAGAAATATATAATTACGATTGAAATTATAATTCATTAACATATACATGACTTGATTTTTCAGGCCTCATGTGTGTGAGATCTTGAAGACCCCATGAAGTGTGAGGTCTTCAAGACTTCATGAAGTATGCGGTCTTTAAGACATCATTCATGTGACCTCATGAAGTGTGAGGTCTTAAAGGCCCTTTCATGTCTCTTAATGTGGAATCTTAAAGGAGTCCAACGTATGAGTTCATATAAGACCTCATTACGAATACTGTGTTGACTGGGTAGTATCCATGTTCCCTATTGACGTTGGTCAGTGATTTCTGTATTCCCATGTATTTCCTGATTTGTCCAGAGAAATATCTCCTCTCTCTATCTATCTCTCGCCATGACCTTTGGCTTTTTCGAAATTAACCGTGTGACCGAGTTCACTTCTTGCCTTCTCACCATGTGTCACAATCTCACATTCATGGTTGCCAGGTTAGCTGTCATTCAGGTAACTATCACTGTCTTCATTTCCTCTCTAAATAGGCAGATGCCTAGGACGCAAAGAGGTGAAGGAATTGGCTGCCGAGGGCCCTATCCCGGAGGAGTTGGAGACTCCAGGAGCTGACGTGGCATTACCTAAAACAGCGACGTCGGATGAAATAGCAGAGATGACGATAGCCACAGCCCCATCACCCCCGGAGGCAGGCCGACCATCAACGCCTGCCTCTCCTCCTCCGGGAGAAGAAGGCCTAGTAGAAGACCCTCCCATGGTCCCAAGGGAAGACCTCGACGTTGAACAACAGAGGGCCCTGCCAGGGAGGTGGAAGAGGTGGAAGACTTTCCAGGGCCCAACCTCCACCGTCCATCAGTTGAAGAATTCATGCAATGCTATAATAACATAATGCGGGATATAGCGTATTACAAACGAAATTGACTGGATGGTGGAGGTCATAGAGAGACGGATTCAAGGTCTTGTACGTCAGACCCTGGAACTGAGAAAGTCGCGGAACCATCCCGATGGGCAAAGGAGGTTTTACAACCATTAATGCCACCTGTGACCCACGTCGAGGCCCAAAGTCCCACCTCTAGAGGTAAGTGGATGTATCATTTGTTTGTATGCCTAGAAGTCTTGGTGTGACGTAAACTATAGAGATTTCCACCTCCTGCAAATGCCAACAGGATTGAAATGGTAGAATCCCAGATCTTTTGATCCCTCTCACTCTAAAGGAGGGCCTCCCCAGGGGCGCTGACTTGCAAAAAACATTGGGGGGCCCAAACCGGGGACATGCCCCGGGAAATTTTCTAAGTAGTGAGTTTTAAGTTTTCAAAGCATTTTAGAAGAGTCATATGATCAACATTAGAACCCTTACAACTCGAATCTCGATATCTGGACACTCTGGGGAAAATGGACAAGCCTGGCACATTTTTTCCTCACACCCATAACGGATTTTTGAGGGGGCTCGGGCCCCCTCAAGCCCCATGGAGTCGGCGCCTATGGGCCTCCCCCTGCAATCTGGATCATTCCTCCCACCATTCAAACATGAGTAATATTCTGCTTCTGAACTTGCCTTATAGGTTAGGAGAATCACGTAAAATTTGACTGCTTTTCTTTTTTCATTAGCTGGGAAGATTGCTCGTTAACTGTGTTCTGGGAGTAACATTCATTTGGATGTAGTTCATTTCCATTGAAACTTTAATTTCCATGGCACTTATCACTTTTAAACTAGGAGAAGCAACAGGATTTTAATCAAATTAATTAAATTACATTTCTATTTGCCACACTGATACTGAAGCTGAGGTTAAAGACACTGTACATAGTTTCTGGCTGCTGCAAAGCCCCCTCAAGTACTCAAAATAGTCTGTGCACAGTCACAGTTAAATATAATTAGTTATGAATCAATGATGAAAGCAATAGTATCAGCTACGAGACTACGTGCTCGTTTCCAGACTCTACTCACATTGCAACCTTTGACGCTCCTAGCTGAGTATGTATTGGCCATTTATCAACATTAAAATTATGCAAAGGAGGACATCACTGAACATGCCCAATTTATAGCTGTGTTAAAGGCGTGTACTATCATTTTCAATATTATGTAGATACCCACCTGTATACTTTTACTGGAGGATAAACCTCACAATGGAGCCCGTAAGAATTACTCCGACAGCCCAACATGTGCATGCATATGAGTTTCCTCGGTACATTCCTTCCACTAATTGTAAGACTTTTGTCCCTGTAATTTGACTACAATTTCGGTAATTCATAACATCCTTGCCCTTTCTTATTGGCTTAAAAAGCAAAGGGTGCAGCTTGCCTCATGTGCCAGCCATCCAAGTTTTACTGGTCTGGCCCTGATAGGAAAATTGGACGTGTGGTTTTCAACAAATTATTGGAAACAATAGTACCTTGATGTGGACTAATTTATTCCCATGGTGGCATTGATAGCAAATACTGACCCCTATGTAATTATCACTTATGTCTCCCATAGTACATTTCTGAATACAAGAATTCTCCCCTATGAACACCCTTATTCTAAAAAATGTAAAGTTCTCTTGGAAAAACTTGTAATAATCTTGGATAATAGTGGTAATTACATTAAAAACACACAACGTTAGGTCTAGAATAACATTGATCAGCAAATATTGAGAGTATGCAACCTGCGTGCCACCCAAATTGTCTGACTGGTGTGGTGCGCGTTCACTCTCGATGCGATATCTCGGGAACCAAACGGCAGAAATGAAATAAATTTGAGGTGATACTCTGCGAATGTCTAATGAGCTGTTGTAGAAGACAAAAAAGTGATAGAACAATCCGAGAGTGACATCATCTTCAGTTATGTCCGAAAAACACCCAAAAATACCAACTAGGTACATACACTACTTTGACACTGGGTAAAATATTGTTTAACACTAAAGACGCATATTGTAATGATGACAAAAGTGGAGAGTATGAACTGATTTTTGACGATTGTGAAACCAAATATATTGGCCAGACAGGGAGGAGTTTTAAAACGATAATGAGAGAACATAGACAATGTTTTTTAAATAATGACGACTCATCAGGAATTGCAATTGAATGACGAACACCACTGGTGCAATTTTGATGCAAAAATTTTGCATGCAGATGTATATTTAATTTTTCCAAAAAAATACTTGTTAAAAGACAACGTTTTAGAATTAATATTAACCTTCCAATGATTTGTAACTAATCACGGACGTAAAGCATCCATTGGATCCACCTTGCCTGTTTACCCTAGGAAAGTTTAAATTTAGCATAAACAAGGAAGCAATATTTAAAAAAAAGTTTGCTGTTGGACTGCTGACAGGATGATTGCGTGGCAGCACTTTATGTCCTGGTGAAACACCTGATCTTCACCAATGCCTTGTGTTTTAGCCTGGTCAGAAATTCTTTTCCCAACCACCTCACACCTTCTTTGTAACTCTGCCTGCTGGTTATTTTTCCAAGTGGGAATAGAGACTGCTCTGCCATCCTGTCCAGGTTTTATAATCCAATCGCCAGAACGGTGTAGTTGTCTCCCTAAAAAGAGCTCTGCAGGTGAGTAACCAGTGACACGGTTAATCCGTTGTCGTAAGGAGAAGAGTGACTGTGGTATTTGACGGTCCCACATTTTGTGTTCTTTATTGAACAAATGGATTCGCAGCATCTGTTTAAACTCTTGGTTCCGTCGCTCAGTAGGATTGGCCCTTGGGTTGTAAACTGGGGTTGTCCAGTGCTCTATCCCCCCAGTCTGTTGTTACCCTCTGCCACCTTTTTGATTTGAACTGACTTCCATTGTCAGACAGAATACATCGGGGATACCTATACAGGCTGAAGACTTCATCTCGCAGTAGGATAACCACTCGTTCTGTTGTAGTCTTTGGAATGGCAAAGGCTTCCACCCATCCGGTGAAGAGATTAGTGACTACCGTAAGCCCTGTTTTACCCTTCGATGTCCTAGGATAAGGACCCATAAGATCAAGGGCTATGACTTCCCAAGGCTGATGTGGTCTTCGTCCACGTCTGCTTGTATCGGGTAGGTATTTGGAGGAGGCGACCGACAGCTGAGATCATTTGCGCCATGAGGGAAGGGTGTGGAAGGAAGGGTGGAGAGAAACCCGGCGACGGTGTTAGCCTGCTCTTAACGAAAGGCGCCAAGGGGACCACGGCTTAACGTCCCATCCGACGGACGGAGTGTTGCGCTTGAAATGTCCTCCACACAACATTCAAGCAGGGATCGGGCAGTCTCTGAAAATTCTCTGCCACTGCCGGGATTTGAACCCGAGCCCGCCGGGTGGGAAGCCAACACTCTAGCCACCACACCAACCCGATCCCCCCTCTGCTTTTATCTGCCTTCTTGTTGCTCGCCTTGGTGCAAGCGTAGATGTAGCATCCCTGAACATAGATGGTAATGTCCTTTGCATATTAATCCAGAAAAATCTTCTGCATATGGACTGGAATGTCTCCTCAACCCCTGGATGACGAGCTTCAGATCTGTCATGAAACTTCTCCAGGATAACCATAGAATGCGATCTTGGAACCACCACTACAGAAGACATGTTAGAAATATGCGACGAATACATCAAGAGGCCCTTCTCCAATCACAAGTTTTTGTAGCACATCTTAAATTCTTTTGGAACTGGGTAGCTATGAGATTCCCGACTACTGACGCATAGTATCATGGCCTTACATGCTTTATCTTCTTCTTGCCATTTTCTTAAGATTTCTAAATTGAATTCTTCTTGGAAAACCATGATGACAGGCTCACTGATTATGGAGTCTTGGCTCAGAGGTATTTCTCTCTCTGGAATGACATTGTTTGCTGATGGCTCTGCTACTGGATGCCGTGACAAACTATAATTATAGCTATCAGCTCCTTGGTTGCTGACCCCAGGAACATGTTGCACATCAAAGTCAAATTCTGCTAATATTAATGCCCATCGTATCAATTTAGATTTTCTTCCTGATACAGTATTCAACGACCTCAATGATGCATTATCAGTGTATAACTTAAATTTCCTCCCTTCCAAAAACCCTCTAAATTTACCTACAGCCCATACCACTGCCAAGGCTTCCTTTTCAACTGTACAAAAGTTTTTCTCGGCGGAAGATAATTTCCTACTTGCGTATTCTACAATATCCCGTCCGCCTTCATCTCTCTCTTGGAATAACACAGCTCCTAAACCTAAGTTGCTGGCATCGGTTTGTAGACACATTCGCCTCTGGCGATCAGGATGAGCTAGCTTAGGAGCACTTCCTATTCCCTTCTTAAGCTCTTGGAATGCAATCTCTTCATTATTTGTCCACTTAAATGGCTGGCCCTTGAGTAGTAAGTCTGTAAGTGGCATCGCCTTTTCCTCAAAATGTGGCATAAAGCTGCTGTACCATCCAAATAACCCCACGAACTGGCGTACTTGTCGTTTCGTTTTAGGGCGCTCAGCTTCTTCTATCGCACGATTCTTCTCTGGTTGGCTTTCCAATCCCTTGGAAGTCAGGACATGGCCAAGATACTCTACTCTTTCTGCTGTGAAGTGGCACTTCTTAAGTTGACAAGTCAACCCATGCAATTTTAGCCTCTCTAATACCTATGCCAGATGTATAAAATGGCCTTGGAGATTGTTAGAGTAAATTAGAATATCATCTAAATATACCTGGCAGAAATCTCCAATGTAGGTACCCAGACAGCACCTTATCCATCAACCTTACAAATGTCGCTGCAGCATTCTTTAAACCGAAAGGCATGACTTTGAATTGACATAAACCCTTTGGTGTAGGAAATGCAGTCAAGTGCCTGGATTTCTCTTCTACCTCCACCTGCCAATATCCAGAATTTAGGTCTAAAGTGTTCAAAATTCTGGGTCCATTTACTTGCCTCAACAGATCCTTTAGGTCAGGCATAGGGTAAGCATCACTAACTGTTCTTTCGTTCAGTCGTAGAAAGTCAACACATAGTCTGTACTCCCCGTTTTTCTTTTTCGGTAGGACTATTGGTGAGGCCCAACCGGATAAGCTATAAGTTCGATAAGCTCTTGTCTTTCCATCTCCTGAACTTTACTTCTTACCAAGTTACGCTTATCAGGGTTTATTGGGTATGGACGTTGCTTGATTGGACTGTAGTCACTGCATTTAATACTGTACGTAACTGTTGTGGTAAAACCGATCTTGTTAGTAATGACCTCAGGAAACTCTTTGATATACGCTTTTGAGGTGATTTTCTTCGTTTATCATTAAAGATCCAAAATCTAGCTCATCTAGGTGTACTCCATGGTCTTTATCCTTGACCTGAGTCATAATACTACCATCACACCATGTAACTCTTAGACGATTATTTTTACCTAATAATATTTCTTGGGATGCATAGTCCAAGATAACATCATAGGCAACTAAGAAATCGTGGCCCAGTATTATCTCAGGAATCAAATCCTTAATCACGCCAATGGTTATTTCAATTTCCTCATCCATGCACTCGGCTGCTAGTAATGTTTGCCCCTCTACAGAATAGGTCACCTTACTGACAGCCCCTCTTACCAGTCCCAGATGATGTGGAACCATAGGAATTAGTAACTCCGCTACATTATAATTGACAAAAGAATTACTAGCCTGACTGTCTAATATAGCCTTAAAATTTTTGTTCCCAATTTTTAAGTTAATAGCAGGATGAGGATAGATTCCATCACTAATCATCTGTCCAATACATGTATCATGATTCAATGACTTACTTGAAGTTGTTTTTCTTCGAGGGTTAAGCACTATTCGGTTTCCATTCACCCTCATCCCAGAATGGACTGCACCTAGTTTTCCTGCAATGACAATGTAGGGCACTTATTTTTCAAGTGTCAAAAATTCCCACTCTGGAAACATTTCCTAACTGTACTAGAATCTCCTTAAGGTTTGACTTTGTGCTCCTCTTCAAGTTGGCTGACAACTTTCCTAAGATCATCGAATGTTTTGGGCTGTGAAACTTTAACTAAAGCGCTAATCTTTTCATGCAGTAATTTGATTATATCGTGCATTGCCTTATCTTCATGATCTTCTGGGTTCAGTCTCTTGAAGAGTTGATATTTTTGAATAATTAATGCACTCGTCCGCATGCCTGTAGGTTATGTCTGTGAATAGCTTCTTCTTCACTGCACTCTTCACCCCTTTGGAATCAAACCGAATGCAATGAATTATCTCTCGTTTGAAGTCCTCCCAATTCAGATTTAACCCTTTTAAATTTTGCCACCAAGTAGCCGCTTGCCACTTCAGCTGTTGATTCACTATTTGTGTATAAATGTCAGTGGGTAGGTTAGTTCTACCTAACAAAGTGAGTGATCCTTTAATAAAAGTTGTTGGATTTTCTTCCAGTCTTCCATGAAATTCTGGAAGGCATAGTCTTTCATAACTTTTGGGTCTAAATGTCCACTTGTATAAGGTAGAGTGACTGATGGTGGTACTATATTCCTCACTTGATCACTTACTTGTTCTTGTAACTGTAAAAATCTGGAGTCAACTTCTTGCTTAACCATCTCCATGTTATGCTTTATCCTGTTCAATTCATTCTCTACTGTTATCATCCGGATTTCTGATGTTTCCACGCCCTGTTCTATTTGGATGACCCTACCTTCAATTTTTTTAATAGATTCCATGTTTCCAGTTATAGTTGTCATGTGGTCTGACAACTGAGATGTAATCATCAAGATCTTATTCTCCAAGTCGTGATGAAAGTCGGACATCTGTATGCCTAAGTTTTGTACAAAACTCATTACACTGGCAAGCACCTCTCTGACACCTACTTCCTCATTGTCCGATGATAGTTGCTGCTCCACTTCTACATAGAAGCTGTCAGTATCTCTATTTTCTTTCCTCAGATGGTCTTCCAGCCTCAGAGACAAATCTGTCTTTGCTCCCCTTGTAGACAGACCAAAGCCATCAAGCCGTTCCTTTAGCTGAACTATGGTTGAATCCTCAAAAAATACTTTCATCTTCTTAATTTCAGCCATCTTCTAATACTTTGGTCCTGACACGGTCGCCAATTTAACGTATCACAGTGATTAAATTCAATGAAAAATATCACTTGACACTCTGTTTTATTCTCAATCCTATTTTACATCCACTTCAAGATGGCTCTCTCCTTAACGATTCATTATAATTATCTTTTATCACCATGGCATCGTCTCAAACAAAGAAATAAAAGAAATCAAAATAAAAACAAACACGCTCACAAATAAAAAAAACAAACAGCAAATGAACTTAAAAACAGAAAAGAAAACTTAACACATACAAAAGTGATATTGGTCATAAAGACACATGCATCAGTCTTCAACAGGATCATCAAAATGGTATGAGATTTCTGTTTCGTTTTTTCTTGATAAGCATTTTTTTAATATATACATACCTATTAGCCTCGGAACAACCACAAATGAATACCTACATAGCCACTTAAAACCATAAACTTATGTAGCAGACAAATTCCTACAGAAACTGATTTGTGCTATGATAGCTTTTGTTTACCGGAAAGAGTTTCTAGTAAGAGGTTTTTGTAACTCTGAATAACTTAAAGACCACCATACTCTCCTTCTAGCGTCACCTGCCTTAACCAGCCTTCTTCCTCTACTGACTCATTATACGTACACATAAGGCCTTAATCTTACTGTATCCTGTATTTGTAACTGACACTGACGCTACAGAAATGAAAATGGTCAATATTGAAATCATTTATTTGAAATCTACAAGGTTTTTTGATTCTACCTGAAGCTATTTAACCAAGTGATGCTTCAAGCTTCCCACTTCAATGTCTCTATTATTTACGTTGAGCTTACCAAGGTTTCCTGATTTGTGGTTTGAAACCATAGGTGGACTTTTTATTGGTGCTTTGTTTAACAAAAGGGAGAGATCAAGGAGCTGGATACTTATGGCATTCATTCGCCTGTGTAGGAAATTCTCCATTGAATATTTCTGGCTTTCATCTCCTGGGTCAAGAAACCTACTGTCGGATACTTATGGCATCAGTAGCAAAATATTAAAAGGAATAATAAATGCAACTGAGAAATTTATTGAGTAGATGGAAAGGCATAGGATAAGGAAACTGTGGATTGCTAAAAGAAATCATAAGATAATTTAAGAGCAAAAGATGGATGGGTATATGAGAAAAGACAGGAGAACGTTTGGGTATATTAGTGATACATGCACAGAAAAAAAGGAGGCTGAAGTATATTTATGGGAAGATGCAATTTGATGATATGGGAAGCTTGGAGAGGGAAGAAGAGCTAGGGGAATCATAAGCCAGTCTGTGTCATTATCTGGTATTAAAGAAGGACTGGCTACACTGCAAATTAGGTTTAGGAATGAAGTAATTTGTCCACATAATAGAATGATGCAGAATAAGTGGAAAGAATAAATGGATGAATTGTATGATACAGGGAATAGACCATCAAGGTTGATCCTAAAGGGTGAAATTATCTGGGGCGGTTTAGTGTGATTGGGGGCCCTTGGCTAGGGTCCACTATGGGGGCTTACTCCTGGAGGAAGCAGGGGTCCTACTTCAGAAAATTTTAGGAAATTGCATGTTCATACTATTCCAGCTCTTAAAAATAATAAAAACTAGGGATGGGTCGAATAGTAGATTTCTCGAATTCGAATATCGAATTCGAATATCAAATCATTGCTCGAATATTCGAATACCTCGAATTTCGAATACCTCGAATACTAAACTATTAATGTGAGAATGTTTGACTAGGTCGCCTATGCAGCAGGAAACCCAAGATTTTGGTGAGTAATTGTGATTGCCTTTAAAGGATTAAAACAGGAATTTAGCTGATTAATGGAATATTTTACTTTTATGTAAACAATAGGGTAGTTTCCTTCATCATAGAAAATGAAAGGCATAGATTGTGATTCGTTACCTACCATTGGTGTATTCATTATATATAAATTATTTGGTTCTAGAAATACCGGTCTAGACCAATGGCAATGGTCAATTTTATCCTCATTTGAAAAAGGCCAGATTGGCACCCATGTGATGCCACTCCACGTGACATCACAGGTACCTAGTTTCTACACGAAAGGATAGGAGTTTTACATCGTCTGACGTTACTAATGCATGCATGAGGCACACAGCTCAGGGAAACATGTCTTAGTAATCACTTATTAAAACTGGCTAAGGTCGGAAAGTTTTCTTCGTTTGATAAGGTAAGGTTTGGTAAGGTATCAGCGCTAAGAGCCTCGCCCAAGGTCACCTCACAAGGTGGGAGGGGGAACCAGAAATGCGTCACACGGACCTTTCCCCATCATTCCCACTAACGCGTTTTCGCACGATGGAAAATTTTCACTTTTAATTTAATCGCGAAAAATAGATATCGTCCTATAAAAATCTAAAAGCGTTAAATACGTACTTCAGGAGTATTAATATTTCGATTTAGGCAATAAAAAAATAAAAGGAAAGCACCCTATTTGAGCATTACGCCAAAATGCTAAGCCCCCGTCGTATTTCTTCGTCTTTCCGGCATTTATTTTCCTGCGTAAAATGCTTAAATAAAGTCATAAATATGTCGTGTTTGGTCTTATTCTTTCTTAAATTACGCGCATATTACTAATATTTCAATCTAATTAAAGTGTAATATCAATTTCCGAAAGTCATCGATAGACACCTTTCGGGCTAGTAGATGACTCATGCAGCAGTTGACCTCCAGTAAGGGGGAAATTCGAAGCAGGTAGGTAGAAAAAGGTCAGCGGGTGAGAAAAGGGGGTGGGTGCGAGACACGTTATTATTTTTCTCGCGTAACTTGATATTTTTTTCGAAGGTTAGGTCTTCGTAATACGATCCCTGCGCGAGGTCTGATCTTTTGTTTGATATCGGAGAAGAGGAAATCGTCAGAGTGGGTGAGGCTGGGTGTGTGCTGAAGGGAGGGGGATAGTGGAGATCGTGGGAAATGCGCCAATGTCACCATCCCACGGCACTGAGTTCCTCCTTGTGGTAGTTTCATCTCCTGAGGAAGATTCAAAATAATTGCCTGTCGTTATTAGCCGCAAAGGAGACATGGTAAACACCTCGTCTTATTTTTATCAAAAGACGAATGCGGGAAAATGGTCAGTGGGGGAGAAAGAGTGAAGGGTGAAACGCGATTCTATTATTTTCCGGTAACTTGATATTTTTTTCGAAGCTGAGGTCTTCGTAATACGATCCCTGCTCGAGTCGGGACCTTTTGTTTGATTTCGGAGAAGAGGAGGGGGTGGGGCGAACGCTGAATGGACGGGGATAGCGGATCGTGGGAAATGCGCCAATGTCACTGTCCCACGGCACTGAGGTTCTCGTGATGGGGGACACCTGGGATTTTCGGATTTTTTTCACCCGATCAATTTCGGTTCCCCACGTTGAACTCTTTTCACCGCTCTAACGGCTCTAACCCGCGAATTTGATATAGTTCGTAAGGTTGCCTAAAACGGCGCTGCATGCACTAAACTACTAAAGTTCTCCTTTTCCGAGCCAACTACCAACGACGAGCGAGCGACAGTGTATGACGCGAAATTCAAAGTATTCGAGGTATTCGAGACGGCACCTTTGGCATAACTATTCGAGATCTCGAATATCGAATACTTTCTGGTATTCGAGGTATTCGAGTATTCGCGGATACTATTCGCACATCTCTAATAAAAACGATGATGAAAAATAGCAATTTCATAAGGAAAGTAGCATTAGCAAAGTGAGTATTCCACTGCTTAAAAATAATTAAAACTTTATTATGGTACTATCATCTATCAAGAATAATTTTCCTTAAAACTGCACTGAAATATAAAAGAAATCTCTGAAATAACCTTTCGAATAATCCAATCAAAAAAGCATCAGGTTCTCTTTTATCTTCTGACACCTTTAATTGTTTTTTATATAATTTTTGTCATTATTTTATAAATAAAGCAACTAATGAAAACCTAGAATTTTATAATTACAGAAATTTTAAGTAATCTGAGTTTTCTATTACACCATTCACGTACGCTTCACAATAGACGCGAGCGTTGTCATGGGCCCATAAGCTCGGGGCCCTTGGCTGTCATCGGTCAGCCGACCCGGCCAGACCGCCCCTGGAAAGTGTGGTGGATGAGGATGTCGGACCATGGAATGTAAACATGTTGAAGCAAAGAAGTCTTTTGAGAAATGAGGATAAGCAAACGGGTGAGTGGGAAAATCAAATAAAACGGACAATTTTCAGAATCAAATTCCAAGGTTTAACTTTATTTTATGTAATGAAAATAATTTGTATGGAGTAATACGCATGATATAATCTTTGCTCACTTTCAAGGCTCTCCATTCTCTTTACTCTAAGCTCATTGCGAGATCTTTTTGGCTCTCTTTTGATTTTTGATATGACTTTGTCAATTCTTTTTTGTTAATTACCATTATACACAATTTTTGGTCTCAAATAATCTGTTTAATAGAATTACTATTGTAAAACATCCATTAAATTTTTTTTCAATTGTTTAGGTACATCCAAATTCAAGGGCGTACTCAGGATCATAACTAGGGTCGGACAAGCCGTGGTCTAGGGGAAGGGGAAGGGGAAGGGGGGGTGGCAAGCCATGTTCTAAGGGGGCTGCAGCAATGGGATTTATGAGATTAATTCCTTTGAAAAAATAGTTTTATTTTAGTTGCACATCTTATAATAATATATATATAATTTTTCGTGGGTTTAAAGAAAATCTGTTGAATGCTTTTGTTTCAATTCAGTACTGATATTGCTTAAAGACTTTTGCGACTTTTGTTTCTAAGTGGGGGAGGGAAGCTGCCCCCCCCCTGCCCTTTGCTGGGTATGCCCGTGTTCAAATTAGTCGTCGAGAGTGAGAGAATCTTATTTCTCCATTTCATTTTCTCGTAGAATAATGACGGAAACTCAGAGGAATGATCCATTTATGCCTGTGAATCAGTTGGAAGTATTTATGCCTGAATGAATGAAGATTGTCTGTGCTTACATCAGTGCATCCAGCAAGAATGTCTTCTGTGAATGGCATTGTCACTTTTACCCAATGAAGATAATGGAGAAGGTGATGAGTTGCAAGAAGTCTTCGTCCCAACCTCCAGTCTGGCCCAGAAAAATATTGTTTGTGGTCTTTAATAAGCCAGTGGTACTTGTGATTTTCATCCAGTACAAGTTGTTTATTATTTTTTGTAAAGTAATTATTTTATTGGAAGTATCGGAGAGATTTCTTAATTTCCAATCACATCACCCTCTTAAACATAAAATAAATGTAGCACTTGCACTAAAATTTAGAGCTTTGAATTTGAGCGATAACATATTTCGCAAAAAAAAAACTTAAAATAATCGAGGATATTCTGAAGAAAAATCATTTTCCAAAAAAACTTATACATTCTATACTTCACAAAAACAACGCTATATTTTCACATGCTCAAAATTCACGAAACAAAAAAGATTCATCAACTACAGCATCCGCACACCGTGGCATCATCTATATTGGTAAATTATCTGAAAAAATTACGAAGGTATTCAAAAAAATTAATTATAAAATTGCACACAAAAATCATAATACTCTAAACAAGCTCCTATACACAAAATTAAAATCTGAAACCCCTAAAAATCTGAAAAGTAATATAACATATAAAATTTCATGTCTCGATTGTAACACTTGCTATATAGGACAAACATCACAATATTTAAAAAATAGGATTTCACAACACAAGTCATCAGTTAAAGGTGGTATAACACTGTGTGCTCTTGCTAGCCACAGCATAAGCAATGGCCATGTTTTTGATTTTGACAGCGCCGAAATTTTAGATCGTGAGATTATATTGAAAAAAAGACTTTTCGAAGAAATGATTTACATATCAAAAACAAAAAACAGTTATAATAAAAAAACAGACATTGATAACCTCAGTAAAATTTATTTTTATTTAATCAATCAAAATTAATGGTAACTAGGTGTGGCAATACCTTAGTAACACAACATCAATAAATATGTACAAAGTTAAGAGGTATGTCAAAATTTTTTGTGTAATCTATTCTGTTCTTATATATATGTGTGTATACTTTAAATTATATTACTGTAAGCACTAAGCTTATAGGAAGGGCCAGGTTCGAAGAAGGCAGAATGAGATGACAAGTCTGGTTCCACACGTTTAATTCAGAGCCCAGTTACAAACTCCCCCTTCGAGATACCGCGTAAGACTCCCCCGTGTCCATTCCCTCCAAGAGGCTTCCTTCCGTGTCGCGTCCGCCCCGTGACCCTCTCGGCGTCCTCCTATTGGCTGGAAGAGGCCGCAAGATCATGCACATCATACGCCTTCCCACGCCAAGATACTGCAACGTGTTACGGCATAAAGTGTTGGAGGAATACGCGGAGACCAATTCCCACGCGAGAGCAAGTTGTTAATCGGAGTAGGGTGTCAGAGTCATGCACGAGGATGGATCCCACGCAAGAGGTTGCAACGTGTTATGAGTTTCAGATACTGGACCCATCACTCGAACGTGACTCTGCGATTCTTCCATTACACCGAGAGCGGAACCGAGCTGGCACGAGACGGCGAGCGACACCCTTACATCACTTCCCCCCAAAAGTGAATCGCTGAATAATAAGGAATTATTTTTTATATTCAGCGATTCATCCAAATGAATTCAGCCCACAAAATTTAGATACATATGACTATTACAATATAAGAATTAAAAAGTTCATGTTCCATTGAAAATTCCAACTAACAAAAATACACATTTCAGTTCATTTTTTCACTAAGCACTATGGTAACAATTACTCTCCCTGCAGAGACCATATATGATAGAAATAGATAGAATAAAAACAGACCCCAGGCTAACTTCCCACTTGCTCTACTGGCCCTGCACCCACCTCCTCCTTGACATGTTGGTATTCCCTATTCATCCTTTCTAACGCTAAAACATATCCCCGACCATAGCTTTGCCTAACTTCCTCTCCCATCCTACCTCTTACTTCATCGAAAATGATTCTAATCCTTTTATATTCCTCTTTCATGGAACCCAGATTAAAATTTATAACTACCATCCATGAATGTTCAGTTAACACTACATCCCGCTGTCTTTCAAACAATATTCCACTATTCAACGGCATCACCTCTTGGCCCCTAATAGGGTCCGAACCACAACACAATAAACACACCAGCCAACCCAAAATGTTTAGGGGTCCACCATATCCTCTTCTTCCTCCTCCCATCTTGTCAGCGCCTCCCGCGGGCGTAGATAATAGCGGTGAGAGGGTGCGGGAGGGGGGATCACGTAGGGCGGTGATTCGCGACGTCCTCTTCTGGGTCGTAATCTGTGAAGATAACGACGGGGAAGGGGTGGGGGGTCAGTGGGGACGACTCCTTCCGCCTCCAATGGGGGAGCGGTGTCGTCTTGATGAGGGGCAGGGGGCGGAGGGGATTGAGGACCACAGGGGGGGGCGGGCACCTCTTCTCCCTCTATGGCCACGACTTCCCCTCTCTCCGCGCCGTCTTCTCCTCCTCCAGCGCCTTGCGTCACCAGCTGATCCCCTCGGTTCTCCACCCACTCGTCCTCCCAGTGAAGGGGGGTGTTTACAGCTGATGTCGGCTCTCGCGAAGAAATGTCACCTGGAAGAAATTTTCGTGGCCGTCCACGGGGTCTATCAGCAATATTCCCTGTATTAGGAGGGGGAATAGGGCCATGATAAGGCTTAACACGACTTGTGTGCACAATAAGGGTTCGAAATGGAAGTTCCAACAGTATATTGCACTTCGAAGTTACCTTCAACACGCGATACGGGCCCTTCCACGGTCTATGAAACTTTTTTACTTGCCCCACTTTCAAACAAGGATCACTTAAGAACACGTAGTTGCCTTCCTTATACTCCCTCACCTTACCCCTTCCCTTCACTGTTTCCCTCCTTTTCTTTACCGCTAAGCGATCATTTCGGGCGCATTGTTTCCACATTCCCTTCAACCTCTCTCGTAGACCTGTCACACTAGGGTGTTCCTTCCCTGGGCTACTTGCCCCTAAACAATTGAAAGGTGATGCCATCTGTTGTCCAAACACCAACTCATGCGGGGTGAACCCCGTGGTCCTGTGGTTTGAGGTGTTATACGAGCAAACGGCAAACTCGAGATGCTTCCCCCAGTCATCGTTTCGTACGTTCACGTAATGGCTAAGGATCTTTGCGATTGTCCGATGCACTCTCTCAACTCGGCCATTGCACTCTGGGTGGAACGGAGATGTCCTTAGCTGTTTTACATTCAGTAGCCTACAAATCTGTCGGAACAGATCAGACATAAAGTTAGTCCCCTGATCCGTAAGCAATAATTCCGGCACCCCAAATTTTAAAATCCATTGTTTTACCAGTGCAACGGATACGGTTTCAGCCGATTGGTCGGGCAACGGCACCATTACCAAGTATCTCGTAAAATGGTCTAGGATAGACAAAATATAACGATTCCCATCATTTGTCCTTGGAAGGGGGCCCACAATATCAATGGCAATAAACTCAAAGGGTTTATTCGCCGCGGGTAGCGCCTGCAAAGGGGGTTTGCACTTGCCATAGGGGCTTCGCTGACTACAAGCTATACAACTCTTTACATACTCCTTGATATCCCCCAGAATCGTGGGCCACCAATAGTCCCTTCTGACTCTACTCGTAGTTGCGTGTACTCCAAGATGGCCCGAAAGAATGTGATCATGACACTGGCGTAACACTCCCTCCCTGCAGTTTCGTGGCACCACAATCTTATTTCCCCCTTTGTGTCTCTTACAAATAATGCCGTCAATCACAACAAAATCATTTTCATTAACCCACTTTATGCATTCTGGGTCTCGTTTCTGTTCTTCTCCAAAATTAATTATTTCCTCGGCCGATACGAGGCCAACTTTTCTACTCAGCGCGTCAGCATTTGCATGGGTTTTACCCGATCTGTGCACCACCTGGTAATCATATTCACCCAGTTTTAATGTCCACCTCATCAATCGACTATTAGGATCCTTTAAATTGAATAGCCACGTTAGTGCTGCGTGGTCCGTCACAATTGTAAATTTTCGTCCCAGCACATAATGTCTAAACTGATTGACAGCCCAAGTTATTCCGACCAATTCCTTCTCTGTTGTGGTATAATTCAGCTCCGGTTTCTTAAGCTGCCGTGAGGCAAATGCTACCGGGTGTTCCTCGCCGTTGATCACTTGGGACAGGATGGCACCTACTGCAAAATTACTAGCGTCTGTTGATATAGTAAATGGCAAGGAAAAATCTGGGTATATTAATACGGGACTACTCGTAAGAGCTGTTTTTAAATCTTCCACTGCTTGATCGCACTCGGGAGTCCAAACGAATGCGCTACCCTTTTTCAATAGCGACGTAAGGGGTCGGGCTATAACTGCATAGTTTTCGATGAACCGACGGTAATAATTCGTGAGGCCCAAAAAGGATTGTATCTCCTTCACATTTTTCGGAGTAGGGAATTCCTTTACCGCTGAAATCTTGCTAGGGTCCGGGAGAATACCTTCTGCACTAATTATGTGTCCCAAATAGTTCACTTGTGATGAGGCAAAGTGACATTTAGATAGTTTTAGGGACAACCCCGCCTTTTCTAGCCTCTCGAATACTCTTTCTAAGCGCGAAGCGTGTTCCTTTATGGAGCCGCTAAAGACGATGACATCATCGAGATACACCAGGCATTCTGTGGGAGCCATCCCCCTAAAAACTCCATCCATAAACCGTTGGAAAACGCTAGGGGCGTTTCTAAGACCGAAGGGCATTCGGAGGTATTCATACAGCCCATTATGCACGATGAAGGCGGTTTTCTCACGCGAGTCGGAAGCCATCGGGATTTGGTGGTAACCCGCAGTTAAATCAAGTGTAGTGAAATATCTGCATCCCCCCAAATAGTCTAGTGTTTCAGTAATGTTGGGTAAGGGGTATACGTCGGGTTTTGTTATCGCATTTAACGCGCGAAAATCTATGCAAAACCGGTACTTCGGCTCTCCGTCCTCAGATTTTTTCGGAACAATCACAACGGGCGAGGCCCAGGGGCTATGACTTGGCACTATTATTCCCCCCTCCAATTGTTCCTTCACAAAATTGTCTATCAATGGCTTCAAATGATGAGGGGTTCGGTAGGGTCTTCTGTAAATGGGCCGAGCATCACCAGTGGGAATGTGGTGTTCTACCAAATGTGTGGCTGGGGGTGTGCCCGATGGCGAGAACAATTGACTATACCTTCCGATTAAAGGCTGCAATACCGATTGTTCCTCCGCGTCTAGATGAGACAACTTCCTTGCGATCTCGTCCTTAAAATCATCCTCACCCGCCTTGCACACGGAAATATGCGCGTCCCTGTCAATCCCGGTCCCTCGCACTCCTTCCGCCTCCGGTTTTCCGGGCGTGGGTTCGAATCCCACTTCTGACACCAAATGTAAGCACTAAGCTTATAGGAAGGGCCAGGTTCGAAGAAGGCAGAATGAGATGACAAGTCTGGTTCCACACGTTTAATTCAGAGCCCAGTTACAAACTCCCCCTTCGAGATACCGCGTAAGACTCCCCCGTGTCCATTCCCTCCAAGAGGCTTCCTTCCGTGTCGCGTCCGCCCCGTGACCCTCTCGGCGTCCTCCTATTGGCTGGAAGAGGCCGCAAGATCATGCACATCATACGCCTTCCCACGCCAAGATACTGCAACGTGTTACGGCATAAAGTGTTGGAGGAATACGCGGAGACCAATTCCCACGCGAGAGCAAGTTGTTAATCGGAGTAGGGTGTCAGAGTCATGCACGAGGATGGATCCCACGCAAGAGGTTGCAACGTGTTATGAGTTTCAGATACTGGACCCATCACTCGAACGTGACTCTGCGATTCTTCCATTACACCGAGAGCGGAACCGAGCTGGCACGAGACGGCGAGCGACACCCTTACATCACTGAATAAAAAACTCGATTGTAACATTTTTATGTAAAAATATTGTACATCGTTGTCATCTTTGTATTTTATATTGTTCATGTTTTCTCTTTCATAGCCCTGAGGATGATTTTAAATAAATCGAAACATTGGCCTTAACTTATTTTACATTGACCTAAACTCAAAGAAATATCATAAAAACTATTAAACAAGGTCAAGAATAGAAGAGGAAAAATAATAAATGTTAGCAGCGTTTGAATTCGCTCTGATATCACGGCGGAGGGATACGTCGCGTCGGGCTGACAACGGATGTGGCGGAAGGAACGCCGCTAGCGTGCGCGAGGGGAGGAGAACGGACGACGAGCGAAGCCTGTCCGGTGGCGGCATATTCTATGCGAGCCCTGGCCTGAGCACACGCATGGTCGTGGTGTACTTGAACAAATAAATGTGTAAGGCGAGTCTAGTGTCATTTAAAAAAAAAGAGATCTAACATAATAATACTAATATATATACATGCACAGCCACATGCTTTTCCTCACAATGATGCCCTCATAAGGCGATAGCCCCACGTTGCTAGGAGTACATTAATATGCCTGCAATCTTTGCAGAAAAGTAGTCGCGCAAAGCGAATACACTTATAAAAACGACTGTCTTAAAAAGGAAACACCTTTTAATATGGGTAATACCATACGTAAGTAACAAAACAACTTCTAAACTTTATTATACCATGTAATACGCCCTTAAGAATATGTATTTCTCCCATTTTTTGTTCAAATACATCCCACAGAGAGAGCTGCATAGCAACCATGATCTGGTTCTTTGACAAATAATTTAAGTTCAACGAAATTCGCATTTTCCTTGGTTTTCGGGTAAATTTGCTCAAGGAAGAGATTGCTAGAGCCCCGTATGAAGATGTTATTTCCCAGCCTCAATTTTCCTGGCGGAAATTTATCATAGTCATGCATTATTTAATCGATTTCCTTTCCGGTACGTCTCCAGCAATTCCATTGCATTGTATTACTCATTCAAATTCAAAAACCGGCCATGAAGATCATTTTTATCATGAATCGAACATGTAATTGAGGCATATGATGATTTTTTGGGGCGTTTGCTGGGGATTTTTTTCCAGTCGATGGGAGATCTAGATAAAAACATTCCTTAGCAAACATCTTCCCAATAACTTCTATGTGAAGGGATATTAATGAACGACTTAAGATAGCACTTCCTTCCCCCATGTCAGCTATAGCCGGCATCGGGTCGTTTGCATATGAAAATGCTCTTCGATTCCACCCGACGTTTGGCATCAAAGAAAATAGGGATTGGTGAACACATTATTTCATTAATCAATATTTTCTCAACAAATTTTTATCATCTTCTAAGTAATCCTTATTGACTGCAACACATTCATCTAGTCGTTTCTTCGACAGTTCAAAACAATTTTTTAATGCACTTAAGTCTTTTAATGTTCTTTCGGCCTTTCAGCGATTTTTGTTTTACTTCATCTACCGTCCCAAAATGTTTTCCTTACATATCCTTTTTCAGTCTAGGAAGTAGAAAGAGTAACAGGTGGCAATATCTGGTGAATAGGGGGGTGAACAATTGTTGTCATGACGTTTTTTGTCAAAAACCACTACATGGACATCGGGGTGTGCGCGTGTACGTTGTCATAGTGGAAGAACCAATCACCTGTATGCCAAAGGTCCGCCCTTTTTTTCCGGATAATTTCCCTTAACCTCTGCAAAATATCTTTTAAGTTCTCCTATGGTTCGGCAACGATCTTCTTGAACGAGGGATTGGAATTTTGCAACATTGTCGTCCGTTCTTGATGTTGACGGGTGCCCTGAACAAGGATGTTATCAATCGACATCTTTCCATTGTTGAGATGGGAAAACCAGTCGTAGACACGTGTTTTAATTAGAGTACTATTCCCAAAAGCAGTTTTAAGCATCACTAGAGTTTCTGCAGGAGTTTTCCCCCACAACAAAAAAAAAACTTCCCAGCCGCATGTCCCCCCCGGCAGTCAGCCATTACACGTTTTCGCAAAATCGGAAAAAGTTGATTAACCGAAAAAAATCCCAAAGACAAACAGATGCACTGAGAGCGACCAGGATTCGCACACTGACTCGGAAAATATCACTGCTTGGAACCCTTTCTACGGGAAAAGCAGATCCCTCTCTCAGCCGTTAGGTCCCCCCTCGTAATGTAAACATGTACTAATATGAGAAACACTAACAGGGAAACACATGCGGTTTTGTTTTGAGGAATATTTGATTTGAATGCAGTAAAAATAACTCCAAATATTGGTATTAACATAGTATAGTTTTTTATGTGCTTTAAAATAACACTGATAATATCTGCAGGGAAATTATTGATTGCAAAGAGTCATTTCGTCAGAAAGCGGTTTCTACGTAGCACTGCCTGTATTTCACGCCGTGGACGGTGCACTGCTGGGCCAGATTGAAATGGGTGTTGTGGTGACCACGGCGACCGTTAACGGTGCCATCCCGTCAACTGCACGATTCGATTCATTAAAAGACATCCATACACACGTATAGTTATTTGAAGGCATGAAGCGCTAGCATTTGGGGAAGGGAAGGTAGGAACAAAAAGGTCAGGAGGAGAGGGGTTCTCCTTATAAGCGGTCGGATATTCGGATCTCCACTGAGCTTCAATGCAAAAAAAAAAACATTTTGACATTGGCCAAATCTAGCATCAAATTCTCCATAGATGTTTCAAGATTGATAAATGGGAAATAATTTTTCACGTTTCTTGGAATCCGATTATATTGAGTTACATGTGCTTCTTTCGTTGCCTTTCCTGGCCGACTGGCAACAGCTGTAATCAAAACTAAGCAATTTTGTTGTATTTAGCTGCATGTCCTACCTTCCCTCAACACCTGGGTGAGTGGTATCGAAAGGGAACCCACGACATGAAATATTTTGGCTAATTTGTAAGTTATACAGTACTACGGTCATACCGTAATTACCCAGCATTCAGTTTAAAAACACCATTATGAGTGGTTGTGTTTTGTGGTTGGACTGTTATTTATAGTGGTTCCAGCTTTAAATATCGAACGAAGGAAATGAATTTTAAAATTCCAAAAGCTAGTGATACTGCTCATACCAGGGCAATTTAATTCAACTAAGAAGGATTTTTTGTGAAAGACAGAGCACATATTACTGTGCAAAGTTTGCAATAAAAGAATTTGAACACACAGTCACTCAGTCAAAGAAAGCGAAGGAGGAGCTTGTTGTTGCCACTGCTGAAGCATTTTTAAAGGCTATATTTCGTGTAGAAAAACTTGACAATCCAAAAATCCTGGAATGGCTCTCCAAGTATACACATATAAGGTAGTGGGGATTTGCCATTTGCCGATCGTATTTGTCAAGACTGCATACTTGAACTATTCATATACATACCTTGAACCAATATAACTTGAACCATATCCTCCATTTAGTTTCATCAGAAATTTTGTACAATCAAAATTGTGTTAAATGTTATGTAAAATGCTTAATAAAAGTATAAGTATTCATGAAACGTGTACCAAAAAAATAAATGGCTTTAAATGCAGAAAAGTTGTAGAATTATAAAACACTGCCAAGATAATTCTATAACACCAAAATCACATGGTTTTAAAATGAATTTTAGCAGAAAATAAAACCACTTCCACCGACCTCTATTATTAGGCCATTGGTATGAGCAATTTTTCATACCATTTATAAAAAATATCAGGAGCAATAATATAAGTAATAATAAGGGTAGATCATCTATAGTTCAATTTAAGCTGATTTCTAAATAATATCAGGTAAATTGATTTTCCAGCCATAACACATGACTGGGACGAGTCCACTGAATAATTTGGGGAATGACCCCTGCCCCTAGCCTCTGGCAGCACGTCAAAATGGCATGAGATCTATTTTTGCTATCATTTTTCTAGGTATACATTTTTTGTAAATCGGTCTCATTTCATGCCTATGCTAATATGATAAGCACTTACAGGGAAATACATGCTGTTTTGTTTGGAGCATCATTTGATTTGAATGCAGTAATAATAACCCCAAATATTATTATTAACAAAGTAAATTTTTTGTGTGCTTTAAAATAACACTGATAATATCTTCAGGGAAATCATCCTTGATTGCATCTCCATTGATTTTCATTTACGTAAAATTGAAATAAAAAAATAATGAAATAAAATGAATTGAAATGAAAAACAACAAGACAAATGTTTTCACGAAAAAAATATTTCCTCAAGGCACACATTAATGTCCAAGAGTAGGTACGTATTGTCTTTATTTAAAAGTTATTGGTGTTGTATATTTTGCCCAGGAGGGTGATAGAGATTAAATGAGCAAGCTGGCACTGGATGGCTATGTATTTATGTATTTGATAGTTCATACCATACGAGGCATTAATTTGACATTACATATCACTTCCCCATAATGAGGAATACCGGAAGTAACCACCAGTACCAAGATACTTTGACCTACCCTTGGGTCTTTCACCATTTCCCATCAACCGAAAGTCCTTAGATACCAACTCAAAGTTAGGTACTTTCTGTTACATTTGGCACTACCAATTTATCATACTACTTATGACAAATTCCAGGAGCAACAACATACATAATGACAAGGGTGGATCATCCAAAATATATTTTAAGCTGGCTCTCCAGTCGTTTGCATTGAAAAATCTGTGATAGCTATACCTGACGTCAGGTCTTCTACGTATGAAAATGCCCGTCGGCCACACCCGACATCTGTTGCGAAAGGTTTAAAGGCTGGCCTGTGCTGGGCGCCATCTTACGACAGTGGACGGCCATGGGCAGAGGGTGCCAGCAGTATTCAGGGGGAGGACTGGTGGGGAGTGTGGGGGTGTGGAATGCAATAATTAATTTTGAAATTTATATCCTCACCCTCTTGAGATTGAATTGAATCTTACCAGATTGAATCATACTATATTAAATTATAATTTTTTACCTAAGACAGTGTTATTAACAGATAGCTATGCGTCTAATCGCAAAATTTGGGGAATGACAGCTGCCCCTAACCTCCAGCATATTATCAAATGGTATGAGATCTGCTTATCTTAGGCTAGGAGGGGTTTTAGGCGCAACTAATAAGTTGGTGTCTGGGGGTATGACATACTTTCCACAGTAATCGGGAGGTGTGGGGGCCCTCCCAAAGAAAAAAAGGATAAATAGAGAGTTTTACAACATTCTGAGGGATATTTTATAAATCTTTACAAAGTTATATAAGTACATAATATTAATGAAATTAAATAAAATGTGTTTAACTTTAAAAAATTTCTGAGCTCTGGGGTGGGGGGGGTTTATCCCCAAAACTCCCCCCCCCCCCCCCCACTGTGCCACTGACTGGTGTAAATACTAGTATGAGAAATACTAACAGGGAAATACATGCTCTTTTCTTTGGGGTAGCAGCTGAATTGAACACAGTAAAAATAACCCAAAATTAGTTAATAACAAAACATGGTTTTTTGGCATACTTTATAATCACACTGGTAGTTTTGGCTGGGAATGTCATGATCACATTTATGTCATTTTTATTTAGCGTAAAGTTGAAATAAAAAACAATGAGTTGAAAACAACTACTGACATGATTTCATGCACAAAGCATTCCCTCAAGGCACGCGTTAATTTCCAAGAGTAAATACTAATTTCAAATAAGTTCAATTGCGCATGAAATTTATCGCACTAATAATAAATAATACAAGTACAATAACATACATAATGATTAGGATAGATCATCCAAAATATATATATACCAAGGTGGTTCCAAATGAATATGATTTAAATTTTTTTTCACCCATAACTGCTGGTTACGCATCCCACTGCGAAATTTGGGGAATGACACCAAATTTCTGGTTCCCGCTGCCACCCTGTAAGGTGACCTTGAAGCGAGGCTTGAGCGCTGATACGACGTAGGGTACGGGTAGGCTAGCAGGGTACGCTGCTAGCAGGTAGCAGAGTACCCTGCTAGCCGGTAGTGCTTGGCTTAAATAAGGATTATCAATACCTTATCAAACGCAGGAAACTTTCTGACAATAGGCAGTTTTAATAGGTGATTATTAAGACATGTTTCCCTGAGCTCTGTGCCTCATGCATGCATTGGTAATATCAGCGGATTCGGGGGTCCCAGGGCGGGCCCCCAAAGGATACGCTCTCGAGGACCGGGAACCAAGTCTGAGACTTATACGCCCATGCCACTCGAGAGGGGGAGGACAGAGGAAGGAAAAGGAAGGGAGGCATCGCCACGATGAGAGCCCGACGACACCTCCAGGGGAAGGATAGGAAAGGAAGGGATGGGTCGAGGAATCCCGCACCGTCACAAAGGCGGGCGGGCGAAACCAAGCGAACGCAATTAATGTTCTAACGACCTTGGAGGATCATTCTATGAGGAAGAATGATCCAACGATCAAATTGTTAGATCATTGGTAATATCAGACAATTTAAAACTCCTATCTACACGTACACACACTAGGTCCCTGTGATGTCTAATGGAGTGTCATCGCATGGGCGCCAATCTGGCCTTTTTCAAATGCGGTTAAAATTGACCATTGCCATTCATCTGAACTGGGATTTCTAAAACCAAATATTTTGCATATTATGAATACACTAATGGTGGGTAACGAATCGCAATCAATGCATTACATTTACTTTGATGAAGGAAACTACCCTATTTATAGTGGTACATACATGATTCCATTCGGCATAAATTGAATACATAGATCTAAAATGTGAAAGATGGAGAAGCAGGTATGAAGTATTATTGCTAGAAATTATTTGAAAGTGTCCATGATTGAATGGTAATTAGTTTTCTGGTCAGAAAAAAGTTTCAAAAATTTTAGTATATCATTGCTCTATAAAGTTTACAAATATTCACTCGTAGTAGTAACATTTTTGTTTTTCTTTCATATTTTTCTAGGCACTCTCCAGGTGTGCTCAGAAACCTATCCTTCCCACTGCCGAAGGTACAATTCCTCCTACCAGAGATGTTGAAGCTGTCTCTCCTCCCGTAGCAGCCCTATTGTTTTCTTTCTGTCATTGCTTCTCTCGACACAATCTGAAGGGAAGTAATAGAACGGGTGTCCTGGATCCTTTGCTGGCATTCTAGGATTCAACATGAAAGGCTGCTATTGGTGCAACCCTACTTTCTCTAAATATGTTGGCATCAGACAAACCAATACTTTCATTGGTTGACTTCTCAATATTATGTATAACCTTGATTTGAGAATTTTCTCATTCTCTTGTTTGCTATGTGATTTATTGTGACGTTTTAATTATTTTTAAAAACATAAAATTGTATTTTATATCCAAAGAGATACATATATTGTTCTTGGATGGTCTAATGTCAACTTTGTGCCCTAATTGTGGTTTCCATGTGCTTGGTGTAGCATTCACATCATTCTGCGCTTCCACGAAAGACAGCACCTCCTTGAGGGAGACAAGGGGAGGACAGGGTGCCGGCAGGATAATGGTACCCGGGGGATTTGGTGCCCTTCTCCGGGAGTAGCATCTCTGAGCCCATGCGAGTGAGACCTGCCAGCCGTAGGGAGGAATCGTGTCTGAAACCGCTGCCATTGGAATTCGCCGATTCTCTGAGTGCGACTCAATTGTATTCGTGACACAATAAATTGATACATTGGTCATTGTTACATAGGGCGCAGTTATTTTGCATGAAATAACCCTTAGAGACCCTAAACTAGGCATTGAATTTATTGACAAATACCTCTAGGATCGATGTGTATTTGCTCTTAATCCTGGAGAAAATTATTAATTAAAGCTCATATTACTTGTAAAATAAATGTCAACATTAATTTATGAGTAGGAATATTTTTCAGATTAGTCATCTATTGTTTTGCCAGAGTAGACAATGATGTGAATGCATTGATGGACTTGCATTTACATGGTAATCAATATCAGTCATATTTTAGTTATCAATTCCATTGGTTGTATGGTATAGCTAATAAAAAAAGATATCCCTATCTTGTCCCCCACTGAATTGAAGGGAGATTGTTTTATTCTTCTTTTCTGTGCAAAAGTAGGACCCCTATAACACCCAAACACAGCTCAAAGAGCTTTGATCTATTGCTCTCAGGCTTACAGGGAGATGGGAATGAATTAAGAAATTTTATCAAGCATTTCATTCATTGATTTGAAAGTACATACATAATTGGCATCGACAAATATCAGTATAGGCTACCCCCTTACCACAAAAGCACCAACTATCCCAAGCAAATTTCAAACACTTTTCACATTCATAAAAAAACAGTGATTTCATGAGAGAGAGAGAGAGAGACAGCTTGAAAATCTTTCATTGAGCATATCTGAAGGTTCTCCCTCAGCTGAATGAGCTCACTGCTGCATCTGCACACTCTTGGCTGAGCCATGGGAGAGAGTGAGGAACCCAGGGAGGAGGAGAGAGGTGGACAAATTCTCTCTTATACGCTTCCAAAGACGCATTTAAATGTGCACCGATATCATAATGATCCTAATAGAAATTTTAAGCTGCAATTGAAATAAGACAATCTTCATAAGAATGAATTTATCAAGATATCAAATATTTTAAAAAGCTGCCACACTTTCTTGAAAAAAACTTCATTCTCTAAGGCCATAGCAGAACTATTTTTAAATTCTTTAAATCCTTATTTGATGGGGTTTATTAGGAGTTTTCTGGGTGAAAGGATTCACTTGATATCTCAGAAGTTCATAAGGGCAGGGGTGCAGGTAAGAATTAAGGCTGGGGGGTATAGGCACAACTAATACTTAGGGGTATGAGGGTATTGCATACCCGCCATGGTGAGCGGGATTTGCCGGGGCCCTCCTCCAGAAAATTTTTAAGAATAAATGTTCAAAATGGCGAGTTTTACAGTTTTCTGAGGGATATTTGATTAATCCTTACACTATTCTATTAGTAATCCTAATCCAATTACGTAAAATGGATTTAACTAAAATATTTGTCTGATCTCTTTGGGGGGGTTTATCCCCCAAACCCTCCCCCATCGCTGAGCCACTACATAAAGGGGCAGCTTGAACCTTGTTACCCTTCCTCTGCACTGGCTACAACCAATGGTTTCCACTTTCACCGCTGCAACTTTCAAGGAGAGCCTCCGAAACAATCTCCCCACCACGAAATAGATGATTCTATCGTAGCCCATTCCAAGACTTTCACATTCACTTCTTGAAGCTATTAGTTTTTGCCGGGAAGGGCGGATGAACGGGAGAGGGGATCACAGTCAGCAGCAGATCCAGAGAGGGGATAGGGTGTAGGTAGGACATAGACCCCAACTGTGGTATATCAATTTTACACTAGATAAGTTATAACTTTGTTCAGACCGCCACTTCTGCTGGGAGATTACCCACAGGCCCTCTCTTCTAGTCCCTCCTTGTAGGGGCGGTCAGGGGTGGTTAGGGGCCCTCGGTAAGGGCTCCCCCGGAAAAAATTTAGGAAATGGCAAGCTGGGAAATGGATTTTGATTCTATTCTGGATCTTAAAAATCGGATAAAAGTTAATAAAAATAGCAATTTCGTAAGAAAAATAATATGGAGGATGAAATTTTCACTGCTTGTAAAATTTAAAAATACATGATGCTCCTATATTATCTATTTAGTGAATTTGTTCCTTGAAACCGTACTGACATCTGAAAACCGCTTAAAGTAACCATACAGGTTGCTTTTTATCTTCTAACACCTTTGCTTGCCCTGTTGCCAGATGCAGGGGAGCAGCCAGGAATTAAGGCTGGGGGAGGTTTAGGTGCATCTGATACTGGGGTGTGTGGGGTAATGGAATACCCTCCAGGATAAGCGGTAGGTGCGAGATTAATAAATTGCTGATTTTTAAGATAAATGATTAAAAATGGTGAGTTTTACGGCTTTCTGAGGGGTACTTTATTAATCCCTACCCTTTATATTGGTAACACGGTACATCAATCCAATTAAGTACATAGAACCGATTAAACTTAAAAATTTCTCTGAGCTCTGGGGGTGGGGGGGGTTTAACCCCCAAACCACAGGCTGGATCAGCTAGTATTGTATACTTTGTAAATATTTTACACATTGCATACATAGTGTAAAGTGGATATATATTCTGGTTCATGTGTTATCTTATAAGGTGTTTGTAACAACTACTCTTGAACCATATTGTGGCAGATGTATATTTTACGTTAATAATAATCGGAAAAAAAAGGTTGTAGCTCATGTTTCATTTGTTTACTTCAATGAATTCCAAATCCTCTGATTAAGTTAGTGGAAGGTTATGAATACTTATAAATCAAAGGAAATACTTGGAAATAAATTCATCCTCATAAATAATGAAACCATATTTTATAAGGATTAGTCTGTTCTCAAATTTTTTCAGTGATTGATATTGGTCCAGTTCTCCCCATCGGTTCTTGGTTCTCGATACTTGGTTCCAAGGATGAACTCTTATTATCTGAATCAATGACAAATTTAAATGGACAATTGATTTTGAGAGGCAGTGGGAAATAAGCTGATGGCACAGTTTACAAACTACATACATATGTACATGGTTAGCTTAGCATAAGGATCATTGGTGTAACTCTCCCAACTTCTGATGAAATCATCCATTAATTTGTTGTAATTTGTGAATCAGTTCAAAATATATTCTGCATTCTGCCATGTAGCTCAAATTCTTAAGGCCCCTATGCACGGTGAATGAACATGCTCAATGATCATGCTAATGAAATCATTCGTCGTGCATAACCGAAAAAATCGAGATAGAAGCCTCATGCGCATTATCATTCCGTGAAATTAGAACATGTTCCATTTTGCTCACATGATCAACATGAACAACGTCACAAAATAGCAAGATCTGACATGTTCGTCCTTGACTCCTTCATTCGTAGCCGCATTTCTTGAAAGATGGGGGAGCACACTCCTTCCCCTCCACCCATCCTTTACACGCTTCTGCTGCCCAACCTCTTGCCAAGCAGTCGCACAGTGGGTGGATATCTAAAATGGCTGGCCAGAACTTGCTATAGCCTTAATTATGGCTAGATTAATGACACTTTGCATATTGTGTATTTTAATGATGCAAAGAAACTTATTTAGGATGATTTCTTCCACAAATTGTGTAATATGGGGATGAAAATAAAAAAATACAAGGCTAAGTGATGCGGGGAGCATGTTAGCTAGGGGCAGTTGTGTCATTTTCACCTAGGTATTCAGATGTTTTTCAATCCCGAAATTTTTTAGCATGCAAAACCCATGAAAAATTTTACATATGGACCCACATTGTGATGTCAACAATATTCTAATTTCTACTGTTTAGTGTTATTGTATATAAAATGAAAACCAGGAGTAAAATATAATAATAAATTTTTCATCGGTAAATGAGGAAAACATAATCTTACAATAATGATACTCTCAGCAAAAGTCGTCAACATGGATGGCAGGTTAGAAACACTGACTGGGCACATAATAACAGCATCGAAGAAAAGCCTAGCAAAAAAGGGATACAAAAAGCGCAGTACTTCAAATTTTATTAATGCAAGCTAATCCCACATATACTTACAAAAAACAATATGCACTAAGGTAATAGAAAAATTATTGCCAAATTTTAGCATGTAGAGACAGTTGAATCATGCATTTTACAAAAAATCCCCGATACCAACAAAAAGGAGGAACAAAAATGTATTTTACAAAGAATATGCTTAAATGGGAATATAAGTTAACATTTAATTTTATAGAATATACCATTACACAACGCAACATTATCAGGAGCAGTGAAAATGAATAAATACAGTAAATAAATTTCAAATTACTTTAATTCCTTAAAAGAACACAGTAATACTTATTTACCATATCATAGTAATAAGAGAATATAAAAAAACAATACCAAACATTGGTGGATAAAATCAGCTAAGATAATAAAAAAGTGAATGAAAAATAAATCAGTAATGTCACCATGAAGCATATTTCAACCAAAAGAATAAAAATAACAAAAAATGAAAACATTATAAACAGAACAAAATTATACGAACAAAAAATTAGATAACATTCTATCACTTCAAACCTTCTAAGTACAAAGCACAAATACAGAATTTGAAATTGCACTAGGATACCATACTGCTTTAGCCAGAGGAAAGTCCAACGCTGTAATTCAAGAAGGAGATAATATAAATGATTAATTGAAATCAACAATTGATTGGACGATTGGACTTTCCTCTGTTTATCCCCCTCCCCACGTAGAGGGAGCAGTTTGGATTTTGAGGGGGAGGGAGGGTGGGGAGGGATTTTTAGTGAAAGGAAGGGAGAGTTAGTGTCAGTATTGCTACTAACACTACCATTAGTACCACTACTACTACAAGCACACACTCACTCATAAAATGACATTCCATTCACTCATTCATCAAATCACATTCATCCATTCATACAGCCCTGCCTACCTAAATACTACTTTATACGCCTGAGGTAATTAAACGCCTAAATACCGAATCGTGGCCACGATACACGAAGACCTGCCTAATCTGAGTCATTTCTACTCGACGTTAGGACGCAATATAAAATCCCTACTCTCCTGCCGCAAATCCTAACTATAGCTGGAAAAAATACATGCATTAATAAAAAATATACAAAGACCCTGTACAATAATTGCAACAAAAAATGCAAAAAAAACAACTATCTTCAGGCTTGGTGTCTTCTTCCTATCTTCATTCTTCCTTTCTTCACGATAAAATCTTCAATTCTCTAGTTGTTGGCGCAGTAACCTTCAGGTGTCCATTTCATGGACCTGAACAGTTGTCTCCAGAAGCAATCACTGTCGTTGTCCACAAGCTTGACCTATGGTAATATAACAAAAAAATTCTCATAATCCAACAAAGGAGAGACATAAAAAGTTGATTCTCAGCTCAGAAATATCATTTCGAGGAAGACGTTTAGAAAATATTAACTTTTTAAGCGTGTAGAAATTTTTAAAATTAAAAAAATGCAACAGTGGGTAGTTCCAAATAATTTGACGATTATCTTATCCGCAATATTTCAATGTATTTTCATTATTCTTTAGAAATTTTAAAGATATGATTGGGCAATATTAAAAAATTTCCCGGAAATCATTACAGTGAGCTGAGTGTTTTATTAATATAACTTTTTTAAGACTTACTTGGAAGTCATGGGTATTACTAAAAATTGATAGCAAAAATGTATGTATTATTTTATGAAATGGAAAACAATAATGAAATTATAGAAATCAATACAATGAAATTATTTAAAAAGACGAAAACAGAAGTTACAAATATGGCATCCATATTAAGGACACCACACCTATCCAGGAGGATGTATTGTAATTATTTCTTGTAGGATGTAATTTAATAATTAAGTCTAATGATACGTATGATGAGTCTATGATAAGTCTAATGACCGTACGAAAGAAATAATTTAATTAATTATTCTCAAGATCATGCAAAGAGCTCCAAGTAATCACTTCAGAAACATAACAGCCAAAAAAAATGAATAATATATACTGATTATTCCGACACCATTGGCGTAATAAATATTAAATAGCAAGGAAAAAAGCGTCAACGGAAAATAAGTACCCAAAATTAAACAAAATAGAATATCAATCACTGTAACATTATCGTTGCAACTTTTTTTTAAATATGTCACTTATTCTCGGAATATATAATCGACAGAAAAATTCAGAAAGGTAGAAAATACGACCAGAATCTCATTTTCCTCATGTAGGGTCTCCGAGGAAGTTATTACTTGAGCGCGCATGACGGATGCTGAGTTACCAAAAGCAAGGCCAATATGGAAACCTCAACCTCCGCATTACAATGAGAAAATTAAACAGCAAAGTAAATACTTATGATAGATTCACGACAATTCCCATACCTGTCCTTCATTCGAATTATTTAATTTCTTAGAAAGGAAGTTTCAAATCGAAATATATGAAAGCAAACGCCATCGTCGTCGTCAACCAATCAATGCCTTGAGATTCAGCGCAGTATTTAAGTTTTGTGAGTGTTACAAAAAAGAGCGAAATCTTAATTTTGGGTGCGGTTGAATTAAATATTTTCGCGTAGGAAATGTGAAAGTATTTATTTATTTTCTCACGCATTAATTACTTTTATCATCGAGATTCCTGAATGTAAAAATCATAGTGTACCTATGTGATCACTAAATAATGGTTCTGAAGTGAACTCAAAACTTGAAAGAGGAATGAATGAAATCTTACCGTGAACCTGCGGCAACGAGCTCTATTCTGTCGATCTCTTTGCACGTGCTTTCATCGAGGCCTCGAGTAGTCAACTCACACAATACCATCCAACGACCTCTGCAATTAAAAAAAAGAACACTCATAATGAGACAAAGCAATGTCCTAGGAAATCGGCTTCATGGCCGAATCAATATATAAATTTTTGTATGACGCATGGGCGTTACAGAGTGAATCGGCTCACCTTTTAAAAAGATTTAAAAAACTAACATTTTCCGTAGTGCAGAGGAAATAAAAATAATATTCAATTAATTAATAATACTTATTATAATAAAATGATTCCAATTAAATGGAACTATACCTTCCTTTAAAAAGGAAAAATTTAGGATTGATTTTGAAGTAGGTGACCTTTCACAGGGCAAAAAAACGTTAAATAATTTTGATTCAGAATGAAAAATCATGATGGAAAATAAAATTTGTAATGAATAAACAGATAATTAGAAACTAATTATAAATAAAATTTATTTGAACTGCTTTATAATGGGAAAATATTTTGCGGAGACTGTTAAGGGAGATGATATTTTGCCTCAAACACATTTTTAAATAAAATACGTTAATGTGTGATTATGAGTCATTCAGAAAAAAGTTGGCACAAAAAATATTTTGATCATTGCAAATATTTTTTCATAACGTTTCTATTCAATTCAAAGTTGGTATTCGTCAATGAAATAATATCACTTCCAGTTACTAAGTACCAAGTACGATTTTCAAACTGATTAGTCAATGACTAAATTGAGGAGGATATTAAGTTTTTTTGTTAATTTAAAGGCATTATGGGCAAAGTAGAAGTTCAGTGTAAGCACAATTCAGTTCCTTTAATGAATGTAACCAGAGGCGCCGACTTATAAAAAATATTGGGGGGGCCCATATCGGAGGTCTTGCTCCGGGAAGAGGTTAAATTCAAAGTGTGTCGCAGCACCTAAACACTATCATGATTCATACCACTTGTTTTAAGTTGACCTGCGCACTACCTTATGATTTGTTTTAAAACATTGTTGAATTTATTTTAAAAGGTAACTATCGTCAAGCATGGGAAATAAAAAATGCCAATATATTTTTGTGATTTCACAAAGCATGATATAACTAAATTATTTTCCTGAATTATTGAGGGGGCTCAGCCCCCCCAAACGAATCTTTGAGGGGGCTCGGGCCCCCTCAGGCCCCATGGAGTCGGCGCCACTGAATGTAACATTGAAAATTTTCAAGCAACTCGTGAATTAAAATATTTATATGGGAAAAATGAACCAAATTTGAATGAATATTATGAGATCATACCGCTCCTTATCTGCTGCAACTCATGTAGAGCCGAAAGAAGCCGACTCCGTGAGGTGCACCATCCCATCTTCTTCTTCAAATGTCCAGCGATGGCTTGCTGACCTAGGGAGAGAGCGGGTTAGTGCATACACAAATAAATAACCCTTCCGAGGATTTGCATTACTCCAAAGCAGCACACAAGAACGTGACAATAGCACCGATAAGAAATCATAAATTTCCTACCTAGCCACAGCCACATTCCTGCATGACGCGATGGAATCCGTAATGCAAAACCACGGCACAAAAAACTAAAACTACCGCACGGAAAAAAGGCCTAGCCTTACGCAAATTTATATTCATTGGCCTGAGGGGCCCAAAGCTAAGATGTCGCCTTCTTCTGGTCCCGCGATGCCATCCTCTTCTGTCTTCTCTTCTTCCGATGAATCTTCATTCTTCTCTTCACATCCAGCGATGGCTTGCGGACCTAGGGAGAGAGCGGGTTAGTGCATACACAAATAAATAACCCTTCCGAGGATTTGCACCACTCCAAAGCATCACACAAGGACGTGACAATGGCATCGATAGGAAATCATAAATTTCCTACCTAGCCACAGCCACATTCCTGCATGACGCAATGGAATGTGTAATGCAAAACCACGGCACAAAAAACTAAAACTAACGCACGGAAAAAACGCCTAGCCTTACGCAAATTTATATTCATTGGCCTGAGGGGCCCAAAGCTAAGATGTCGCCTTCTTCTGGTCCCGCGATGCCATCCTCTTCTGTCTTCTCTTCTTCCGATGAATCTTCATTCTTCTCTTCACATCCAGCGATGGCTTGCGGACCTAGGGAGAGAGCGGGTTAGTGCATACACAAATAAATAACCCTTCCGAGGATTTGCACCACTCCAAAGCATCAAACAAAAACGAGACAATGGCATCGATAGGAAATCATAAATTTCCTACCTAGCCACAGCCACATTCCTGCATGACGCAATGGAATGTGTAATGCAAAACCACGGCACAAAAAACTAAAACTAACGCACGGAAAAAACGCCTAGCCTTACGCAAATTTGTATTTATTTGCCAGAGGGGCCCAATACTAAGCCGCAAATATCGCACGCGTCTTCTAACGATGCTCCTCTTCTTTCTTCTGTGAATACTTGCGTCTTCAATCTCCTCTTCTTCGTGCAGTCTTCACTCTTCCCTCCTTGATGTCCAGCGATGGCTTGAATCTGTGAAGAGGTAAGATTAGTGCATGCACAAACAAATAAATAAATAACACTAACGTGCAAGCCCTAACGCGACGTAACGGAAAAATACTCGCAGCACACGCAAATATAAATAATCACACGCTGAAAAATATCACACGAAATCACACGATAGATTAAAAAAACACACGCTCTCGGATTCTTGCCGTTCTTCGAGCTCAATTTGATGTCTTCAATCTTCATGGCTGGAAGGGAAAGAGTTACAGACATGTTACAATTAAGTACAAAAAAAGTACACCCAGTTCAGGCGAGGGATGATCAATGTCCACTCATTCCCGATACACATACACACACACACATATAATCTTCCCTCTTCATTCTTCGAGGCCCCCTGCGATGTCTTCAATCTTCGGGGCCTCAGCTACGTCTTCTTTCTTCATTCTTCACTCCTGGAATAAATGGTGTTAGTACAAAACCCACCCAAATACCTTCAAAAAACTACACACACAAAAGTACCCACGTGGATTTCCTGCCTAAGAATGCATTCTTTGTCTCGTAGGACCGGTCTCATTCGTAGTAAATAATTTTAAAGTGCACTTTGTAGTACCTTTGCTTCAGCGCTGTTTCGAAACCTTTTCAAACTTGCTCCTTCGAGCCGTTACCTTTCGTGTACCATTGTTACCTAGAGCTCGTGCTTTGATAATCAAGGGTGAATTCACTTTCCACCAGGAGTCTCTCATAACTCCAGTTGTGTGGTTCAACTCGGCCATAATTTACCATTTGACGTTCAAGATTACCTGTTGTAAACCTGATTAAAATATACGGGAATTCACAGCGCCTGAGGAAAACTGCACTCTTACCAGCCTTCAACTCAAGTCGATGAATGGTGTTCTTACTCCTAAATATACATCCTGAAATTGAAAAAGCAAAAATGTTGATTAAAACTCGAGTCAAATCTCTCCGAATAACATAAAAGGAATAAGTATTAGATGTCCCGCGAGGCCATCGTTGTCTTCTCTTCTTCATTCTTCCTGCTCCACCTTTCATTCTTTCCCTCAAGTCCGGGGATTGGTTGCACCTAGAAGAGAGAAAAAAATTAAATTAAATTCGGGGGTTAGATTATTAAACATGGGTCATTCCACCTTAATTCAACAAGCGTTTGTCTCTAGGAGACTCAGATTTTGATACCTGTATGGGTCTGCATCGACCTCAAACTAAATACCGTGTGATCATTAATATGTGGTTTTTATTGATATTTATATTGATATGTGGTTTTAATACGTTATCGATTTTTTTTCCAAAAGATTGCCTTAAATCATATAAATCCAACAATTTAACTATCAAATTGTCGTAGAGCCATTATTTATTGCTTATTTTACAGCTAAGTCCTTTCGGAAGTCACTTTGAGTAAAATATTTATAAAGTGCACTTTCCTATTAGTGTTATATCTAAATGTTAAAAAAATTGTTAATCAAGTTTTCTTAAATAATCCATCTCCGAATTGGTCCAAGCATTTAATCTTTAGAATGCAAGCTCAACCATTGCCTTAGATTCACAAAAATTAAATTTAAATGAACTCCTGAATGATATTTTTGGAAAATATTTAAACGTTTAATTTTTCTCCCGTGCGCCTTTCCGATTACTTTTAATACCAGTCTATGGACGTTTACTCATATACTGGTAGTCTTTATCATAGTAGTATGAACTACAGCTTCAACTATAACCTATCAACCATGAATTCATCAAAATCTGACACCCTACGGGACAAGCTTTTTTGGAATTGAGGTGGAATGACTCAAAATATTATACAGGTCCGTCTTTAAAAATCATGGAAATGGATGCTAAAACAAAGGATGTTTGCTTAAAAAGAAAGACATCCAAAAAATCTATAGAAATATACATATTTGTTCAATGACTTTTAAACAACAATATATTTTTTTGGGAGCTTGCTTAAGTGATATTGAATAGGGCAGGTATATTAAAATCTCTCGTAAACAGATCAAATTATTGCACTTTAATGTGGAATTCTTTATATCCACTTTATTTTAGCAGTGAAAGATTTGCATAAATATGTAAACTGACTTAGAAACATATAACTTTAAGTATTATAATAGCAGCACTAGAGAATTCGTAGAATGAGCAGTACCAAAGAAATACATAGAAAAACAATTATTTAGGTAAATATTACACCGTATCAACTTTTTCGTTTTAAAAATAGGCAGACAGCAAAATTTAAATATATAAGTCAATAAATTGAAGTAATTGACCACACGATGTTAGTATATTATAAGTTGAACAAGATTCTTTAACTACATTGGATTTGTACAAATTGGAATTCAAAGTTGCTTTCTTCCACCGAGATCACGATTTAACTTTATCTAGTTTATTTTGGATAAATTAATACACGAAGCTCATTTTTAATCAATTCTCAGAGTCAATATTTACATAAAAATTTCCTTCCCTCTTCACATTAATCGTGGAAATTGATGCTGGAAACAAAGGAGGCAGTCAAGCGAACCTTATTTCTTTATTTCACGGGTTATCTTAGTGGTAAAATGAAAAATCAATAACTTAAAACGATTACCCATATCCATGCGTTATTATCGCGACAGAATTGAAAACGTATGTTTAAATACCTTAATCTAACCTTCATTCGTTAGATTTATTAGAAAGCAATGTTTTAACATTTTTTATGAAAAAATTACGTGATACTTGCAAGGACCCCTGGTCCCGCACGTGAGATTGGGTGAGAATCAGCTTGACCCCCTTGCCATCTAAACGCCACATCTAATTAACCCTTTCGCTACTAACAAAGTAAATATTCGCCCGACGGTTTTTGACACGGATGACGAAAGCAACAAATTTTCGTCACATATTTTCCTACGCAGGCAAACTATTGTTGTAAATATCCGTTTCGTTGCCCTTTTATGCCGGTCGCAGCTACGCGAAGTCTTATCGGTACCCAACAAAGCGGGGACATCCCCTCGAAATCCTGGTGCAGGTACCCGGACACGTCGTCTTCTATTACCCCTTTTTGTGGTATGGGATAGCGATCTTTCAATCAGTTTTTGAAATAAACAATTGTTCCTTTATCAAAAAAATATAAACTAATAATTGAATTCCTTGTCTTTTTAGGAGCATTTAGAATTTTTAAATGAAATTTTACCGTATTTATTAACTTTCTCGATTTCAATATAAAAATCAGCATATAAATTGTTGATGCATTAAATCCGTTAATTAGGACGATATAGCTCCGTTCAAAAGTTGACAATGCACAGAAAAAATCGAGGAATTGAATTCAAAGTCTGCAACGTACGGGAAAACAACAATTATTCATGTAGCTAATTCACAAAAACTAATCATGAGTTGGCCCGAAAACAATTCCGCAGCTAGGGCTATCAACCCGTGAAGGAGGAAGACCAACTATACTTTGAGTCCGAGATAATGCGGAGTTCCCGCTAGGAAAAGTCGAAAAAGGTTGGCGCTGAGGGAGTGTGATTATCCGCGAGACCCTTCTTAACCAATGTCCTTCAAAAATGGACCATACAGAGGGGATGGAAGGGACCCTTGGGGCTCAGTCCAACAGTCATGCTAAGGAAACAACACCACTGTGTCGAAAGGGCTAATGGATACCCCCAAAGATGTAATATTCGTAATTATTGGCTTGTATGATACAGAGTAAATATATAATTGGCAGACGAAAGTGGTATATTTTGCTTGAATGCTGAAAAAATATGGAAATAAAATCCTTAAGGGAAATAAGGAAGTCGGAGTAGTAAACAACGAAGCATTTTTTTACAATAACGTCCGAAAAATATGGCTCTTTTGTGCCTACAAGTCAAGGGGAAAGTAAGGGTCTATCAATTTATAATGAGAGGAACTTTGAGAATAATAAGATAATAATTTTCGGTTCTCTTATTTTTCACTTGTATAAAGACTTTAGTATCGAGTACGGACACGTTAAAGATAAGCGTGAAAACTCCATCTGCGAAAAAGTGATGAAATTGAAAGTATGAAATGCTATAGATTGAAAAAATATATTATAATTTTTCAAAAGTTTAACTTCAGTGATGAAGTACACGAATAAAAAATAATAAAAAGCACGGTCTTATCCTGTAACTCATGTCATAAATGATTAGCCTCATTCACTGAATCGGATCACGTACTAGCTTTCCGTACGCGAGAGACTATTTCTACACTTAATCAGCTTCTTTGCTTATTTATGCTTTGTGGCATTTTTCCTGATGCCCTTTGAAGGTTTAGCTAAATTAGCGCCGACATGTATCCCGATGTCGAACGCTAACTCAGCATAATATCCAGCCAGCTTTCTGCGAAAAATCCACATAGAAAAAAATCATTCACCATGATTCGAACCCGAACCCCCCCGAATGATTTTTTTTCTCAGTGGGTTTTAGCACAATTCGTGCATTGTGGGTGACTCTGGTAAAGTTACCACTGTGGCTAGTCCCAGTATACTTATAAAAAAAAGAAACGCTTATCCAGCCAGCAAACTGAAAAGGAGTTTGGTCCGTGATTTCAAATGAAACTATCGTTGAACAATTCCTGCATTCCTTAGATCCTAACCTCCTTTCTTCGCAAGATTTATCGCTCACGGGCACTATAAAATTAATATGAATTTATTCATTGGCGGTATACAAAGAACTCTGATCAATTTTGTCATGTGGCAATGTTCCAACAAATATTCCAGCAATTTTCATGGGCAATGATTTGGGACTTCCCGATTCCCATTGAAATTACTCGAATGATAGAGATTTATATTATTGTATCGGCTTTAAACTAAGGAGCCCCTTTTCATTTTTTTCCATAAAATTCAGCACAAACTAATATTTCAGTTTTCTACGGACAAATAGTGATTGAAAAGCTAATTTTAATCAAACAGAATCACTACTACTATGTAGTTTTCCTATCATTGTTCTCAGTGCATAACATATGACGTTTATTCACTCAACTCTCTTCTCTTCCGCAACCATTATTATCCTCTGTATTGTGAAATTCTTTTGAACCAATATCATCTACTTCGGAAACCGCAAAGTAAAAGTTTCAATATTTCTGACTCTCGACAAGAGGGCAGGTGAAAAATTCTAACGGAATGAAAAAGGAAGATTACATGCGTTCTTGTAAGCCTAAAGAAAAGTATTAACTCGAAAGCACACAATACATTAATGAGCGCATTTGTAAAAATGTATACACTAACGTATTTTATCATTAATTAATCGTTACTCGTCATCCGGGCGTTATTTAGACGGTGCGTTGCCCTTTTACAGTACTAATCCATAACATAAATTAAATTATTTAAAAATTGTTTTGATCAACTAAATCTACATCTACATACTAACCAGCAAGCCGCCTCAATAGGCGTGTGGCAGGGAGTGTTAGGTCACCTGAAGTTGACAAATAAAAATGATATGCACTAACGAAATTACGCCCAGCATTTACTAAAGTCCTTTACTGTCGACGGGGGAAAAACTAATTCCCATACCTATCCGTTCGGCAAAATATCTCTCTCAATTTATCGTTTCTGTCAGACCTATAAATGTTGTAGGGGTCTGATACGATGTTCTCCGTTTACGTTTCGAAAGATATCCATTGTCAATTGCTCAAGCATTACAAGTCTAACGCGCAGCCTCCGAATCTACAGCGGTTCCCAACCCAATTCGTTTAACATCTGCGTAACACTTTCTCTGTACGCCCGAAGCGGGTTTATTACGAAACGCGCAGCCTTCCTTTGTATTTTATTAATTTCACGAATTAAGTCTTTCTGCACCGGATCCCATACGCTCGCTGCATATTCAAGGTGTGGCCTGGCGAGTGCGAAATAGCACCTCTCTTTTACTTTCTCATCCGAAAATCCACCCGCTAAACGCTTGACGAATCCCAGCTTCTTCAGGGCTCTGACAAAAATATTTCTTGAAGCCTGTTTACACGGTACATTAACACGTATGGGTTTAAATGTATGAACGCGAGAATAAACGCCAAAATGCACCGTGTAACAACCCAACTTATGCGAATGGATGCACAGAAAATAGAACCTGTTCTAATTAGATTCATGCATTCATACGTGTTCCGTTCCGATCCGCAAAAATCATTCATTCACGATACATCAACTCGTTCGTGTCAATCCGTCGCCATAATGTTAAAAACATCCACAGAAAATACATGGAGATAGTTGGGCGACCCGAGCAAAAAAATCACTGTCGTGCATTTGATCAGGCTAAGTTCGAGTCCCCACTCTTGGCTCCACACATGGACGTTGTTTAAATTCGTTGATGGAATTTAAAAGCCAGAGTAATCACTAATATGGCGGGATGGATGGCAACGTCGCGACGTTCACTTCACTTCCTCTTTAGCCTTTATGTTAATACCATCCACTGCATTAGCATGGTTATAGCACATTTAGTTCAAGTCCCCACTCTTGGCTTCACAAATGAACGTTGTTTAAATTCGATTATAGAATTTTATTGTCAGAGAAATCACTAATTTCGCGAAAGATGACGGCGTCGTTAGAAAATATGCGTATTTTACTGCTAATACTAGGGCATAGGTCATTAATGTATATGCCTTATGAACAAAACGGGGCCCATTTGGCTTCCTTGTGGGGCAACTTATGTCACTTCAATGACATCAGAGCTCAATCCGTATCGAACTACTTGTTACTTACGTTTATTCAGAAAGAAGCGTATCAAGTTTACCACTGTTTCATCTAATCCGCATGACTGTAAGTAGTATATGAGTTAATTGTGAGGTACCGGGTCAAATGCTTTTTAAAATCTAAGAATAAAGCGTAATCATGTCTTGTCGATTCGACAGATTGAAGGACATCGCGAAGAAAGAGCGCAAGCAATGTTCCTGGAAGCCGGGTATATATAAAAATTTTCTCAGTAATGAGGTAAAAGGATAGATTAAATCGAAATCCCTCCGTGCACGGATTCAGGGCAAATTTTTGGCAGGTGGCTCCTCAAGTTTATTGAAGCCTATGACTATAATGATATTTCACACAAACATTTTATTTTCGCTTCATATGTTTTCTTATGACGTATACCCCTGCCTGCCCTTCCCGTATTTCATTTATAGTTAAAGGGTTCCTAGACCCCGTCCATATTACGACAGTATTACTTGCATTGAACTAAGTCATCAACAATGTATTCACAACAGCGTATCAGCATTCCACGCCTACTTGAACACCTTATAAAAACTGTAACAACTGTCATATAAAGCCTAAAAAAGGTTTTAAAAAAGAGCACCGATATCCGTATAAATAATCGGTTATAAACTAGGTCTCAACAACAGCTGTGAGCTCCGAGTTCTCAACGCGACTCAAGTTAGCAGAAGAATAACCAGACAAAAAACCTTTTTGCAGTACAAGACTTCGGAGCCTCTGATGAGCTCAGTTATACTCCCAGAACTTTTCCGTAACAACCGCGCACAGTATAGATATGACGTACTCGGCTACGGATCCACGTAGTAGTCCACAAACGGTGAGTCCAAATGTGAATCTAAAGATAGGGAAAACGTCGCCACGGAGCCCGAAAGAAAATACTTAGACGGCCCAACGTTAGTGTGGATGTGGGTTAACTCAGTACATTCCATCCGCTAATCTTAATTCTGATTGGGCTTACGCTAATGGAGTTTGACTCCAGATTCGGTGGCTAGGTCGCGTCCACCTCCGTCCTCGTCGGCTCTTGGTTGCTTATGAGTGAGGGATGCAGGTCGCTCTAGGTGCCAACCTCTCAAGTTTTCACCGACCCGGCCCCATCAGTTACGTAGGACCACTGGGTGTCTAAGTACTGTGGAAAACGATAGTACTTACATTCTACGAATGAGGGAAGAATGGAAAACTTTCCGAGAAGTAATCGCGCGATTACCAAATGAATCCTAATGTAAACCACCTCTAACATTTTCTGTGCAATATATAGAGCCATCTTACGATTATTCGCGAGTTTATTGGAAAGTTTGTGGCTTGGCTACGTATATGATGGCGTTGATAGAAATTCCTATTATCAATAGAAATCGTTAATTACTCTTGCTGTAGCGTAGATTTTATTAAAAATATATTAATGTGTGATGTTAGTTGTGATATCTATTTATCGAAATTTAATTCGAAATGGTGTAGCTTATCTACACACATGACGACGCTGATGTAAATACCTGCTCGATTTATCAAGAGTGAAGGAAAAGAAAAGTATTTCAAAAATCATTCGAAGAAGATGGAACAACGAAATCTGTCTCATCATGACGTCATGACAGAATAATAACATCTGTAACACTGACATCGTTAGCCAAGAAAACCTTTCAATTTAAGAGATGTCTCTTCGTAATATTTAGGGTTATTGTACTGTTAATGACAGAAAATTAATTGAGAAATAACCGCAGGGAGCCCAATAGGAAGGAGAACTAACGCAAAAAATCGAAATAAGAAAGCAACACTAGCCGGTTACCTACTCGTGCAACACAACTTCGTACACAATATTACAAAAGGAAAAATTCTTGGCAAAAGACCTATACATATGACCTATGAATTCATACGAATAAGTATTGGCGATGGAAATGGGATGATTCTTAAATGACATGAAATTAAATAGATGACATGAAATATGCATAAAAGGTTAAAAATGAAGTTATGTTGTAAATTATGGCTGCAGCAACGAGGAAAAACCAACCCACGATAAAATGCATATAAAATACCCATGGTAAATTCAAATGCTTACTGATAAACTCGAATGCCTAATTACAACGTAATGCTAAGTTATATTTAAAACTCTATCAAATTTCGCGTAGCCAATATCAACGCGAATTTCAATAACCATTGCTTAAAGTTAGAAGTGGTTCCTAAGTACGTCAATCTGTGATGTAAATCACCCTCTAGGCAGTAGAGATTAAAATTAAAGTGTTGAAATTATCATTTCTAGTTTAGTTATTATTATGGATTTATCGCATTTCCACCAAGTAAAACCTGAAACGATTACATACGAGGTACAACATCTCCAGGGAAGAAATTCTATAGCATCTACAGAAATGTCTGTGGAATATAGATTCCACTTCTGCATGAACAGTTAAGGTTTTCCAGGTTTCGCTAGGAAGCAGGTCCACCTTGGCCATGGAGTAAGCGTGTACCCTCCCCCTCCTACGCCCATTCCCTTCCCCCGTGAGAGTTCAATGGAAATAATACCACTGGGATACAAGGCGCCGCTGCTCAAAGGGTATCGGCTGAAGAGCATTTGACTCCAGCAACGAGGGCAACTTTTGAAACAAGAAGGACATAAGCAACCCCGTCTTTCGAACCGCCAAAGCTTTTCAAAAGACTAAACAACCACGTCAATAATTCTGATGGTCAGCTTCTCTCGTCCGCAAAATTCCGGAAGCAAAGGTATGAGCAAGAAAGTTGCAAATGTTTAATCGCATTTTCAACCAAATTAATTTAGAAAATAAAGTTTTATTTTATGATTGTGGAGGTAATGCTTATTAAAACCTCCAAATCTGGAAGTATGAGACACAATGCGGAACCAATCTACTGATTCACCAAGTGCCTACATACTCCGAAGATCATTCGGCAAGCGTACTCAGAAGACGTTGTTATACATAACGAATACACGAGAGAAGTTTAATTTTAGAGGCCGCTTTTGAAACAAGTTACCTATGCGAAGGAAAATCCGTCGCATATATCTTAAGAATTGCATCAAAAAACCTAGACGCAGAAATTTCCACTCATGTTTTCCGGTATTTTCCCCGGAATTCGAAATTTTTAAGAACTCCATTCACGGCGGGACAAGCCAAATAAAAAAAATTGTCCCTAGACTTAAGTATCTAACACCGTGAAAAAATCTTCTATTTCAAGTTAAATACTCAGGATTAGCAATGGCAAAAATTTGGCGTATAACATAATGAAATGTTGTGTAATATTGAATATTGAAATTAACTTACCATTCATTCCTCAGGATCACTCTCCAATGTATGTACAAGAATTCCAAGGAATATCACTCGTATAACTGATAAACCACAACTTTCCCATGGACTGGATATACTGAAAATAATAAGAGATAGACACACATTAACATAATGCTGTTATCATGCACGAACAGAGAGTACGAAATGAATAAAATTTGAATACAGAAATACTATCGTAGCACCATCCGGTAATTACCACGAAAATTTTAGGTAAGACACGAAGTTGGTGAATAATGATGATTAATACACTAATATATTCGATAATCCTTTCTTTATGATTGTAAAGGCCAAGTAAGTTAACGGCCGGGAAGAGAAAATTAAAGAAAACAATACCGAAAGGTCTTGGTTGGTTATATCCAAAGGAAATTCCCGAATATTTGCGATAAAGATAAGCATTTACAATCACTTGCCGACTTCAACAAAGGAGAGGCGTCTGTTGCAACTCCCAAAACGAAATTTTAAGGAATATATCTTGAAGGATCTACGAGTAATACCATGCCACTGATAACAGAAAGGTCAGGCAATCTGCGGTGAAATGGCACAGCCTTACAAATATTCAACTATCTGGATGACAAAGTCCCGAAAATTCTTTCAAAATATTCTTGTGGCAAGAGCTAGCACGACGTAAAAACTCTATTACAATCGTCTGTAGCCAACGATGGGAGACAAATCATTATATTTTAGCTGTTCTCAAAACACTTAAAAATCACTCAAGAAGCATGCATGGATGACCTTCAAGCACTCCGTTGACGATACACAAATACTCAAATCAGATAAAATACAACACATTACACCTTAATGACGACATTATCACAAAATGACCCCTGGATTGTTGTAATGGACAATTGTCCATCATCAGATACGTGGGACATGCAGGCAGCATTACTGAAACTAGATTACTAGTCATCATACTCAATGATGAACGATTTAGAAGTATTCCGTACCACAATAGCAATCGGACCGCGATAAGCACAGCAATAAGGCACGAATTGGGAAAATATCCCCACTATTCTCGCAGCTTTAGCAGGAACAATGAAAGGATATTAATCACTGACGAAGATATCACGAAAACAATTACTTCAAATCTTAAGATTCTTGGCTGAGGGTAATACATGTTCCCAAGCGGAATAAAGCGATTATCTCACGTATAATTATCGGCATTAATCACAGCGAATTCAATGATATCTCAAGCACTTAAATAAAATAGTAATGGCGTAAATATGAAATAGGGAACCAGACACTTAAACATGGCTTGGTTACTCACCTCTTAACTCGAAGACGATTATCAATAAACTGAGACGGGGCGAGGCTCCCGAAGGATCGAAGTTTGAAAAGGCACGTGATTGGATGACACCTTTGACGTCACGAAAATGAGGCCGATGTATTTTCGTAAATATTTATTAAAATAAGATTTAAGTTATAGATAAAAATAAAAGGATATCATTGAAATTAATTTTAAAATGTAATACTTGATATAAATTCATTTAAAATAATGTAGTTTCCAAAGAGCTTGTATCATTTCCTTGTGTTGCGTAATATGTTCGATAGCTTCAGTGATTGGGCGTTTTTGACTCTACACGGTTTCAGTGCTCTATTCAACCGGACGTGGCCTAATTCCATTACTAATCCCCCCCCCCCACCTCCTAACTTTGACGTAATTTCTCGTCTTGCTAACCGTCAGGAGACTGTGACTCATTATCCAATGTCATTTCAAAAACCACTTCCAATCTGTTAGTGTCGCAGTGACTACACCAACGGACCACCGTCCCTAACTTCATCAACATCACTTACACGAAGGGCACGCTTGAGAAATTTGAAAGGAGTGAGGTAATGAGTGCATGAGAGGTTAGAGTGGAACGATTACCTGTTGCAAACAGCGGCTTGTTGGGATGATATTCTCCTGAATGACCGTGATTTAGTGAGTGAGTAAATCATTATTATTTTGTGGGCTTTTATTCGCGTCATAACCTGTATTCCATTTCTTAGTGCACCAGTTGTCGGCTAAATGCTATCATAATACACAAGATATGCTCGATTTTTATCATTTCGTGATTCAATTGCATTAGTTAGCTATCCACTCAAGCAGTGATACTGGTAAAAATGATGTTATTTCCAACTTCGGTATTCTCCGATAGATTGTCAGGAAAAAACCGTCGTAGTATTTTTTTTTTAGTCTCTCTCATTCTCTTGTTTTTTGTATTTATCTTTTAGTTTCTGTATCTTATCTGCATTTCCGCAGCATACTTCTTTGTTACCGTTTTTCCCGGTAATGACCCTAAGTAACTGCATTGGATCTGTTTTACTGCTTATAGAGAATGTGAGTACGGGGCGATGGGAAAATTTGGTACGGACGTGCTTGAGGAGCAGAAATACACGAGAGAGATCTTGATTACGTGAAAGTTAATGTGCAAGTCCCATGAATCAATTCCAATATACTAGAACTCGGAACTTACTTAGTAAAGTATAGATAAAATATAGTTCTAAACCCAATCCCAAATTTCAATGGTGAACTACGTGCCATAGTAATGGGCACCCCGATTATAATTCCTTGAATTTTATCATTTCTCGGATTACCTCCCTGTTTCACAGAAAGATATAATTTACATCGAACAAATGTGGTCAGTAATTAACATTCTCTGTTGCTGATTTTTGTATTTAATCGTCTCATTATCAGTGATGAAGATGAATATGATAATTTAAAGTTTACAATTTGTTCAAACCACAAGATTCATAAAATTATTATCTGGTATACCAACTTCCAAAAACCTTTCTCATGTCGTTCTCTTTTGTGTAATTTTGCAGTAACGCTGAACTAAGCGTATTTCTGGGTGTTAATGATGGCGGTAGTCGGGGATGCTGTCACAGATATGAGCAAGAAGTGGGAAGAAATTTGGTGCGAGAAGAACATATGGCACGAGCACGCCGGTGGAGAAAAACTTCACTGGAATAATCCTGAATACGTGAGTGAAAAAAATCAATTCAATTAATTTACATTCAAGTTAAATTGGAGTCTATACAGGGCTATCAATTCTTACCCAGGCGATACGTCGTCTCACTCGCACAAATCTGAAGACTAAATTCTCCAAAAAGACAGACGACTCACCTCCTGTCCCGTAACTTTTCATTCTTTTCTCAATAGCCCACTATTTCTCATCTGCGGCCCTCTACATACTGTTTGATGATTATTCTGAAATTAGTGGGTACCGTTGCATAGCTCATTGGATATAAGGACAGGGAAAAGGGTAACTGTATGCGAACACCCCTGCTGAGGATGCCCTATAGGGGAGTGAATTTATCCTTAATTAAAGTCTATCTATGACTGTTTCCCTTGCTAACTTTCGCCATTTCCCGCATTAGTACTGAGGCTGGGATTTCAAAGTTGACGTCATATTATCATTAATTAACCTAAGGGTTCCATCAGTTCACTCCAGATGTCACTTCCTTTTTCATATTCCGCATTTGAGAACCAATTACATGTTTCACCTACCAGTTTTTCAGATAATGAGGGATTTTAACAAACATTGTAACTCATCAGATATTTTTCATTTATCCCAAAATGCATTCAAAAAATTTGTTCGCCAAAATGTGTAACTTTACTTTCATTTGTATTTTATTTCAATGTAACAATTTCTATGGTAATTTTTTGTAAAAGGACATTTGTCCGTATAATAAATATTATTATTATTATATTATTGGAATTGCGCACCTCTTGTATATAATAGAAGAAGAAGATCGAAATTTTCATTATATTCACTTTAACACATGTGCTCCGCCGATGCAATCCATGACAGTAACAATTGTTAGTCACTTAAGTGACTATCAGACCGATCTTCTTCATTCCGCGACCTTCAATTCTCAGCACATTTATGAGGAACCGTTTGAGCCCCCACCTCCAAACTACTTACTCCTCACTCCTACCAAAACCGACGACCTCAAATTTGAGTAAATGGCCTCGTCTCCAACGAAAAATCCACGACCCTGATTGCATTCGTTCAAAGTACAGTTGAGCGTCGCTATTCAATCAGAATTGTTTAGGGATCAAGTCAACATTATCAAAAAGTTTGGATAAGCCTTTAACGTTATAACAATTTAGGTAAAAAATTTGAATTCACTATGGTTCTGTCGTTAAATAATTATAGGTGGTGTATAAAACCATTTTTAATGAACTTTTTACGCAATATTTCAAGCATTTCTATACATGCATGTATGTACTTTTTAGTCACTTTAACTTATGTTCCGCTAGATAGGAATCCGCAGTATCAACAGTCCAGTGTTCTGACATTCGGCTTCTTAATGATCTACTGTACTTCATATCCTTCCAGTGGCGCAGCGAGGGAGAGGTTTTGGGGGATAAACTGAGCTCACAGAATTTCTAAGTTAAATCTATTTTACTTAATTGGATTAATATTGCGTATAGAATAGAGTGAGGATTAGAAGTGAGAAAGCCCATGCTCATGTAACTAAGGCTTTCTAGATTGTGGCATAAACAACACGTTTATCAATGGTATAAATTGTAATTTCGATTTTATGGCTTCCAACTGCTCTTTATACGGACTGCAGTTAAAGTGAGTACACGATAGAAATCAATAAACGGTAATTGAATTATGAATTTATTGCTTATTGCTTGAATCAAACAGAACCTTATATATATACACGTAAGTCTACTTGATTTTCGTCAAATGTGAATCCATATTTTCGACGTCCGTATTAGTTACGTACTCTACTGCAATGCTAAATTCTTTTTCACAAAAAATAATCATTTGAATAATAATGGATTAAAACAATCAATGACTTAGTCTTTAAATCACCGAACGAACCACGAACCAATTCTGAAATTCAATTTAAAAGACTTAAGATCATTAAAATTATTTTCATTAGGTACACACAACCATCTTACCTGCTACCCGATAAATTCAAGAGGAGTTTTGGCTTGTATTAAATTGTGACTAACAAGGAGACATCGCCAAAGTGATGTTCGGGATCTGGATGCGGATGTTATTTTCTGAAACTATATAGGTAAGGTAGAAAAAGCGTCAAGGTTTTCTTCCACATAGGCCCGGGCTCGAGAGATATTCGCATGTAAAGATTTCGCGCAGCATTACATCCCTTGAGTTAGCGTTATCTCTCAACTACGGCCATGCACACCTCTGCCTCGCATCAGTTAACCGATTGTACATCTATTCATGAATTGTTCCCCGGTCTTTGACACGTTTGCCTCCACTTTCTATGTCTTTTTTCTATTTCTGAAGCACCGGTATTTTCCGGCTTCAACGTTTTTTATTCAAAATATCATTTCCACTAGGCATTCCCTCCATTAGATTTTCTCCACAGCCCACCCACTGTCTTCCCAAAAAATCTCGAGGTTAGCGGACTAATTCCCTAGACCGCACCGCCACGGCCGTAGTTTAGGGGTAGCGCTTACTCAAGAGATATCATGCTGCGCAAAATCTTTCCATGTGAATATCTCTCGAACCCGGGCCTATGTGGAAGAAGGCCATGAAACTTTTTCTGTCTTACCTATATAGTTTTAGAAAATAACATCCGCATCCAGATCCTGAACATCACTTTGGCGACGTCTCCTAGTAAGCTAAAGTTAAGTTACGGAATTTTAAGCTGTAGTGAACCAACAATTTCATTCCATTGCTAGTTCAAAGCGAGAAGGAGAATATGCCGAAATGATACGCAAAATATTTCATGCGGGCCTATGTTTACCGTTAGAGAACCTTTAATGATATGTATCTAGGAAACGTATCTTTGAATTTGCGGACGTTTTATTAACATTTTGTTGGTTATGGATGCATTTGGAGATGACCGCTTATTCTATGTATTTTATAGAAAAATGGCTGCACGTATGATCGACGGAATAAGGATTGGTAGAATGACGGTGACGTAACCACTTTGGTCCCAACATACGCCGAGCGTCAATGGTAATTCGGTATTGCATCACGTAACTTCCATGCGATCAGCGAAAGAGTGGATTGTTTAGGTGTCAAGTACTATCATTCAAAGTTAGCTTAATGGCCTTTCATCGGTGATTCGACTCAAAAACATTTTAATATATTGTATTTGATTTTTATGTGTTCCTAATCTTTCCCCGGGCTCATTTCGTTTGAAATTCCCTCTTTACGTTAAATATTCGACAGGTACATGTGTTTATTGAAGAGATTGCTAGCTATCCGACCACTCCCAATTCTTACTCTTAGACTGGAAGGCAGCATACTTAAAGAATGGAGAAAGTAAAGTATACGTAAAGGAGGAGGAACGACGAAGTGCTGGAAATGGTGGGTTAGGAGAGAGAGAGCTTCTGGATGAGATGCGGAATAGACAGAGGGTATGGATGGGGGGAGTACTTTGCGAAGAGTGGATGTTGGAAACAATGTTAGAGGGTAGAATGTGAGGGAGAGGAAGGGGGAGAATGGGCTTTCAGAAAGAATGCAAGGGAGTTGGCCTTATTGTGAATGGAAGTGGGAAGTGCTTAAGGAAGAGAAGTTTCCCTGAATGCTTTATAAGTGCTCCTGGCAAACCTACCTTAATCGGTTGAATACTTTAATAATAAATAATTATCCAACACTTAGAAAACCATGAACAGATAATAAGTGATAGAGTTCGTCTCTGGCATAAATTGAAAGACAGTTAGGAAATAAAACCTAAAGTCACATCACTTAGGATATTACGTTATTTTCGTATTCATTCGCTCGCTCAGACGCGAACACAAATATCACTCGTGAAGCGAAACTTTCTGCAGAATTGACTTATTATGTATCAGATCAATCAATAACTTATAATTGAAATCAGAACAAACCGTGCATCACCTCTGAAATTGAATTTAGAGGACTTCCGATCATTAAGATTTTTTTCACCAGGTAGGCACAGCTATCTTACTTAATATCCTATTATTTCAGGAAGACTTTTAGCTTGTACCATCTTAAGACTATCCAAAGCAGAGTTACGGAATTTTAAGTTCTTGCGAACCAACAATAGCCTCTTTTTAATTGCAAGGCCGCTGAACCGCGCCTCGGCATCGAACAACAAACCCACTGAGTTGGGTCTTTTCTTCCGTACGGTCTAAGAGAAGCATGTTGCTCGTCGAGGAAGGGAATTTGACCATCACAATGATTATTATGATGGGGCGATTCACGATAATGCTTTCCGCAGATGAAATGAGGGCTTCGGGGGATTTCGTAACTCAACTCCGTGAGGAATTCACGCTTGATAGGAGACCATGACTCTTGCGCATCCCATCATAACAGTCGCTCTTGTTGTCAAATTCAATTCCTCGAATAACTACACACTCATTTTCAACTACTCAGAATAGAAGGGATTTCCTTTCTCCGAAACGAAGGGGTGATTCAGCGGCATTGCCAATTCGGCGTGTATTCTGGACAACAATTCCGGCTCCTACTTTAGTAGTGTCCACTGCCAGGTAATTTTCGTTTTTGCGGTTTATTTCAAGAGGAACAATATAAACATTTCTTCAGTTGAGATTTTTGGGAATATTTTTTTCATATCGCATACATAACTTCGATATTCATGTCATTTTCTACACCTCAGAAATTGAATTCTAACTTTCGGCTATTTAAAATCTCAAAGAATGGGTAAAATTTCATTTTAAAAAGCTATATGTAATGCAGAGATATCGTTCTCTCTATATAAATACAATGAAATGTACCAACTCAAATATATTGCTCGTGAGGAGATGATAAAGACGACCGTTTCGCAGTTATCATAGTTTTTCGCGTTTTCTTCTTCACTCTTTCCACCGCAGAAACTAAACTTTTATGATTAAATTTCTTTTAATTCATGAATGCAGTCGAATAAACAATGATTAACACGATACATGACGCGACCCTACAGAGCTTCGGCCGGATTTCATACAAGTGCTTAAATTTCAACGTTGTATCTTTTTTTGCGGCGATATCAGGTGATTTTTATGTCCGGGATGTGCTGATGCTACACTGTGAAGGTGAAGAAATCTAAATGCACACAGTGGCATTAATGAGGTCAATATAATTGTGTCCTCCCAATCAACTGCATTGAAAAATACGATAATTACGAGTACTTTAAAAAGGTGAAAATTATAGCTACTTGTTTGTTCTTTCCTTGGATCTGGAGCACTTGACACTTTACAGGAGAATGAAGCCAAATCCTGAGATCCTAGTATCATTATTCCTCTTCTGAAACTCTCATGGTAACACAAAAAACTGCACAAACACCACAAGATGCTTCCACACGCACACCATCCAACATACTTAACAATATATCACGCAATGAACCAGTGATTTCCAAATTCAGGTATTTACGTACTCCACACAAACGAATGCACTTCACAGTGCCTAACGAACGATTTGGGTGTTTTAGATGCACACACTGCTTCCTTCTTGTAATTGGGAATTAGAAATAATCACTTCACAAGATGGAAAAAGCACACCACTCAGGAATGAATTCCAACACTATCGTCACATGGTTACCTAGCAACTGAACTATTTTCTGAGGGGCTTCGCACCGATCCAAAATTTTCTCCACCATCAAATCTGAACTGAGTCATGCTGAAGGCCTGAAGACACGACCTCTTTCTACGGATAAGGCAGTACACAACCTTTTTAGTCCCTAAGCAAGAAAGCAAATACTGGGAATCCGTTTGAGCAGGAGTCATGCGTCGTCTTAACCGCACGAGTGATTGTTCATTATATTGTTGTCATCAAAATGTTCATAACGATTATTCATGATGGTTTCGTACGGAATCCAGGGTAATTCTTCCCTTCGAGAGCATTTCCAATTATAATATGGAGCGAGGGATGAAAGACCAGCCCTCACCGCGGCATGCGATAGAGTGAACTCAAAATTGAAGGCATACGGTGAAACGGGGACTCATCGCCATTAGGTGAATCAGAGTCACCTATGAGACGTAAAGTAAGGGAGGCAGTGCACCAGCTGTTGTTCCACGTAAAATAAAGGAAAGACAGGAATTTAACCACGCGCGCAAATGCGATTACTCATCAAGCTTTATTCGTTGCCCCTCCATAACTGACTTCTTCTTGACCCAGTTAAAGCATGCATGCAAAGACACTTGGTTAGATAGTAAAAAACGAAAGTATGGAGCTTACGGGATAGAGTTTGCTCTGATTATCGATGGGACGTGGCCCATCTTTCTCAAGGGAGTCGCTAGAGAAAGCTTTCCTCTAGCAGCTACACGTCTGCTGAGATGACCACTAGCCCAGAGGCAACCATCCCCTGACCCTCCATTTTTCGGTATTAAGAGACATTCCATAATGTCGGCCAGTAGCCTATGATGAAATTAACTTTAAGTATTATTCAGGCGCAACTCACAGCCGATTTATTGAATTTTTTTGTTTCCCAAATGGCGCGAATTGACCACAAAATAACAATACATGCAACGCGCATACCACACCGGTATCCCAAAGCATATTTTTTGAAAAATTAATCCGCGCTCTAGTTTCATATGAATTTAGAACAGAATATGTTTCAATATAGTATTTTAGATAATTGCGCAATAGACCATGGTTTTATTTTTTTACACAGTGTGATTAATATAGGTCGTTATGATTCTGGAAAAAAGTGATCAAGAAGTGCCTCTATTTTACTATCATCGCATTCCTCCCTACATTATCAGTGCCTAATCATAATTTGTGACATATATTTAATGAATCACTCTTTCTCTCCCCTTCGTATTTTTCTATCGATGCCAATTTTTATTTAGAATGCGAATCGTAAAGCATCGAATCTTATCTTATATATAAAAATGAATCGCAAAATGTGTTGGTAAGCGCATAACTCAACAACGCCTGGACCAATTTGGCCAATTCTTTTTTTAAAATGTTCGTTGAAGTCCATGAATGGTTCTTACGGCGAGAAAAAATCGAATAATATCCGGGAAAACCCTAAAAACAGCCCTTTTCTTTTTCACATACAAACGTTTTCTAACTAAAACGTAGAATCAATTTGAGTTTTATTGCTATTATAAAGTTCATATTAAATTACAAGCACTCACTGTTATCTAAGAAATGTAGGTGTGTTCTTAACGTCAAAAAGTAAATTTGCACTTTCTTACCGCTATACAAAGTTCAAATTCAATCATATCTATCAAAACAGTGTGCGTGTGTGCGTTGGAGCACAGAATACGTCGTTGGAGGATTTAATGTCGCGTTCCGAAACTAAAAAAAAGTGATCGCGGACCCGACCAAATTGAATGGTCACAAAATATAATAATAACAACTTGGTTGGCTTCGCGATATTATTTCTTTTGTTTTACTTTCGGCAGGCGACAAAAAAAATAAAACATTGGTATGGCTTTAAAGGATTTGACTTCAAGTCATATCAGATAAAAAAAAAAAACAAATTAAAAAAACAACTGTCAATGTCGATTTGCCGCCTTTGCCGGTGTTGTTTTTCTTGGATTTTCTGTTATACTCTACTGAGTGTGCTTTTGTTTTGTTTGCAGTGTTTTGTTATCTACCTATGAAAAAAAAGTTATTGCATGTGACACAATATTTTAATAATGCCTCCTGTAAGACGAGGCAATTTAAGTAGAAGAACACGAAATGCTACAAACCAAGCTAATTACCGATCTAATCGTACTGCACAAGAACGTGACGACCGAAATGAACATGAAAGAATTAGGATATCACAAACACGTGAAGCGCGAGCACGACTTTCAACTAATAATCGCGCAAATTTGAATCGAGCTGCTTTCAGTTACGATGTGTCAATTGACTACAGTAACTACCAATGTGTTGTTATTGGTTCTATGAACTCGGTTTGCTCACATTGTAAAGCATTAAAATACAAAAACGAAGCCAATGGATTGTGTTGCGCAAATGGTAAAGTGAAATTAATACCATTGAATCCACCAAAACACTGCCACATTACAAATTTTTTTGACAGGACGAAGTCTGTCGGGTCAGCTAGTTACATATAAATGTGAATAGAATCTGTATTTTTTCATCATTGGTAATCTATGAAAGAACCACGTAAAAGATAAAATGTTCTTCGACTGGTTTTTACATACGATCAATTTTTATTTGGCCTCAACCCTCAACTTTTTTTTTGTCCGACATTCTAGGACTAGGTGTCCTATATTCTTCGCTGAAATTGGGCAACCAATATCATCGAAAAATATTGGACACGATGCAATTCCTCCAATGACTATCAATCAATGAGCGATGGTGCTAACTTGTATTTTTTCTCAATTTTGTTTATCGCAAATATTTCAATATATAACTGGGGTTGGAATCAAAGTTTAAATGAACTCGTGGGCTTAAGTTTTCGCTGCAAATTCCAACCGTAGATTTTTTTAAATAAGACTCACTATATAAATTTACAGAGGTAATTTTGAGTAAATCTTCCTATTTCAGGTTCAAAATTTTTGCGATGAAATGTAATAAAATCCCCCTTTGGTAAAATCCTTTTATATCTATCTCATAAATGTAGCTAAAGGTGCTGTTGCTGCTTGAGTCCCGTAAGACTAGACAGAAAAGACTGCCGACGTATTTCATACACTGGCCAACTGCACAGCAATCAGTCTTTCCGAGAAATAATACTTGCTCGTTGCTCCTATGCCAGCATTAGTAATTTATAATTCCTGCAATAGTTTTAGCTCTAGGATAGTTTGAGTCGGAATAGACAAAATAGGCTGAAAATGTACACACTTAATGTAATAATCAGTACTAGCTATGTGCATGCATTTCTTGGCGTGTTATAACTCATGCATGAATCAGATAACATGCTAAATTTTCCTTTTTCTATGATTAACTCATAATTTTGTTTGCACGGTAGCGTGTTCTTATCCTTGGCACTATCCTAGTTTCTGAGCAAATCACATCTCATTCTCTTGTGTGTGCTTGGCCAGTGTCCGGTGAAAGAGGGCGTGTCTGATTGGTGGCTAGGATGAGTGCTGATTGCCAATTAGTGTGGAATCACCCCGTGGTGCCTTTAACGGTATTTCGTAAATTCAGGAGGCATGTATAATGGCAGAGTGATGGGAATAGATCTAGATAGTGTACTTTAAGATATGGCAGTGAATGCTATGAATAGAGTGTTTTAAGATATGGCAGCCATCTATCTGATATATAAATGGGCGTCTGGGGTGCTGAGAATCCTCCAGGGAGTCTTGAGCCTTTTCACCTGGTGATCCAAATTGACTGAGGGATCTTACACTCGGAATAAAAATTCACAATAAGAATTCGGTAAATAGAGGGGAAAGATAGGTTACCTCTTAAAAAATCTTTCCCATTTCCGATTTTCTCATCACCCCCCAACACAGAACGACCACATATGAAAAACCTTTTTCTGTTGTCGGAGCGCCATTATGGAACAGTTACCTATCCAAAAGATGTGAGGGATTCTGTCTCTCTCTGTCTGTTTCTGAGCAAAGATGTTTTTCACCACAAACAAATCCGCGAAAGTGTGTACCTTATGTTGTTTCTTCTTCTCATTTATAGTATCATTTTATTTTCACTTATAACGTATCCGCCGATCCATATATTTCCCATATACATTTTTGTTAGTTGGTTAGGGCAATATCCGCGGATATTTGAATCCGAGGTATCCGATCCGACCATCCCTAGTACTTAGTATCGCACCATTGGAGGAGTTCCTTTGAATTACCCTTAACATGCCTCAACGTAAACGACGATACCTGATTATCTCCTTAATATCCCCGAAGGAAAACCACAGAAATATTTCCACCGAGAGAGAAAGACAGTCGACTAGCAGATTCGATGGTTTTAAGCATTTGAATACAGTTGAGCTTGAAAACATATTTCGCCTTACGACTGACGAGCCCATTATCAGAATAGTATTTAATTTGCATTGAGAAGGATACAAGAAGTCTTTTCTTTGAGAGACTCGGTTGACTATCAAGGGGAGTGTCACAAAAGTGGGTCTCGGATTTCGATCTAACTTTGTAGTGTCGCATTCCATCGGGAGCTGACCACGGATCATCCCCCATATGAAGTTATATAACCAATAGTTTAAACAATAAACAATGCTAAGCATTAACAGGTTTACAATGTTCCCACAGAAATACAGGCTCAATAACGTAAATGAAACTAGGCTACCGCATGAAAAAAATGGGAGAACATCTGATGCTACCATATTGCAGAAAGTGATTTCAACTCATAAAAATAAAATTTTCATTGAAAATCATGGAAATAATGATGAACAGCAGCCTTTTGTAAAATGAAAGATAGAAAAAAATTATGCCGCCGCCAAGAATCAAACATAGGATCTCCGGGTAGGGGTCAAGTACCGTAAGCACCGCTCCTAGTTGTTGAGACCGTATTTCTGAGAAAATAAAACCAACCTGTAAATGTCTAACCTCGTTCTTGTTAAAACCATCGGTTATATAACCCCATATGGGGGATGATTCGTGGTCAGCTCCCGACGGACTACGACACTACTAAGTTAGATCGAAATCTGAGACCCTCACTTCGACACTCCCCTTGTTAGACAAGAGGAGGAAGTAATAGGCTTATATATTGAGGCTGTATTTACATCCGGAAAGTCGCGTTGGGTCTAGATAACCCGAGAGGTTTTTTAAATGAATAAAACATACTGTCATACATATTTATTTAATTTCTGAGAGTTTTTGCGTATCTTTAATAAACCATTGCAAGCATATTTATACTAAGAGTGAGAAAAGTATATAAATTCTTTTCTATGTAATTTTACCGAGCCATTCTTGTTTCCATCTAAACAACAAATACTTTTACGTTTCATGAAAACACTTTTGATTAAAAAAAAGAAGTTCGCATCTATGAATTGACATACAAGAACAATACTTGCAAATTAGCAGTAAAAATAAGTATTAGGCCACTGGATCATATGGAAAAACAATATGATAACTTCTTTTTACTATCGCCAGCTGTCTTATAACTATCACGACTTTTTATTACTAAAACCCAGATTTTTTCCAATCATGTGAGCATCATTACTCGTTTAAATTCTCGACCAATACGACCCGACGCGAGCAGTTACGTAAATTTATCTTGCACGACTACTTAAGGGTTGACATCAGCTGAAATTTTCTGGAAAATGGATTCAAGCGGAAGTGGCGTGTGGAAACTGATTGGGAAATTGGAGAGGAGGATGGGGACTAATATCGGAGAAGAAATCACGTGACATCGAATTTGTAAACAAATAACTAAGTAACGCATAAGAAATAATTGCATTAATATTTATCTTGTTCAATGCGGAGTGCCCTTTGGTAGCATATTTACTTCGCAACCGCACTTGAAGAGTATTTATCAACATCAGAACAATAATTGCACCCGTTTGTTTCAATGGGTTCAAGCGAAGCACAAACTTTGGTAACCCATAACTCGGATAACGTCATTTAATTGTGACCCAACTTTAGCATTACCTAAGTGCTTATCTTGGCCATGCACGGTTCGAGCTTCAACGACATGTCTGATGCAGACAAAGAGATAATATCAATTTAGTAAAATGCGGGCATAACGGACAAGAGGCGTCGTATAATTTCGCTCTTAGCGTCTTTGTACTCCCAATCTCACAATTTAAGATACTAATTTACAATTGGTAATTAATTTATCAAGTATTCATCCTTGGCATTTACTTCGACCAAATTGAGTGCTTTAAACAGGCGATTGGTAAAGCTGTGGACATAATCGGCGACGCCAAAAACTACGAAATTATAACCGTGAATTCTTGAAACGGCTGAAGTAATTTTCCACGCCGATTCGCCTTTCAGTATCAAGACTCGTAAAGTAATATCAAGACCTGTTATCTTAAGAGCTTACTACAGCTGTTTGTATTTTATTATAATGAGTTTCCACAAAGTGAACTAGTCAAAAATCGATATGAATTATTTGCTGGGGACCATAACCTATGTTATTAATAAATGAGTTATTACTTTCAGGGTTCTTGTTGTAAAAAATATCTTCTAAAATTCAGTTAAGGAAAGCGCAAGAATTTTATATTTATATTTGCAAAGAAACAATACTGTAACAATACTTTTCTCGAGTATTTAGTGAGTATTTTTATGCGCAAGTAACAAGGTGAAATGATGACGATGACACGATGATGGTTTTTGCTGTATTCAAAATATTCTTCATCCTTGATAATGCTCGAAGAAAGTGATTGCTATCGCTACTATCCGTCAACAAACTTTCAGAGACGAGAGAGCTGAGGAGTGGGGTTGGGCCAGGAGCGCATTCAAGCATTCTAACGAGTGGAAGAGTTAAAAGCATCGAAAGTGAAAAGGAGAGAGATGAGGAAGTCGAATAGAACGTCAATTATTATTAAGTAAAAGGCTATCGAATGCAGCACAGCCAGCACGAATGAAGCTTGAAGCGGGTGGGCGGGGCATACTCCCTCACAACGTTGGTGGCTCGAAGAAGACCTCATTTGAATTTCCATCATCTCGCTCCTCAGAAACACATGTCGTCAGAAAGGTAAACCGATTTTCCCGCATTAGAGAACTGTGCAGGGAGGTCATCACATTACTTCCAACGCCATCGCAGGGCACATTGCTAAACATGCAACAGACGCACAACAGAAATCATTAATTTTTATCATACTAAGAGGGCCATTAACTTTTCTGTCCTCAAATATTGTTTCATGGAAAGAACTTACAGTTCTTACACGCTATGAGGAATAAACAACATATTTTTCTATGCTCAAGTTGATAACTATCGTAACTTATACAAAAAGCTGCAATTAATTAAGTGTATTTACTTTTGATTTGAGAAAAAAAGAGAAATTGAGAATGAGCGTTTTTTAGCGTTGCGTTTTCTTTTTCTGATCAGTAGATATACTTTTTGAACTGTCAGTGAAAAAAAGTTTTTGCGTGAGCTAGAAGTTCTTCTACTGCAATAGAACACAATTGAATAATATTAAATGTTCCTCCGACGTCAAAAAGTATAGCGTAAGCCAAGAAAACCCTTCAATTTCAGAGAAGTCCCCTAGTATGTCTTGTTGGCACTTACGCTTTTCGACCCTTGATAGCGAAAGAATAGCACTGGTCGGCATTAAAATCCTCCCACGATGGTGAAAGGGTGTACCGGATAGATTTTGAGATGCTGATTACGAATAACTCCTTAAGAAAGTTCCAGCACGTAAAGTTTTTTTTGGCAGGTTGACGTGTTTCCATAATCAATTGAAAAATTTTTGACAGATGTATTTTTGGTATTTGTGTTTCCGTCTTTTGAGTGCATAATTCTCAATTTTTATTTTAATCCAAGAAATGTTACTTGGCTACATCCCAGGAGCATTCTTTTCTATAGCTCAAGACCCCAGGAAACGTACCCCTGCCCTTGGGTTGCAAAGATTTATTGTCGTTCTACACTGCATACACTAAAACCTAGGCGTTATTGACGGATAAAGGTTTCGCATTCTACTTCCAATCATTCGTCGGCTCCCTTTCGTATAATTGACAGACAAATGAAAAAAGGCCCCAGGATGTACACCAGATTATCGCGTGAAACAAATGTTTCAGTTTCGTGTTGATCATGGTGTTACAATGTGGTGTTACGCTGTGTCGTACACCACGCCACGTCGTGTACTTATTGTGTTAAACGAACCTGCAGAGAACTTGCAACAATTCGATAGATTCATTCTGCTATATATGCGGGGAATTGGTTTTCAAGGGATGAAGTAGGCCATTGCCTACGACGAATTGTCCATTTATCATTACATCCAATCGGAAAATTCAAAATGAACGAACTCCACATGTCTTTACGCTTCAAAACAGTCCGTTTTTAGTGGTGTGTAAAACAATTGAACCGCGGCGATTCCACTTCATATGTTATTTTGAGGCAATCTAAACAACTTTCAATTGATTAATCCTTAACATTAACTAGATATTACACTTATGATCTTTAGATCACCGAATAATTCCAATCCAATTTTACATTATTTTGCAGTATATTAATTTTGAAATATGCGAAAAATAGAAGGGAAAAGTTATTGGTTTGATATCATTCGTCAATAGGATTAGAAAAATTTGGCTAGCAGCCCTAATTATGGCTCACTTTTCCGTGAAATTCAGACCAGATTGCTCGTGAGCGACGCGAGTGGCAAATTCTTAAACCAAGTTTAATATGGGGTGGATGATGAGAAATCTCTAGGGCGCTTTGATGGTCCTCTACTCAAATATTCGCGAGCAAATTCATTGCATAGGCATTTGGAAAGAATCAACTAACCATTTCACGACATGAACATCACCTAACCGCAGAGCAATGCTTATCGTGCCGTCCCTCGGGAGACGGAGAACCCAGCGAAGCACAAACAAAAGAATACTGAAGAATACCACGGATAGACCCTTCTGAGAAAGGAGTGAATTGGCAAAAGTGTCTCTTTAAGAGAGCTTTAGTCGATACCCGTAGCATATTCGAGAGCAGCGCCTAAGACTATTAACACAGTACTAGTATTGGCCATGACAAGGTGAATTATTTCAAGGGACAATGCCTGGGGGGAGAGGGTGTTATATTTTATTTACGAATGAAAATTATCGCATTCTGAGAGCTGTTAGTTATTAAAGTGAAACGCTCGATGAGTCATTCATTTCACGAGGTAAGATACGATTGTGACATTGAAATGAACCGTTCCCGAGAAAAAAAAGCCTTAAAAATGAGCCGTTACTCGCGCGGAGTAAAAAAAATAATTACTAAAAGCAAAGCATCACACGCCAATACAAATCCCTCACATAAACAGTTATATTGCGCTACTAATAAAATGATTGAGAATGGGCAATGGATTTTCATGATCGAACTTAAACTACTACATCTTAACTTTATACCTGATACGTTAAAAATAAAGTTCAATAAAAAATAGGCTTGGGAGACTTATTTCTAACAATCCCAAAAATTTGGAAAGTGGATCATGAGATTAAAAGTGGCAGTATCTTTTCAATCTCTCATTAATAATGAAATAATAAAAAACAATATGGTTCATTCCGATTGTTAGGCTGTCACTTATTGATCTTCCAAACAATGAATGTATTAGATTACACTGACGTTATCCTACTTCTATCCTAAATCCGCAAGCACAGAATAAACCTCCTCAAACACTGCGCGGGACTTGTCGAGTTACAGACTGCAAGGAATACGTCACATCGGAAGATACTCCGAATTCGGCAACTTTTGAATTATCCGTAAGAATGAAGCTGCAAGCATTTCAATTTTTTCCAGTCGCGAGTAACTAAAACGGAGCCTAAGAAAAACTCCCTAACGATATTTCACGTCCACAATACGATCTAAGTGCTAACTGGAATTGCAGTCTTCGACTCTCAAAAAGGATAAACTGCCATTAATCCTCTGGGCTACTAAGACTATCACTGAAAGAGCCACCGCACTTACCGGCAATCGCCTCGATGGCATGGTTCAGTTGAGTCATTCCGCGATGTAAAAAGAGTGTGTTAATCACACAGTATGGGTGTACTCAGTTGGGGGGGGTCAGGAGGGGACAACTGCCCCCCCCCCCCCCAGAAGCGAAAATTAATGTAATTCAAAACGAAAGTTAGGAACAAATTTTATTTTGAAGAAAAATGGTTTGAGCATAAAACGTGTACTTAAAGAAATAATTTTTTCAAGCAAAATATTTAGAAAATGAACGACTACGGCTCCCCTAGTTGTGATCCAGGGTAGACCCTTGTCTCGGTGGTCTAGGGATGACTACTGTCAAAATGTCTAAACATAGGATATAATACTGAATGCGGGTGAGGTGACGCCGAGATGCTGGTAAAAGAAGAAGGCAAGGATATGGACAAGTGAACAAAACAACAAACTAACGGCGTGTAATCTAGCGATTAACTTACCTACGAGGGTGGTCTGAAAAGTTTCCGACCTCAACGTGAAGATGGCAACACTAGTAAATAAAAGCTATGAAATTTAATTGTTTATTTGTTTACTGTTACTAACCAAAGTTTCAGCCATTTTGGACGCGCAGTTTTTATGTAACAGTCATTTTAGTGAGTTAATGTAAGTGATTTTGTGATAATGGACAAACTCAGGTATCGAGCTGTCATTAAATATTTGTTTCTGAAAGGCAAAACGCCTACGCAAATCAAGGATGAGTTGGATTCTTTGTATGGAGACTCTTCACCATCATTTACAACAGTGAAGTTTTGGGCAGCTGAATTGAAACGTGGCCGTAAGAGCTTGGGAGACGATGAACGTTCAGGACGTCCAAAAACTGCAACTACAGACGAAAATATCGCCAAAGTTCACCAAATAGTGCTAGAAGACCGCCGAATTAAAGTGAGAGAGATAGCAGAGGTCATGAACATATCAAAAGAACGTGTTTGTAACATCTTACATCAACATTTAGGAATGAGAAAGCTGTCCGCGCGTTGGGTGCCGCGTTTGCTCACGTTAGAGCAAAAACTTGTTCAAATGAACATTTCCAACGCTCTATCGGCGAAGTTTAAACGCAATAAATCCGAGTTTTGGCGCCGACTAATTACTGTTGATGAAACTTGGATACACCACCATACACCACGCCCGAAGCTGTTTTTTCGAAAAGAAAAAAAAAATGAAAACTGTTTTGGCTAGGAAAGTGATGGCGACAGTTTTTTGGGATAGTCATGGAGTTATTTTAATCAAATATCTTGCAAAAGGAAAAACCATTACAGGAAAATGCTACGCATCATTACTTGACAAGCTGAAGGCAGAACTTGCGGAAAATCGGCCACATTTGCAGAAAAAGAAAATCCTGTTTCACCAAGACAACGCACCGTCTCACACCTCAGCGATTGCAATAGCTAAAATCCACGAATTACGGTTTGAACTGCTTGACCATCCACCTTACTCACCAGATCTAGCCCCAAGTGACTTCTTTCTGTTCCCCAATCTAAAAATTGCTCTCGGAGGATAGAGATTTTCATCCAATGAAGAGTCAATCACCTTCGTAGACAATTATTTTGCACAGAAAAGCGCCGAGTACTATTTGGACGGGTTGCAGAGATAGGAGAATCGCTGGGAGAAGTGTATAGAATTAAAAGGAAATACATGTTATAACATAGTTATTATGTTGAAAAATAAAAAAAAATTTTCAGAAAAAATATTTTGTAATTTTGTTAGGTTGAAAACTTTTCAGACCACCCTCGTATTTCAAGTCACAACATCCCGAATGAACTTTAAAAGGCATCTAACTTACTGCCATCTGACTCATCCACAATCCTGTATAATTAATACTCACCACTATGAATTGCAATCACAGGCGAAATACGTACTTAGTTAAGGATTTTGTGGACAAAACGACTGATCCAAGAAAACACTCTGTTCATCCCTGAAAATTAAATTCAATTGAACTCAAAATAAGGAACAATATACGTAAGGTTATGGAATTCCTTCTCCCTGAAAAAGATCGACCAATTAAAGTGACATTAATCAAGGTTATCTGTAAAATAAATCAGCATGCATGAAATTCTGCTAAAAATCCTAGTCTAAATAACTCAAATCAAGTCTTTCTATCGCTTAAATAGTTTCAACTAACGTCTAGGATAACATCACCCAAACCAAAACGGGTTTACTGTTAACCTTACGAACAAATGAGGTTACAATCTTGATATTTTGAGCGTTAGTACCTACAGTAGATCCCATTCCGATATTTTCCCGATCACTGATATGAGAAGCGATCCACACTTCGATGAATAACTGTCGGCTGGCTAGTGGCTAACCCTTTAAGAGTCGCCCGTAAGTGCACCACCACAATTTTAAGGACAAACTCCTTTCATTTCAATCTATATTCAATTCACGATCTATATTCAATTTCTAGACTCGAAAATGGCGTATTTTTCCAGTCGTTACAATAAACATTATTTACAACTCCTGATATCGTGGACTTGTGCGCCTTCTTGAAAAAAATGTGAAGCACTGTAAAAAAATTTGAAAAACGAATGGCACATGATATCCTGAAAAGTTGACCTCAGCGAGTATCAGCACTCCGTTAACCGTGAAAAATTCTACCGAAGAAAAATGTTACTCTTGACCGGAATTTAAGACAATATTATGTAATAATCAAATTAAGATAGCATTACCACTACATCTCGTGGGGATGACTTACTACTATTTGATGCACGGGTGAACTCGGAATTATTATAATTCCACCCACCACAGTACTCAACATTCCCGCTCTGCTAGTCGAGAAGTTTCGCAAATGATTGTTTAGGTGTCAGTTGTGTAGCTCATAGATTCGTCGTCATTAACGATGTCCACGCTAGCGAACGAGGTATTTCTTTCCCGTAATCTATTTTAGTACAGACTTCGTCATGAGTTAACTATCGTTTTAGCACTTTCTCCCGTCTAGAGTACTGATTCGAAAGCAAAATAAATGCAAAAAATTTATCTTTGTAACCATCGCACAGTTGAAGAAATTAGAAAACTGGTCAGAGACCAAAATTTGAATGCGAAATCCCGATTTGAAAACAAAGCAAGACACGAAAATTCAAAAAATATTATCAGGTGAGCCAGAATGATGAGTTAGCCATATTCGTTGTCATACATACGATCTTCCGCGTGAACACCAACATGAAAACCACACACATGACTACACCAAGAATAGCAGAACATAAAAAAAGCAATAAGAGGATACAGAGAAAGATACAGGGAAAAGGGATAGGTTGCATGGGTTTCCTGTTGCCACCCAAAGGGGTACCATGCTAGCATCGTTGGAACCCAATTCTCGGCCTCCGTCATAGAAGCGACGAAGGCCGAATGGCCGGCCCAATCACGCATCTCGTATCTACACCTCTCATGATGATAGATACGAGAGACGTCCTACTGTGCCATGTTACAGCCCCGCCTTCAAAACAGGCGAATGAAAGGCTGCCTTCGGAAGCGAGAAATGGCGAGACAATATTAGCATTACCTTAACAATATTTTATTACAACATGTAGAGTCGCATATGGCTTACAAACGGGTACAATACAAACAAATTACACTATAATATAGCATTACAGAAAAATATGAGGACATACACAAGCATTCATTAAAAATTAGAAAAACGATATTTCACATTGAACCCAAATAAATGCTACTATTATATCATTAACGGAGGAATGGAAATTTTATATAATTTCCTAATGCCTTTAAGTGTGTGTTTGAGAGTCGCATAAATTGCCTAACATCTTTAAGTGTCCTACCTAACCCATCAGCTAAGTCACTTTATTCTCCCTCCACTTCTCTAAGGGGTTTATACTCTGCACGCTCCAAGAAGATATTTAATGAATTACCACTACACGACCCAACGAATTTCGATAACGGGCGCAATACTAGATTTATAAAGATTTGAAGAATATTCTTAACGTAGGTAAGGCGATCTAAAGTTTTAAGAATAATCCTATTTCAAAATTACGGTAAAATTAACGGAAACTAATTTATCACAGCCACCAGAAAAAATAGACACGAAGTAATGAAATCACAGCGTAAGAAATAAGCACTATTGAAAACAGCTGAAGCACAAAATAATGAAAATAAGCTATTTCTATAACTATAATCTCGTCCACCTGAAAAAGAAACTACGCACTGTGCAAATTTCCCTAATCAAAGGAACTCGGAAATAGGCAAATTTGACATCAACGGGAGAGAATTCGCACAATCATCAACTTGGAGCCGTGAACAGAGTATAAAATGTTTCTTTAAAGCCCCGTCGCAGGGCCCTACCGCGAATAGGCCATGTCTCGTGAAATAACCTTAACAGCCATACACACTGTGTGCCCTGGAAGAGGAGTCGAACCCTTACCTCGACTCATCTGCAAGGTCCCTCGGCGGAAGAACTCTGCTTTCCATCGGCGATCCCACGTCGCACTCCACTAATCACACAACTGACCATTTCACAAGAACACTTTTACACTCACACTGCACTAATCACTCTCTTCCCTGCTGCTTGCTGCACTAAGGATGATCTTGTAGAAGGTGATTGAAGGTGAGGAGATCGAAGCCACAATTGAGTTAAACGAAGACGATTGGTAAATGAATGCGGAAAATTATGCTGTGAGAATTGCGAATGAAGAGCATTTGTGGAAAGCTACGTGTTTTACAGGGAGTATTAGAAGAACTTAATGCAGTGTTAACAGACTTTAGAAAGTAAGACGAAGTGAAAAAGTCCGAACTCGTGATTTCGATACCCAGCTAAGTTTAGAAAAAGGCGATGAAATCGGATGATTTAGAGAAAAACTCGAGAAAAAAATGCATGGAAAAATAGAAACTACACTGGACTTACAAAAGTAAACCCAATGAAGTAGAAAGAAGTAAAGATTGTAGAAAAGAGTGTCGAGATGCATGTTCTGAGAAATATTCTTAGCCCCCGTGAAAGACGCGTGCATTGTGGATAAGATTCAAATAGCATTTCTGAGAGCATTAGAGAATCCAAAAGAAATTGGATTATGGTGAAAAACCACAGAGATTAACCAAGGTGAACATTGGCGCAAGCCGCTTTTGCGTACGAACATCAACGAGGTAAAGAAAAAATTAATTAAGAAAGATTCAGGTGCACTGACAAAGTAGAGCATTGAATAAGAAATGTAGTAAAGCAAATTGAAGGATAGCGATGAATTTGAACAACTTGCGATGTGCTAGGAGTAGGAAAGGAGAAAATTCGAGGGAAGACTCAGCTGGGAGAGCATTATTACGTAGCAGAAAATTGAGGAACGGACCGAGACACGATGACTCCCAAAGCAATTGCCTGAAATAAATCGATTAAATATATTTTAATATCTAATTTAAACTCAGTACTACGATACAATTATTAAATTCTTACAGTAGGATTTGACATGGATTATTTAAGGATCATTAAACACGAGAGTAGTAGTAAGGCCCATGACATTGGCAGAGATTAATAGACACCACGGAGTAAAAGCATAAATATTCACGAGTATACACGATAACCGTATTACAATCTCAAATATTTCCAAATAAATTATGGCAGACAATTGAAATAATTCTTGTTCTTCGGCATTCAATGATCGACTTACATTTTGAAAGCAGGAGACGAGGCAACCACGATGTCCAGGAATCCGCAGACACACCAACGCTTCAACTTTTACATTACGATTTCCGGCAGCACTCACGTATGTTAACAGCACGGCGGACGAAGAACCATTGAGAATTAGAAGTGACCGCTCTTGGCCTATATACATACACATCTAGAGCCGTTGGTGGGGTGGAAAGGGGACATGGTGGGGAAGGACAGGGGACCTTCTGATTCAACGTGAGCACTCCGGAAAAATTGAATTGGAGAACTCTCGTTTAATGGTGTTCGTAAAGATAGCGTATAATAGGGTGGGAGAGGACCTTTCAAAAGTGGAGAATATGACGACATTCTTGAGAGCTGGCGTCAAATTAAAGACAATCACACGACCATCTCTCTCCTTACCACCCCGACTGCCAATAATAAGGAGCTGCATGAAGTCTGGCCCGCTTACCGATAGCCGTCAAGAGGCCGAGAGCACGTTCGATGACCCGCACAGCCCGAAAATGCACCCTGCGAATGCTCAGGCGAAGTATTGGATATCGTCCGATTCGACTTGGAGTGAAGCAATACAAGGGCATGGGATTTTCCACAGCACCGACGACTCAGAAGATCGTCTTCACGGAATTGTCTGACGACGCCGATACGAACGTGGAAGTTTTTTATTCATTTATTTTAATAGATTCTTCACTCTCAGCAGTAACGGAAATGAATATTTAAAAAAATTATAAAAACGTGATACTGGCAATAATTCGAGATTTTAAGATCGAGCAGTCTATATCCGTCCAATAGCTCTGCATTTTTAATGGTTCCTTTATTGAAAAATAGAGTGATCGCCATTTAGGCAAAATGCAGTCGCCTATTTGCCCTTCAACATGTCGCTGGGGTGTTTGGCATGGGGTGACAACAAGGCATCAGCTTTCAGCATGCGACATGATCCCCGGTTAGTCGTACGTAAGCGGTGTCTTAATATTGGACTAGGTTAGGCGATCTGTCGTAGACGTTAAATAGTGGAATCCTGGCAGGCAGTGTGTATCACTCTAAGACGATAGCAACTTTTCCCAGCCAGATGATTGTCTCCTGGGAATTTCAGGTACACTTACATAGTTTTAAGAATATATAAATCACTTTATTCCGTCATGACATAGATGGAGGGTTTGAAAGAGGGTGGGGGTTTATTAGGGTTGGGGAGGACGCATTTTGGCAGTTGGTGTCCGGATGGTACCCAGGGGCAGTCTGGCCAGTTCGGCTGTACGGCGATCGCCCTCACAACGCTCGCTTCTACTGTGAGGTATACATGAAGGGCGTAATTAGAAATGAAGCAGTTTACTTGAACTTTTGTTTTATTCGGTTATTAAATTCTAAGTTTCCATTAGTTGCTTCAATATAAGAACTTACATGGGTGAGTCTCCAGGGCGCGAGGGAGGTTAAATGCCCCTAACTGGCTGCACTTGCAACTGACTACATATGCACCACCCGTACACCCCAAGCACCAACTGCCAAAAGGCGTCCTTCTCACCCCCCTAACCCTAATTAAACCCCACCCCCCTTTAAACCCTCCATCTATGTCATGATGGAGTAAAGTGATTTATATATTTTCAAAACCACCTGTACCTGAAATTCCCAGGAGACAGCCATCTGGCAGGGAAAAGTTGCTATCGTCTCAAAGTGATGCAAAACATTGTTTGCCAGAATTCCGCTATTTAACGTCAACGACAGAATACCTGACTTAGTCCAATAGTATGACACCGCATACCTACGACTAACCAGGGATCATGTTGAATGCTGAAATCCGATGACTTGTCACCCCCTGCCAAACCCCCTTCTGACGTCTCGAACCTTTTTCCATTGAAAAACCGTGAGCAATGCTGAGCTATTAGAAGGTTATAGACTGCCCGATCATAAAACCTCGAAATATCGCAAATATTTAATAAATTATATATGTTAAGTTCTCACCGCGTACTCCCTGCCCCGCTCGCTTTTTCCTTCCCTCCCCTTGCATCCAAGATCGTTTTCAATAATGCGCAGACACCCACGAGTCCCACTTAACTGAAGGGGTCAGGTAAGTGAAAAATGGGACGCATGAAGCAAACCTGCCTTCGCTGCACCAGCTACCGAAGAGGACGGAAGCGGACGCGACTGAGCTACCGACGCTGGAGTCAAACTCCAGGAGCAAAAACCCAATCCCATTTAAGATTAGCGGATGGAATGCACTCAGTCAACCCACGTCCACATTCACGTTGGGCCTAGACAGGTTTTTCTTTCGGGCTCCTTGGCGAGGTTCATCCTCTCCGCAGATTTCATTGCGGACTAATTTTTGAAGCGAAAACTTCCCATTGCGCGTCACGCACTTTGCTTCAGAGGGGTTAAAAAAAACTCTAAACTCACGTGATCGTCACCTCAAAAACGTCATCGCCTCGCTGTTAACGAAGGAAAAGGAAATTAAGAGAGAAAGATTTTTGAATTTGACCGTTCCACAAGCCTGAAAATATATTCTAAAGCAAAAAGGGTCGCTAAGTTTAGTGATGGCAATATTTGGTCGATTTCGTCCATAACAATTTAAATTAAGCTCAATTTAAAATTAGATTAGGACATTATATTTGATAAAATAAATTAAATCTAAACCTTAGTTACCACTATTAAGTTTTAATTGGGTATCACTAAACTTGTTACTTATCTCTCATACTCCATCTCAGAAGTCGAGTTATCTTTTCATTTCAATGAATACATACCCATACCATTCTCAAAATAAACTCAAAGTAGAAACTCATTTATGCATGTGGGAAAAAATTTAAACATTCACATTTTTCTCACGCACATCTCTTGGGCTCTCCATTATAAATACATACATGAGGGTAATAAATACAAATTTTATGCAAATGAGGCTTATGAATTCAAGTAAATTAGTAAATCTATTAATTGCCTCAGACCTGAGTAATCTTCTATATTATTTCTACTGTATAAATACCTTTTTCTCAAATTATACGTTACCAAACTCGACAAATGAGGTACCAAAATGCACAGAATTTCTCAGAGAACATGCGACGGCATATCTTACTTCCTAAATATTGCTATTGTTTCCTAAAATTGGTTTTTAAATAATAAAAAAAACAATAACCGGTAAATATTCCTGACCTTAACGGCGCACAAACTGACACATTTGTTCATTTGCAACAATATCTCGCATTCTTTAAATAACTTTTATCAAAATGCGGCTGATTCCACATTTAAGTCTCCTGTTGATACGTAAGTATGAGTCATCATATGCGTTTAACAGACAATAGTGTAATTACTTCCAATGTTGTGTTTAAATAGGTCCTCTGACCTCAATTTGTACAAGAACATTCAAATTAAATTTGTACATAAGACCCTGCCTTTTTATACATTTTAAAATTAGAAACGCGCCTATCCCTTGTGGACCTGCATTGAATAGAGCGGGGAGCGGGCGCATCACGCTCGTATTACTTATTACGTACGTATAATTATTACGTATTACTTCAATTTCAACTGTCAACACCTTCAATTTGTGTTACTTTCATCATTAATAAATCATTTTGACTAAATGTGTGGAAAAGCTGGACTGAATAGTTATCTTAACATTCCATTGCGAAACATGAAACATGACTCGGGTTTCAACAGCATATCATCTTCAGGTGCTCCTACGGTACCGCAGCTCTCTTATATACACATTCCTAGTCAGGAGTGGGGAAGGAATTAATATTGAGGAAAGTAGAATCGTCAAACTCACTGTATCTCTGCACCCAGATGTCGTAGAGAAATGAATTTTTAGCTCATATGAAAATTAGGACTTCGATAAGATATCAATTAATTTTATTTTTCTCCGTTTCCTATCACTGTTAAGTTTCAAATTTCACAAATATTATCAGCAATCTTTTATCGAATGCTCTGCCTCGTAATCGCTATTAAATTTTATTTCAATAAGGACATGTTTAACATATCATTCCAAACTGCGTTCATCGACCAACTGAACTCAGCAAATTTGATGAGGCAGAGGACAATTATATCATCGTTTGTCAAGCTGACTCCAGAATGAATTATATTCTTTAAATAATTTAATTTTCCAATGGATTCAGCTCCCCGGACTTACAAATGTAGAATTTTTCTCCTGGAAATCATGGTTACAGGTATTTAAACGTTAGGAAAAATACTTTTGTTGTCAGCGTTTTTAAATGACCTTAAAATTTTCCTATATTTGGTTTAGAATTTTTATTGTAATTTTTCCGTCATAGACTCTAGTCCAGGAAATGAAGCTGAAAAAAGTGCAAAACCTAGCAATTTTTTCAAACTGAATCGATTTGCATAAAAATCTGGGACTAGGCTAATCTTACCCTCTACTTCGAAATCTTTATCATGCCTATGGGCGCTTTTTATTTTTTAGGGGTGAAAACTACCCCTAAATGCCAAAAGTTAAAAAACTACACTTTAAAACTTTCATACACTAAAATGTAGGTTGCATTAGCTGAATAATGATTGCTTTATGCTTTTTGGACATTACTTCATGATATTTAAACCCTTAAAAATCAACCCTTATTCGGGGTTAAGGAAAAAAAATATTTACCACAAAAATTATATTTTTCGTGAAAGTGTCCTAATTTAAGACCGATGCCGATTAAAATATGTACTTATTTCATTTTTCAATTTTTCAACCCTTAAAAACCACCCCTTATAACATTTCAATGCTTATAAACTACTTAAAATAGGTATAAGTAAGAAAAAAGTAAATTTACACACAAACGTTTATTTAAACAAAATTATTCCTTCAATTCCTTATTTCAACTGCTGTCTTTAGCATTAAAGGAAATTCCGTTTTAGGCAGCGTACCTCGGTTCTTCTTTTTCCACTCATCATGAGCCTTTCTCCATGCAACTTTTATCCATGCAACTTTTATCGGTCGGAAGAGAGCAATGTCGAGAGGTTGGGTGAGGTGTGTCGAGTTTGGTGGCAGAAGGACAAAATCAATGTTATTGCTCTCACACAGCCTAATTACCTCCAGTGAAAGGTGACTGGAAAGATTATCCCCGATTATGACCTTTCTTCCAGGCAATCTTCTAATTTAAGGAAGGCATAATGTTAAAAACCAATCTTCAAGAATTTCAAGGTCGAACCAACCACTATCGTTCCTGTTGTAATGGGACCCATCATTGCCGCCCTCAGTCCAGCCTGGATATAAATGTTTTGCCTTGTACAGCACATACGGCGGGAGAATATCTCCAGATGCTGTTCCTGCCATCATGACTGAAACCCCACTTTTGGAAGTGTCGGTTATTCTCTCCGGATGTTTCGTTCCTCTCTTCACAATAACTTTGACTCTCCCAAGGTCATCCACAAAATTAGTTTCGTCATAGTTGACGATGTTATGCGGGGAAACACCTTCAAGGGACTTCTCCAAACTGTCAAAGTATGAATTTATTTCAATTTTTCCAACTGAAGCTCTGGCACGTTTAATATTTTCTGAAAAGCGGAATGCAAGATTTTCATGCCTCTTCAAAAATCCTCTTACCCAGTCTTCTCCAGGCAAATTTTCATTGAAGACAGCCACGGTTGTGCCTTTTCTATCCAAGTAGTTTTTGACAACTATTCTCGTGTCCTTTAGTGTCAAAGGAAATCCCCATGAAGCACATTGTGTTAGTCCATGTGCAAGAGCATTTTCTTCCTAATTGAATAAAATTTGAAGTTACTCTCGGCCCAGAAATTATGTGCACTCGAGTTTGGATACGAATAGCGGAATGGTAATAGGACGCACAGAAAAAGTGATAACACCATAATTTTTCACGCCCCGTATTCGGAGTGTGAAATTAGAATGCATTTAAGTGCCAATGCTTTATTAAAGTTAGAAGAAGAGAAAATTGGTGATCAGCAGTAGGTATCTGTTTTACCAGTGAGTAGCCGATTCTTGCCATTTGTCATTTCATTCGGTGCAATAAATTGCATGAGTTTATGCTTTGCATAGAGGAAGAGGTGACGGGCCGCTGGCGGCTCGGAGTGGGCGAACGCGGCAACACTGCTCCGCTCGACGTAAAATTAAATCAGAAAAATTATGGTGCCATCGCTTAGGAGTGTCACAACATCTACATATATCAGGAAATTAGTGTTGATATGACAATAGTGATACAAAAATTAACCAACCTCTAACCAAAGAACGCAAGGGCGCCCGATTTTCCCCACGTGAATCTCCTTCATTCTGCCCTGAAGTGTTGTTCCAGGAACAGCATACTTTTCGGAGGCCTGGCGGATTGAAATTTTGCATTTCCGAATCTCTTCCAGAGCATTTTTTTTTTTTTTAGGTAAATGGGTTATAATTGCAATAGGCGCGACCGCCGACTTTCTTCTTGGGTGCTCTCGGCATGGCCGAAGTTACCCTGAAAATTCATGCCCATGAACATGAATCCTACTCAACCAAACACTAAATGGAATTTAAATGTATTTTATTGTAAAATATGTTAAGAGATACTTACCCAATGTCACGGTTAAAGCGAGACTAACTTTCAAAATATAGATATAGCTGGACAGATGTTTGTCTTCACACCTTCACGCTGCGTTATTCACTACTGCCTAGGATGGAGTTGTCACTGTACTAAACGTTTCGCGCGAATAGACACGTGGGGGCATTAATAACGTCAGAGACATCTATCGATACACACAGCATTAATTCAAAAGGTTGAAACGTCACCTGACTAGGTGGTAGCATTAAAACTCAGGTTAGGCAACCTGATGGCCGGAATTACCCCGGTTGGCCGAAGTTAGCCATTTTACGGTACCGCTAGACTTTAGCGGATTGAATAGGCACGGAAATTTGCGTAATGTAAAGTATTACTTCCCAATCAATCAAAAGGAAAGTGTAAAGATTAGTAAAAAATCCCTCAGAAAGCCGCAAAACTCACCATTTTGAACCGTTTATCTTAAAATTCCGCAATTTACTAGTCTCGCACCTGCCGCTTATAATGGTGGGTATTCAATACCCCAGTAATAGTTGCACCTAAACTCCCCCCCCCCCCTCAGCCTTAATTCCTAGCTGCGGCCGTTATTGACTTGAGCTGTTGTCGTTGGCGGACGACTACTCACCCTATTTGTCAGTGCTTTGTTTGCCATTGTCCGGCAAAGTACTCAGCGAGAACAAGATGAGCGAAGGGGATGCATTACGACTCGTCAGCCGTTGTAGGGAGAAACGATAATGTGGTCAGTGAATAGTCAACAATCACGAAATCTTCATTACGCGAGGAAAAACGTAAAAAAAATTCTAATGATACCATTTACAAATATACATTTTGACATAACATACGCTACTAATAGCTGGCTTCCAAAATGTCTTTTTTAAGGCAAAAATGGCTTCACAGAGCCAAAATATTCGACATTTGAGACTTGTATCGCCACGTAGCGGCGAATACATATTGGGGGCTCAGGGGGCGCACGACTTCCCTTGCGGTACCACTTGCAGTCCCTAGCATAGTAGAACCACAATAGTGACTTTTTATATCATGATATAGCATTATCTTGTAAATGTGACAGCCTAAATGTGTCAGCTTATATGACACTTTCTCAAACTTTGCACACGACTCATTTTTCATTCCGATAAAAGATCTCAAGAAATATTTTACGCCCTCCCCTTGAGTTGTTCCGTTGGCGGACGAATACTCACCCTATTTGTCAGTGTTTAGTTTGCTATAGTTCGGCGAGGTAATAAGCGAGAACAGGATGAGCACAGGGAGTGCATTATGAGTAGCCAGCCGTCGTGGGGAGGAAGGATTAGGCCAGTGAACAGTTAACAGCCACGAAAGCTGCAGACCGCGAGGTAAACCTGAACAAAATTAATCCATTTACGAGATACCTTCTTAATATAACATAAAATGCTAATGTCATGCTTTCAAAATGCCGTTTTTAACACAAAAATAACGTCCCAGAGCCAATGTATTGGAGATTTGAGGCTTTTATCCCCACGGCGAGAATAATGCGTAAGGAGGTATTCTTGTAAGTTACCCTTCTCAGTGGCGCAGCGAAGGGGGAATTTAGGGGGGTAAACCCCCCACCAGAGCTCAGAGAAATATTTAAGTTTAATCCATTTTACTTAATTGGATTTATGTTGATAACATAATATCGTGAGGATTAATAAAATATCCCTCAGAAAGCCGCAAAACTCACCATTTCGAACCATTTACTTAACTCCTTAATTTATATATCTCACACATACCGCTTATACTGGTGGGTATCCTTGCCCCCACACACCCCAGTATTGGATGCACCTAAACCCCCCCAGCCTTAATTCCTAGCTGCGCCTCTGTCTCACCATATACATTAGCAGAACGAACAGGAGCGGCCCCCGAGGGGTGGAGGTGGGGAGGGGCTCGGCTTAGGTTCATGATGCTCCCCCATTGCCGGGCGATGCAATGGCCCCCTCCCCCCAGATAATTATAGGAAACTGAACGATCGGAAATGGATTACGAGGCGATAGGATGGTTTCCTATTATTTTTTTATTGCCTAAATCGAAAGGTTATTACTCCTGGAGTACTTATTTCACGCTTTTAGATTTTTAAATGACGATATCTATTTTTCGCGATTATATCAAAAGTGAAAATTTTCAAGCGCGCGAAAACGCGACAGCTAAGTATGAATGCCGGGAAATCTCCATAAATAAAATTGACCATTGCCATTCATCTAAACCGGTATTTCTAAAACCAAATAATTTGTATACTATGAATACACTAATGGTGGGTAACGAATCGCAATCAATGCCTTACGTTTTCTTTGATGAAGGAAACTGCCCTATTTGGTGGCGGTAGCCATGTCATTTTTACGGGTGCCATGTGACTAGGTATGATTACGATTGTTGTCCTATGGCTGTATTGGCTGATGTAAACCGACATGGTCTGCAAAATAATTATAATATAAAATGTTGTACCTAATTCATGTACGTAATTTTTGAGTTTGTGAATTACAAATGATGAGAATATTTACCTTTAATTTCTACTGGCATTAAAATTTTAATATTGTTTCCTGAAAACAATATTAACATTTTAATGCCATTGAGTAATGAGAAAATTTTCCCTCTTTCACGTTTATTGCCATGGCTCGCCTCCGAATGATGCCTGCCCTCCGAAAAAGTTTAAGTATATCGAGACTACTCGGGTCAACTGTGTGAGAGGTCATTTAAGGACATATTACATAAATTATACCTACCAATAAAATAGTGCAAGACTCACCAAACTGCCTATTGTCTTTCGTGGCACGTTTGATAATGATTTTTGTTCGTGGTTAAATGCAATTCGGATTCGTTCACGGACACTGTGATAACTTCAACCGCACTGCACAAAATGTGCGAAAAATCCACAGAGAAAGCAAACATTCGCCTTGGTCGGGATTCGAGCCCGGATCCCCCGATTTCCGGTCAGTTACTTTAGCCAGTTAAGCTGCCGAGACGACATTCCTCCCTTTGGATATTTGCCCTGGAAAAAATCGAACGCTTGACTGAGCGTAGAGGCAGCGTCAACGGAGAGTTGCACACGTTCCGTGTGGCTTCATTGACTCTCAGTTCACTCTCCGAGATTCCCGAACCCCAAACACGCATCCCCAAATCCTCCACGGGAGTGCACGGAGAGTACCTCACAGCCCCGTTGCCTGTTTCTCTGTCTCCTATATGGGTCGTTTTGCATTGTTGCTATGAAGTTATTACGTGGACACAAGTGGACACAAACATATTCATTGCCATCGACTCCTCCTCTTAACAGATTTGCAGCCCGTATAAAACTTGGTGTCCGCGCGCGAACGTCGGTTTTGGACATGAGCGAATATATTTTGAAGCAGTTCCACTAGACGAGGGTGAAGGCCAAAACGGTCAACTATTGTAATGTACAGCGGTTATTGTAAAACCCTCCGAGCTGTGATTTATAATTTGTCTCTATCCTACTTACAGAGCTCTCAGCTGATTTTGCAGATAATTTTCAGCGCTCAACATTTATGAAGTTGAAGCTATGAGCTGTGTAGCCGCAATCAGCGTTTCCGAAAATTTATTTTATTGAAAGTATTTGAGGATTCCTGGGAAAAACATTAACGCACGAGTGGTACTTATGTTCCAAACTTAAAAAAATATCCCCAACTAAATTTCAACTGCATAACAATCATATTCATCTGTTGAATAGACGAAATCAATGCTGGAAATATTATTCTTAAGTACAAAGCATTCTAATCTAGTTATTATTCTTACTTTGGCTACTTTGCATATTTTTACCCATACAACGGTTAATTATCGCCAAACTTTATGCTGATTATCTGGATCATTTCAAAACGGTGACTGTTTTATTCTCTTAAAAATCTGGGAAACATGCCAAAGGTGGTCACGCACAGGAAACTTGCACATTTTGTGACCCTACTATTGTCCAGGTGATCTAAACGAAGCGTATGAACTATATTTATAGCATAAAACCAAGTATACACGAAACACTTGCACCAGGAGTACACAGTAACTTGAGTGACAGGGACGACTAGGCAACGAACATTTTGTGCACGTCACGTGCACAGTTCTGTTGTTATCATTCGAGTGCGCTTAAAATGAGCCAATGTTTCCTGAACATTTTCCGTAAGCTTTGTGAACCTTTCCCATTCCCTTATCGTACAGTAGAGCGCATCTCATGCTGTACGCAACCCGCACTTGAGGAAGAGTAAAAAAATGCACGTTCCCTCTGAACAGCACTGTAAAATTTTCGGCAGAAAAAAAGACCCCTGAGGACTTCTAAACACATTTTTTCGATATCATTCAACGGAGGGACGTGAAGGAGTCGGAGGTAATACTCGGGAGTTGATCGAATTGTTCCGGAAGGTCGGATTGTACGTACGTGCCTCCGATGCTTGTGCCTAAATCCAAACATGACCCATAAAATCCTGCGAGCGGGAATAAAAGTCTATTCTCCAAGGAAGGGTTACATCCGAAGCGTCGAATGGGAAGAAGGCCTGTTTGGAGCTGAGTCGCAATCGAGGTGCAATTGGACGACTCGAATTGAAAGAAAACCTTACACAGCGTAGTAGACGGAGTCAGGGGCACATGCGTGCAGAATCTTCTTTTTTATTCTCAGACATTTAACGATTCGTGAGGTAAGAAATTGGAGATGGAAAGGGTTAAGGATTTAATATACCTACCACGGATAAATAAATACACGCGTGCAAAATATAAGTAAAGCCAGTGGCAAATTAATAAAAGGGGCCCACCGCCACTCCTCTTCCTACGTAATTTATGGAAAAAATGGAAAATGTGGTAATCTCTGAGGTTGCTCAAAAATCAAAGCTTTTGTTTTAACAGATAAATATCACAAATAACTTATGAATATGTTAAAGCGACATTTCTACACTTAAAGGATTTCAGACGCATTTTTGCTTGCAGGTATTACAGGCACAGACACCAAGGCACAGAGGTAAAAAAAATGGACCACCCCCGCACAGGAAACAGCGGGCCCATATTCACCCCACAGTGGAGCACATTGACATAACGCTCAGCGATCCACTTCCAGAAGTCTGTCTAGGGATGACTGATTGGTAGAATGCGATATGCAATGGGTACCCACATACGTACCACAAAGTTATCAATAAATAATTATTATAACAGTTACGAGTATAAAGACATGCGTGTGGCGTGATTACCCACCAAGCATGCATCGCCGCGTGTAAAACAATTAAAACACAAGTACAATAGCATAGAAAGTGCTTTGATGTTGAGTGAGTTAAAAAAGTATCCACATAAGGCCAGAGTAAAAAAAAATGGATTACAGTCTGTAAATTAAGGTCAAGCAATACTAAAAAATATGGAAACATGGTGCCTGTAAGCCAAGCATCACCAGAATCGTCCTTAATTGCATTAGTTAAGTGCTTGTGCTTTGTATCTGCCTTCTAATTTCATCTGATGGCAGTGCATCTAGACGTACTGTCGCCCTCCCCGCCACCTACGCCAAAAATATAAGGCGCGCTCAGGTGTTGTGAAGCACATTTTCTCTGCTACGGGGAAATTTATAAATAATAAATGCATTATATTCGGAGATGAAATGAGGGAAATTCCTGTGAAGGGAAAGGTAGAAATCATAGCAAATGATGGAATAATACAAAACTGAAAAACAAATATAAATAAAATGTCATTCTTCGCTCGTGGAATGGCATAGCAACTTTATCCTGGTAGCTGATCACCCGCTGCCAACATTCAAGAGGTTGCTCGCAGGATATTATGTTGATGTAGATAAATACTAATTAGACGACACAAGGAAGGTAAACCCACTGCTCGACGGAAATACGTTCGTCATCCACTCGAATATTCTAGCCATTCAATTCCAGCCATTCCTGAACCGAAATAACCAGTGAAGACAGCACTTCCTCAAACACAGAAATAAAATTCTTCCCCATTGGCCCCCCACCCGCTTCTCCACAACAATCGCATGAAAACGGAAGAGAGGAGGAACGACCCTTGCGAAACATAATGCAATACTGGCTCGAAGTGCCCCCAAAGTGAAGAGCAGATGGTACAAGGGACGGACCAATAGTGGAGACCACCGAAACTGCTTCTATCAATCAGCTGCAATATACCCTGCGAGCCACCGCTAGAGCGTTTGGCAGGGGCTGAGAATTTCTCCCCGAATTGTTCTCAGCTTCTTGCAGCACGAGCCACTACGGGGTCACGCACGCGTATGTGAGAGGAGTTAACAGTCATCAAGCATTACTGGGAGGTGGTTGAAAGACATCGCCATTGCGAAACGTAATTGTTTACTCTACACCAGATTTAATTCAAACGCTCAGTGCTGCCAATATCTGCGTTCACGTCTACGTTGGTCAATGTAAAATTAAGGGTGGAGTGTACAATACTGTTTAATAAAGACAATTAACACCTTCAAAAAGTAACGCCTGATACAATTCCTTATATTTTATCGATCGGTTATTACGTAAAGTAAAAGAGGCAAATTCCCAGGGCAATTCTTTTTTCCCAATATTCATGAGCCGGGTGTCTTCAAGAGAAAGAACCCTATGAGGAAACATTAAATAATTAGAATAATTAATGGGCGGCAGTTTCGAGGCTCCAAATCTGTTATATACAGTATCTAATATTAAAATGGACAATGCGGCTGTAAATGTTTGCTCTCCGGTCTTAATCTTTCTCTTTTACGTCTCAAATTAAACGACCTTAAATCAAGATAAAGCATCCTTAACTCTATCACTGACGGTTCTTCCTTTCCTGAATTTCCGAATTCCCCACAACCTCCCCCTCCTCACCCCACATTATCCCTAGTCCCCAGATTATCGCCTCAAAATCCCTTCCCTCTATCCCCGCTCGCATCATTGGCTCTTTCCCACATCTCTCATAATCAATATTATCACTTCTTTATACAGTTTCTTAGCGATTTTACCATTCTCTCCGCTGTGTTTTATACATTTGTTTTTAATGGGGCACTCTTAATAGGTAACATTGATGCATCTGAGCATTTAAAACAAAATAAACTTCAAATGTTTTCCCTGATGACGAGGCTTGTCACGGACGCGAACATTTGAAAAAAAAGCACATTCTCACACGGCTTACCAGGACGAAAATTGAAAACTACTCATGCTGCAAAAGCGTTCGTTACGGTACATCCATACAGTTTATTTCAGCACAGTGAATTAATTGTTACATAAATATACCGAATCATTAATTCATTCTTTTTCGAGACGACAACGGAAATTTTAATTCGATTGTATTTCTAACCATATTTCATTTCTTTCAAAATTATTCGATTGGCCTAGATGCCCCGGCAATGCCAATAGGTGTTCTCTGACAACCGTTATTCCGTAAGCCAAGGCAACAGACCCTACCATGCCTGAGTGTATAAAGACCAGCAGAATCATGGTTCGACTTCGCCACCAAGGACATGCATGAGAGTACTCGACCCCACCGTCACCTGGAGTGAGATCACTCAATGATTTTAACGAAAATGACTCTTAATAACTTGTTATTTTTTACTCTCACAACGAACTTTTGATGCTTCGCTCCATTAAAGGTGCATCCATCTTTTTAAAACAACAAACCGAATCAACCCATAATTAAAACTTACCAACATAAGAAACAAAATGTTTATCAATATTACAGAAATTTTCATGAACTAATTCTTTAAATTCCTACAAAATATTTCGCCTCAGAATTTCATCATTTAGGAAGAGGTATTTGTAAAAATTAACCGCTGCGCAGTGATAATAGGAATGGAATTAACAAACCCTCTCTTAACGAAGTCGCTAATTGATTGGGGAGCGCTTTCATCCGATGAGGCGAATGATAATTAAGCTGCTGATGGGATCATTCCAATTCGCTTGTCCCTTTTAAATTGCTCGTTCGCTGGGAACCAAGAGTGGCACGGATGAAAGTGGTTTGAAGAAATTGCGCCACTAAGTAATGGAAAGGCGTTGGCCGATGGGAGCTTAAGGATAATTCTCACGAAGAAAAAGGCACAAGCAGGATAGAAAAATTACAAGAGAAGAAGCTCGAAGAGAGGTCGAATTAGAACGTTACAATTCCTTCACACTATGCACTAATTTTGGGACATTCCAAAAGTCTGCAGTGGAGTGGTTATAGCTAATTTATTGTCTGACCCTTACCATTTTTGGTTTCTCACAAAGTTTTCGGGTTCTCCAATGACATAGCTCATTTGCAGCTAACTTAATATTATCTACATCTCCATAATACCCTGCGAGCCACCTCAAGGGTGTTTGGCAGGGGTCTCAAGCAATATTACCAAAATTTCTGCAATGTACCAGCTCGGTTAAATTACGGATTTTCTATTTGAAGACGCAAATGAACATGTTTAGAGAGGATCTCACGGAGTGCTTGTTGGACAAGGTTAGTTTGGGTTCGTGAGGATACTTATGCATCATCCCTCATGGGTCGTGGTCTCATAAATTTTACGCATCTGAGCAATGCAGGCCCATCCCTTTCCTTAAGTATCTAATTAGTTGTAGTCAACATTTTAGTGTCTGGAGTTTAAAACGTAATCAATAGAGAATAAAATGATACAAAAGTACTTTTTAATATTTGCATTGTCATTGTGATGTCGATTACTGAAATCTACATAATACCCTGCGAGCCACCTCTAGAGTTTTTGGTAGGGGGTGATCAAATCACCAGCATGCAGCATGCAATTGGATTCCCACATGCACACCACACAGAACAAAAAACGTCACTCATACTAACAAATTATTCTCCCAAATCATGCAAAGGCAAAACTTGCGAACTACTCATTAAGTTTATATGTCAATAAAGCTAGAACACACAAAACATGCTGTTAGAAATTACAAGAAAATTAAGAAACATGCATTAATTTATGCATAAGTCAGTAAGCTAAAATAAAAGTCATCTGATCTATTTGTGAGTTCTATCGCAGCCATTATAATCTTTTACTGATCGTGGAAAAAAATACATTCTGTATCCGTATGTTCTACAGTTTATGTCTCTTATTTTATTTATATGATCTGATCTCCTGTAGTATGTTTGCGTTCGTGAGATATAGCTAACTTCGTCAAAAAATACACTGCTCTTGAGCTTATCTAAAAGGTTTAGTCTACTTTTCTATCTACGGTCCGATAGAGATTCCCATTCGAGTTTATCTAAGAGGTAAGTCACACTAACAAAACTATCGCAACGACTTTTCACGTACCTAGCAGCCTTTCTTTGCACGCGTTCTAACTCTATTTATAAGACTATTTAATGAGGGTCTTAATGCTTATTCCAAATGGGGTCTGACAAGGGAGAAGTAGCTAATTCCTCTCTCTTCGTCGTCATACTTTCCTAATAGCGATGAACTGCCTAATCGACAAGTGCTGCATAATCCACCGTCGGACCCTTACAATAATTTATCCCCGCACAAATCAGCAATGACTGGTGAGAGTGGAGACCATATGGCAGCGCCCTGCTTGTATAATCTCCCATCCCAGCGGAAATATCAGATCCTTGGGCAGAATTTGACCATTTTTGGTATGTCATGAGGAAGGCCTTCTTCGATGAGAGACTTCACCGTTCTACTTCTGCTTCTACTGGAATACTGGGAAACAGTGACTCACAGTCTAAACTCATCAGGATGTTGGATAACGTGTCACACGATTGCTTCTTAGCGTATTCGGACAAAATGTGCTTGTCGGAATTCTTGACTTAGATCTTGCCTGTGAATGGCCTGAGTAAGGTAGCTAGATGTCTTGTCAACTTGAGAGTCGGGGGGACACACGAATGAAAAGCTTCCTGCTTCATCTTATGGACTAAAGAGGACACTCCGACGGACGTATTTAAAAGACTGAAGAAGCCGGCAGCAATGTCGGTGGCTCTGCCGTCTACACAAATAGACACACGCAGTGGATACCCATATCCGCTGAATCTTCACCACACACGTCGCGAAAACCTACACAAGTATTTCTTGAAATATTGTTTAATACGTGATTTTCCTGCGTTTAATTGGGGAGGCGGTATGGCCATTTTATTGCATATAGAATAGTCCCGTAACCATTGGCGATGATTATGATTGGTCCAGATACACTGCAAACAGTTGCTCATCCTACTATCCTGCTCTTCCTCTTTTCGCTCATTCCATTAATTTGAGTTTTCTCGTGGTGACGAGGTGGGTTTTCCCCTTTTAGAGATGGCGGCGCCAAAATTTCATTTAGGATTACAATCGATGGTCACTCAATTAAGCGGATTTAATATCCTTCCATAGAATTAACGAGATTGGATCTCCACAATTTGCGTGAGGCACTAAATTTTATGTAATTTTGGAATTTCTCTCTGAAATTATTCTCTCCGTGTAAAAAAAAACAGTCGCTTGAAAAATAAATATATTTTTATGGGCAGTGTACCTACGTCAAGTTTGCATTGTGGCGATACGCCTTCTTTGTTCTCTGTCGAGAAAAAAGTATTCCAACATTATTTTTACCACCACCATAGGAAATTAGTTAATTTTCGGACAGCGTATAATTCTTCGACTTAATTTACAGCAGATATCAGGGAATTCATGCTTCCTGTATCATCTTCCAAGATGATAAAATTATTGGCGATTTGCCGGCGATGCCATACGGTCACAGCAGAGACAGAGTGAGACTTAAAGAAAATTCTATTATGCATGGAAAGCACAATGAATTTGTCAATAAATGTGAAAATCATCGTTAAGAAAAAAATATTATCGGTCTGTAGTGGAAGAGGAGAGGGAAAGAGGAGCCTGAATATAGGAATATATAAAATTAGGACAGGAAAAGGAGTTCTGCTATTCAGCCGAGTGAACAACGATGGACGAAGCAAGAAGAAAAGAAATATTCAATATCATAGCCCAAGCAAAGAGGCTGGCTCTGTTTTCTTCGCTGCGATGTGGAAATTTTTTAAACCCGATCAAATCAGCGCTTGAAGCGGCAGCATGAATGATCCTACTAACGGATGAAACTCCATTTGGCTGGCAATCATATTCATATTTACAGCTACTGCGCTTGACAGTGACTGCGAATAGTGGACAAATAAAATTACCCAAAAGTATAGCGAATAAAAATAACCATTATGAACCAAAGGATACGTCATTTCGGCGGAGAAATCGGAGCCTCCTTCGTTGATCTTCGGGTGGCAATCCGATCGTGTCGCAACACTCTGGACCGTTCAGTGTGGGTAAGAAGGGTAACCAGTATAATTTTCAAGCATTGTAAGCCCTGTATAGGTTAGATAATAGAGCAGAGCATGGTTGATATGAGGATAGTGATTCATGGTGTCGTATGTTTCGATCAAGCAGCAGTAAAATGTTCAACCCATTTCTGCTCGCCGCGCCGTAGTCAAATGGCTATATCCTCCCATTTGGAGCATACGAGGCTCTTGAAGAAAACCTGTACTCTTTTTTGCAGTAGAATTTTCACAAATAGGTTGTTTAAGCTTGCAATAAGTTCATCCGCTCATTTCTTTATTTTTCAAGTTGGTCAAAATAAGCCCAATGACGGAAAAAGACGATTGCGTGGCGAAAATTCCATTGGACACCTACTGTCCAGGAAAACTGCTTGCAAAAATCATAAAAGTAAACAGAAAAGGGAATTTTGCAGATTATTTTAACTGTTATTAATCTAAGAACATGCTTGCGCTGAAGGTTCATTCTTTCTATCAAGGTCACTCGTAGACATTGAGCAGCATTAGATTCTGACCTCGTTATGGCCCAATGTGGAATGCCCTACATGGCTGAGGGTCATCCTGAAGAAACACGTCGATGGGTAGACAAAATAATTCACTGTATCATTAAATATAACCATAGGAACGACGTATCCAAATATCTTCACAATCCCAAGCAGAAAATTTTCTAGGCGGAAATGGGTTAAAACGCCGAAAACGCCCGTGTGAAAACAATGGAAATAGTAACAGTAGATATACCAGAAAACTTAGGAGAGGTATACACTAAGAATCTTGAATTTTCATAAAATTTCACAAAACTGCGAATGAAAAAATGACTTATCGGTCGTAGTTCCAGGTATTAGGATTATAGGGCCTAAGAATGGCTTCATCGACAAGAGCGAATCAGAAATACACTCGAATTGCGAAATTGTGACTTCTGAAGTAATGGTCATCTCATTTGTTAATTGCGGTAGTTTAAGAAATAATATTCCTGGATTCCACCATTTGCTTCACTATATGAAGTATAACGTCATTTGAGGAACATAAAATTGGCTAACTCATGATGATTGAGACAGTCAGATATTCCCAAAATCGTTCACCATTTATCGGAAAGAAAGAATTCATCGAGCTGGAGGCGGAGTATTTGTAGGAGTAAAAAATTCAATCGTCAGGCGGAAATCGTAACTGAGACCAGCGTTAAATCTGTGTGGTGTTCAATTAAATGTCCTAAATCTAAAACTATATTAAGTAGTATGCTCATACTATTTACCACTAAACTCGTACATAACATCAATGTTGGATTTTGAAACCCAAATAAACAGCATAGCATCCAAGAATCCTGAAAGAAATTTGATTGTATGTGGAGGTTTCAATGTATCTTCTATAGATTGGGAGACGTTTATCTTCATTCCCGGTGGGAGAGATGAAGTGATTTAATGGGCGTTACTGCACGCTGTTTCAACAAATGCATTGCTTCAAATAGCCTCTGTACCTTATAGAGGAGAAGGTATTCTTGATTCACTAGCGACAAACACACTACATAATATAATAAAGGTAAGCGCCGTCGATAGAATCAGTGAGCATAGAATAGTAACAGCTAAGTTTTCTTTAAATATCATAATAAAATTAGACAATAATGGAAAGTTATTAAAAAATAAATTTTTAAAAGAGCTGATTTTTGTGGGTTTAAGAGCCATCTGAAAAACTGTTTCCCCATGTTTCAAGAATCAGTAAGAGAGTTAAATGTAGAGGGTACTTGGAAACCTTTTCTTTCTCTAGTAAATTCAGGAATCAAAAATTATATCCTTATTAAAATAAAAAAAATAAGTTAGCGAACCAAGATGAAATAACGAGGGAGTCAAAAACTCATTAGAGCGACAGAGAGCATAAAGTGCTAAGAAGGAAAGAAATCCACACCGATTCATCCGCTAACGATTGCGAGTTAACGATCAAAAAATATAAGTTGCCTAAAGCCGCTACAAAGGAAGCATTTTAGGAATTCATTCACTATTTTTAAAGGAAAACGCATATAGAGTAGTTACGGAATAATCTTAAAGTATTTGGTCTTATGTCAGGGAAGTTTTAGGTAAAAACATCTTACGTTTCTCCGCTGAGGAAAGGTATGGAAAGGTTTTGAGAAACAGTTCCGATAAAGCCAATTATTTTAATTCCTACACACAGAGCGTGTCCACCGAGTCTTCTGAAGACTCGCCCGTGATGGTTGACTACCTCCTCAACCGAAAGACGTAGCCTTCTGTTTTAGTGTCCATGGGAGAGAATACGTATTGAAAATGCTGAAAATTCACAGTCCAAATAAGTGACCTATGCCAGAAAAATTTCCTTCTCACGTATACAAAGAATTACCCTCAGAAAATGCCCCCTACTGTTAGCTAATGACTGGAAAATTGCCAACGTAACGCCCGTATTGAAAGTGGAGACAAGGAATTGCCATGTAATTACTGACCGATATCTTAAACGACCATCTCATGCAAAGTTCTTGAACACATTGTCGTCAGCTCAGTAATGAAACACCTCGACACGCAACACTTGTTGATGACAACTCAACACGGATCCGGTAAAGAGAGATCTTGCAAAACTCAGCGTTGTTCGCCAACGAAATTTTAGTCTCCGGAGGGGACAGCATTCGAGTAGATCCGAGTTTTCTTGATTTTAACAAAGCATTTGATAAAGTGCCCCTCAAAGTTTTAAATGAAACAAAAATCTTACGGCATAGATGATTATGCCATTTCCTGGATAAGAGAATTTTTGAGTGATCGCGTGCAAAGAGTAGTAGAAGACGGCGCAGTCTCCAACGATGTTAGAGTTGCTTATGTCATCCTTACAAGTCGTTTCACAGTCTCATCCTTCTGTACACCAACGATACTGGCGAAATTGTGGTCAATAAACTGCGATTATATGCTGACATTTGTTTTACTGATATATTTGCTTAAATTCGTTCCAGTAAACATAAGAATGAGCTAACGAACGAACTTACTGCAATCTGGGATGCGTGGTAGCTAGAGTTTAGTTTGAAAAAAAATCGTAGTTATGAAATTTTGGAAAAAATAACTCCCCACAACATTCCTACTTCATTCAGGGTCCCCAATTAGAGACTATAGAATCCGTAATATATTACGGAGCAATATTTGCCAATGATATATCGTAGAATAAATGTATTATGGAAATAACAGGTCAATAAAACCGTAAATTGGGATTTGTTAAAAGTATGCTAGGAAATTGCGGCGGTTACGTTAGAGAATTAAACTATTTTTCCCTCGTAAGACTCGATGGGGAGTGGGCTGCCAGTGATTGGGATCCTCATGAAATAGGCTCAAAACACGTGCGAAGAAGATCTGCAAGGTACGTGAAAAGCCGTCTTGTTGCTACTTATGTCTTAGAACTATTTGGATGGGAATCACTGTCAAACCATGGAATGTGAGACAGAGTAAACCTATCACGTAAATTCAAGAACAGTTCAATTACCGACAAAGTTATCCATATCTTACGATCGCCAACATACTACGGTAAATCAGATCATAAAAGTAAAGCAAAAGTGATACACAGTAGAACAGATAGATTTAGAATGCCGTTTTTTCCGCTATCGTTAAGAGACTATAACGGCAGCGTTTGGACTTGCATTTTAGCTTGCTAAAGTATGTATTCCTTGATGCATATTTCCGAATTTTACTAGTATTTCTAACAACATGCTGTAAAATTCTTGTTTAATAGGCAGATTTCCTTCATAATTAGGATAAACATTAATCCTTAATAAATAATAATACCTTATATAACTTATGTAGCGTGTATGTTGCGTGATTCATATTTCGAGGAGTAAATTTTAACCTTCTGTTCCGTAATGGTGATGATTCACCCCCTGCCAAGCACCTCTGATGATGGCTGGCAGGGTAATACGTAGATGTAGATGAATCAGCTTAGGAAGTGGTCGATCTAGTTTTGGTTTATTAACGAAATTGAATGCATTTGGAATAGATAATTGTGGACAGTTCGCAGGCGCCGAGATAGGCCGAGACACCGGGAGACGCCGAGATATATGGCGCAGGCAGAGAATATTGCAACACATTGCTAATTTTCAATTTTTTTACTTGCGAGGGAGCAGTCATGAATACTGATTTAAGAATTTTCCTCAAAATTCACTGGAGATAAAAATATTTCTCTTTCGTTGTCCGAATTTATTTAGTTTTTTTACCTTTGCCATCACTATAGCGTTCCAGCACTCATGTTACAAATCGGCGTTCATCAATAGTGGCGAGATATTGCTTTGAGCTGCGTAATCACGCCGCTCTTCGTAGCAGCTACGACAGCCTAAAATGAATTCAGGAATCTATAAACTTTGGGTAAGAAGTTCTGCTAATGTGATTGCCTCGTGAACGAATCAACGATGGTAGAAGTAAGAAGGAAATAGTGAGTGGAATAGCCTAAGTGAAGAGGGCATTCCTCAAACGACGATGATTTTTTTCTCTGTGGAATTTTGGCAAAATTTTTGCATTACGGGTGACTCCCGTAAAATTTATCACCGTGGCAGGTCCCGGTATACTTTAATGATACTTCTTATTGCTTAAAGCATAGGCGATGATGTAAGGAACCAATTTCTTAGGACTTACATTTGGATGATGGCTATGCATGGTAGTGGGGCAAGAACGATGACAAGTGTCGGAAACACTAAAAATGAGTAATTGTATATTAGTGACGAAGATCAGAGGGAGAAATGTCGTGTGAGCAATGCTAAGTAACTAAGAAGGGTAGGGCAGGAGAGAACTTTCTTGAACACCTTGGGTAGAGAATTCAGGACAATGTAGGTACACAGTTGGCGACGTAAAGAGACACGATGGAACAATGACAAGTATCGTTGAGGGTTAGGTTGAAGGGAGGAAGGTCAAAGGCAGGTCAAGGATGAGATACCTGGAGTAGGCGATGAAGGAGGTAAAAAAAAAGAATTATTTAGAAGCTGAGAGATTAGACGGCAGGAGAGGAGAGTGTAGATCTTCGTCAAATCAATCTTACGATTAATGAAATTCGTTGATTACGAATTTTACTAAGCAAGCATTGCATTCCGTATAATTTTCCCTCATTGTGAACTAGGCCTAAGAAATTTCCACCAAAAAAGCAACCCATTACCTCCCAAACTAATAGTGGCGACAAAAATTAAAATCAGGATACTAGTCAGTGCAAGCGGGGTTCACGAGGAGTAATTTTAAGACACGAGCGAAAGATAACGAAAGATTCTATCATAGTGAGGTAATAAAATGGAATGGATATAATATAAATACTGCTAACCATCTGCAAGTTTTGGCTGTCTATATGAGTGTTTTTGTATTATTGCCTCGGGTTTCTCGGAGAAATATACGCTTGGTGGGAGCTCTCACCAACTGCATGAATGTGAACGCTTCGATTTCGTTATTAAGTATGATTTTAAGAATGATTTTTATGAGTAGTGCTTGTGGGGATCCTTTCGCAAATTGAAGATTGGTCATTTCCTGCCAAATACCATAGAAGTGGCTCGCAGGGAATTTTGTAAATGTAGAAGCTCCCATGACCAAAAAAAGCCTTCTCAGAGAAGTGAAAGTAGACGAAACTCTTCGGTTTGATATCAAGAGATGACGTCAAGAGAGGCAAGGCAGGCAAAGGGAAAAGGATTGTAAGAGAAAAGAAAAGGATTTAACCCAATGAACCCCGTTGAACATTACACTATTCCAATTTTCCAATATCCACACACTTTTCCTTTAACACAACCTTTTAAAATGTCCCTCTCACAGTTCCATTTTTTTCTCAACATGTTCCCAATCGACTGTAAGACCGAAAATTCTCGTTATAACTACCTGATGGCATCGCTATGACGTTGACTATACATATATGTACCAATTTTAATTCTATTAATGGAGACTAAATATTTCATCATTGAATGGTTCAAGGCGCGATTTTCTTAACATTTGATACTTTTGCTCGTTTTTTTACGATATTTCTACGAAAGTCTCGTGTTTTGCCACGTTTCGTTAACTTTTATTATTGTTTCGGCTGAAACATATATGAATTCTTTATTATATTGCACTTTATTTGGTATGAATTTATTGAAAATGTATTATCAATTACTTGGGTTAAGATAACTTCTTTGAAGAATAAATTTGCTAACGGGCTAAACTGTGAATACTTATTTCACAAGTTATGACCATTAAATTAGGAAAAATTAGAGGACGTAAGGATCCTCGTGAGTCAATGCATGTTATTTCCATGAAGTGATTGGAAGTCTACACGTATCTGAACATACAAAAAACCTAACTAATTACTTAATAAGAACGCAAAACATGATCTTGGCCTAATTAGGAGTCCCAAATAATATTGATCGACACCAATAATGCAGAAATAGAATTATAACAAATAAGTACTCCTACGCTTGTTATGCCACATAATACTTATCAAAAAATGACCCGTAAAGTGCAGTTAAAATACCTCCATTCCACAAACTGTCACGGTTCTACAAGTCAAAAGGTTGTTTGAACGCAGGAATATTGGACAACATTCCCATTATTGACGAACCAATCTCTAGAGATAATAGACCCAGGGAATGATTGAATGTTTCTCCAGTGATTTTGGCGATGTTATTGTTTTTTTGAGTGCAGAAAAAGGTTGCGGCAGAAATATCATAGCACTATACATTAGTCAGCATTCAATGTCTTAAAACCGCAAGCAGTGTCAATGGTGAAAGAATAAATGTCCTCTCCATTTCCTTCGTTGAAATCGACGCATTTATCACAGCGCGCATGCTAATAAAGCGACCGACGAAAATAGAGAAGACGGCGAAAGACACCAAGGTTGGAATAATGGTGACGGAAGGTGGCAACGGATGAGAATGAGATCATCAAAAAATGATCCAAACAATTGTCATCTTTTATGCGCATCCACGTTTGATAAAAACTATTTCTTCTTTGCCAAAAGCAAAAAGATTGCTTGAATGTTAATATTCTCGCTATGGTAACCTGATGACAACACCATGGCATGGAATATTCATAAAAAGACATTTAATAAGTGGAGGCTAGTATATTAAATGCTATAATGGCTTAAAGGGATATTTTAATTCATTTAATTTTTTTTATAATTTCTATTTTTATTCTGATTCACTGTATTTTTGTCTGTATTTTTCAGCTAATGTTATTTGCGTCATAAGGACGGGTAGGTGAGCAAGGGCGAAGGGGAACCCTGCATCGGCTATTGCCTGCTCTTGAAGAAAGGCGCCAAGGGGACATCGGGTTAACGTCCCATCCGACGGACGGAGTCATGTACTGGAAGTGCACTCACAATGTTTTCAAGCAGGGATAAGGAAGAACCCTAAAAATTTCCGCCACTGCCTGGATTTGAACCCGGATTTACTGAGTGAAATGCCAGCACTCTAGCTACCATACCAACCCAAACCTCCCTTCATATATATTATGTTTAAGATGCGCCACCTATAACAAGTCAATTAATGCCTAACCTTTCATCGGACAGCGTGTGAAGCTATTTCGTGCATTGATTTGAAAATTTTAGATCAGCATTTTCCCGTTAATTGGGCCACCAAAAGCACAAGAAGCAGCCGCTAATTAAGGAAAAACCTCCAAAAACAGAAAAATATGCACTAAAATCCAATTTTTTTCTTTGAAAAATATTAAAAGAGCCGTTGAAATAGATCTCGTGTCAGTAGTATTCGCCCAATGCAAACTTATGCAAAGAAATACTATCTTCGAATACCACCAAAGATTTTTTTGGAATCTCTCTCTTGAGCTACTCCCTTTCATTGCTTATTTTTCATACGATTGAACAAGCGTCCCCATGCGAGGAAGCAGAGAATATCACGCTACGATATTAATATTATTTTAAGGGTCTTTGCGATAGCACCGTAAACTATATATCATGTAGTCCATGCAGCAAACTTAGTAGATGTGCATCACTTCAACGTTGAAACCACAATTATGGCATTAAAAACATAAATATATGAGTTATAATCAATTCAAAATAGAACCAAATTAGGTCCTTGTAAAAACAATTCGCAGGATATTTCATGCCTTGTAATTGATCGACTTAATCCATATCCAGGTAACTACATTCCCTCATTTACGTTTAAAAAGAGACAAGTTAGTAAGTTTATCGGTTTGTTTTACTCTCTCTCAAATATCTATTAAGCGTAAATATCTATTAAAAAGAGACAAGCTAGTAAGTTTATCGGTTTGTTTTACTCTCTCAAATATCTATTAAGCGTATCTCCCGTCAGGTAAGCTTTTCTAAAATCCAAAGTTGCGATAGTGATAGGATGCCTTCGAATAGGTCACCCGTTGCCGGAGTTGAAAACGCCGGTGAATGCGAGGCTCTCGGAGACCGCATTACCGCGTTGGAGACGATGGTGCGGGAACTTCGGGCCCAGTTTGAAAGGGTGGCTGATACCGCTGAGGGGAATGGTCCGAGGGGTGGTTCTTCGAAAGGTCGCCGTGCCACAGGGGCTGCACGGGTTCGCCCGATTGCAAATAGCGGCTGGTCGATCGAGAGCCTTCCTCGAGGTCCATCTCTCGATGACGGGGTCACGTCACCCCGTAAATCTGAGTTTTGGAGGGTCGTGTCTCGGAGGGACGGTGGTAGTGTCACTCTAAGACGGGGTTTGGGGGATGCTGAGGCAAATCCCGTCCCCGTCTCGAACAGGTACCAGTTGCTGTCGGATGGAAACTCCGAGGTGCCTGACGTGCCTACTCCTACCCCGAAACCGGCACCTAGGAAGGGGCGTCAGAGTGGGAAGGGGGGGATCATAGTGTTAGGGAGTAGCAATGTCCGTCGTGTGATGGTCCCGTTACGGGAGAGGGCAGACCGCGAGGGTGTAAGCGACCGTGTAACGTCATGGTGCATCCCTGGTGGCGGTGTTCCTCAGGTGACGCAGGCGGTTGGTGCGGCGGTACGGGGCACGAAGTGCTCCAGACTGCGGGTCGTGGCTCATGTCGGCGTCAATGATGCCACCTTCCGTGGATCTGAGGAAATTCTAGATTCCCTCCGGGATCTGAATTCCGAAGTGAAGCGGGTGGGTGGGACCATTGGAGTCGGCATTGAGCTTTCGATTTGTAGTCTTGTCCCGAGGATCGATCGTGGTTCTCTGGTTTGGAGCCGAGTGGAAGGCATAAACCAGAGGCTGCGTCGTTTCTGCACGGACATCGGAGCCTCCTTCGTGGACCTTAGGCCGGCAATCCGATCGTGTCGGATCCCTCTGAACCGTTCGGGAGTCCATTACACGGCCGAGTCGGCTAGTCGTGTAGCGAGTAGCATATTTGAGCACTGTAGGTCTTTTTTAGAGTAGAGAGTAGGGCAGAGTGTAGATATATTAGTGGGTTGAAAAATAAAGGGGTAAGTTCAAAACTTTTCACAGACAAAGATTCTTCCAGAAATGAGAATAGAGAAGTAGAGAGAAAAATCAGCGTCTCAGGTATTACATTTAAGTACGAGAAGCGTCAGTCGAGCAACACGTTCAAAGGCAGTCAAGGCTCAAGTCATTTTGATAGTGTGTCAATAAGACATGCATTTCCATTTATCAGCGGTATAGAGCCTGTGAATAGTCTATTCGACAAAAGCAAATCAGAATTATTCCCGAATCGCAATATTACTACTTTCGAAGTTTTAATCGTGGCTGTGGTTAATTGCCGTAGTTTAACAAATAAGATTCCCGAATTCCACCATTTAATTCATAGTACGAAGTGTAACGTCATTTTTGGAACAGAAAGTTGGCTAACAGATGATGATTCAGACAATGAGATCTTCCCAAAATCGTTCACTGTTTATCGGAAAGATAGAATTAATCGAGTTGGGGGCGGAGTTTTTATAGCTGTAAAGAATTCAATCGTCAGCCAAGCGATAACCGTAACTGAGACCAACGTTGAATCTGTGTGGTGTTTAATTAAATGTCCAAAATTCTGTGTATGGAGACTCTTCACCATCATTTACAACAGTGAAGTTTTGGGCAGCTGAATTGAAACGTGGCCGTAAGAGCTTGGGAGACGATGAACGTTCAGGACGTCCAAAAACTGCAACTACAGACGAAAATATCGCCAAAGTTCACCAAATAGTGCTAGAAGACCGCCGAATTAAAGTGAGAGAGATAGCAGAGGTCATGAACATATCAAAAGAACGTGTTTGTAACATCTTATATCAACATTTAGGAATGAGAAAGCTGTCCGCGCGTTGGGTGCCGCGTTTGCTCACGTTAGAGCAAAAACTTGTTCGAATGAACATTTCCAACGCTCTATCGGCGAAGTTTAAACGCAATAAATCCGAGTTTTGGCGCCGACTAATTACTGTTGATGAAACTTGGATACACCTCCATACACCACGCCCGAAGCTGTTTTTTCGAAAAGAAAAAAAAAAATGAAAACTGTTTTGGCTAGGAAAGTGATGGCGACAGTTTTTTGGGATAGTCATGGAGTTATTTTAATCAAATATCTTGCAAAAGGAAAAACCATTACAGGAAAATGCTACGCATCATTACTTGATTAGCTGAAGGCAGAACTTGCGGAAAATCGGCCACATTTGCAGAAAAAGAAAATCCTGTTTCACCAAGACAACGCACCGTCTCACACCTCAGCGATTGCAATAGCTAAAATCCACGAATTACGGTTTGAACTGCTTGACCATCCACCTTACTCACCAGATCTAGCCCCAAGTGACTTCTTTCTGTTCCCCAATCTAAAAATTGCTCTCGGAGGATAGAGATTTTCATCCAATGAAGAGTCAATCACCTTCGTAGACAATTATTTTGCGCAGAAAAGCGCCGAGTACTATTTGGACGGGTTGCAGAGATAGGAGAATCGCTGGGAGAAGTGTATAGAATTAAAAGGAAATACATGTTATAACATAGTTATTATGTTGAAAAATAAAAAAAAAATTTCAGAAAAAATATTTTGTATTTTTGTTAGGTTGAAAACTTTTCAGACCACCCTCGTATTTCAAGTCACAACATCCCGAATGAACTTTAAAAGGCATCTAACTTACTGCCATCTGACTCATCCACAATCCTGTATAATTAATACTCACCACTATGAATTGCAATCACAGGCGAAATACGTACTTAGTTAAGGATTTTGTGGACAAAACGACTGATCCAAGAAAACACTCTGTTCATCCCTGAAAATTAAATTCAATTGAACTCAAAATAAGGAACAATATACGTTAGGTTATGGAATTCCTTCTCCCTGAAAAAGATCGACCAATTAAAGTGACATTAATCAAGGTTATCTGTAAAATAAATCAGCATGCATGAAATTCTGCTAAAAATCCTAGTCTAAATAACTCAAATCAAGTCTTTCTATCGCTTAAATAGTTTCAACTAACGTCTAGGATAACATCACCCAAACCAAAACGGGTTTACTGTTAACCTTACGAACAAATGAGGTTACAATCTTGATATTTTGAGCGTTAGTACCTACAGTAGATCCCATTCCGATATTTTCCCGATCACTGATATGAGAAGCGATCCACACTTCGATGAATAACTGTCGGCTGGCTAGTGGCTAACCCTTTAAGAGTCGCCCGTAAGTGCACCACCACAATTTTAAGGACAAACTCCCTTCATTTCAATCTATATTCAATTCACGATCTATATTCAATTTCTAGACTCGAAAATGGCGTATTTTTCCAGTCGTTACAATAAACATTATTTAAAACTCCTGATATCGTGGACTTGTGCGCCTTCTTGAAAAAAATGTGAAGCACTGTAAAAAAATTTGAAAAACGAATGGCACATGATATCCTGAAAAGTTGACCTCAGCGAGTATCAGCACTCCGTTAACCGTGAAAAATTCTACCGAAGAAAAATGTTACTCTTGACCGGAATTTAAGACAATATTATGTAATAATCAAATTAAGATAGCATTACCACTACATCTCGTGGGGATGACTTACTACTATTTGATGCACGGGTGAACTCGGAATTATTATAATTCCACCCACCACAGTACTCAACATTCCCGCTCTGCTAGTCGAGAAGTTTCGCAAATGATTGTTTAGGTGTCAGTTGTGTAGCTCATAGATTCGTCGTCATTAACGATGTCCACGCTAGCGAACGAGGTATTTCTTTCCCGTAATCTATTTTAGTACAGACTTCGTCATGAGTTAACTATCGTTTTAGCACTTTCTCCCGTCTAGAGTACTGATTCGAAAGCAAAATAAATGCAAAAAATTTATCTTTGTAACCATCGCACAGTTGAAGAAATTAGAAAACTGGTCAGAGACCAAAATTTGAATGCGAAATCCCGATTTGAAAACAAAGCAAGACACGAAAATTCAAAAAATATTATCAGGTGAGCCAGAAAGATGAGTTAGCCATATTCGTTGTCATACATACGATCTTCCGCGTGAACACCAACATGAAAACCACACACATGACTACACTAAGAATAGCAGAACATAAAAAAAACAATAAGAGGATACAGAGAAAGACAGGGAAAAGGGATAGGTTGCATGGGTTTCCTGTTGCCACCCAAAGGGGTACCATGCTAGCATCGTTGGAACCCAATTCTCGGCCTCCGTCATAGAAGCGACGAAGGCCGAATGGCCGGCCCAATCACGCATCTCGTATCTACACCTCTCATGATGATAGATACGAGAGACGTCCTACTGTGCCATGTTACAGCCCCGCCTTCAAAACAGGCGAATGAAAGGCTGCCTTCGGAAGCGAGAAATGACGAGACAATATTAACATACCCTTAACAATACTTTATTACAACATGTAGAGTCGCATATGGCTTACAAACGGGTACAATACAAACAAATTACACTATAATATAGCATTACAGAAAAATATGAGGACATACACAAGCATTCATTAAAAATTAGAAAAACGATATTTCACATTGAACCCAAATAAATGCTACTATTATATCATTAATGGAGGAATGGAAATTTTATATAATTTCCTAATGCCTTTAAGTGTGTGTTTGAGAGTCGCATAAATTGCCTAACATCTTTAAGTGTCCTACCTAACCCATCAGCTAAGTCACTTTATTCTCCCTCCACTTCTCTAAGGGGTTTATACTCTGCACGCTCCAAGAAGATATTTAATGAATTACCACTACACGACCCAACGAATTTCGATAACGGGCGCAATACTAGATTTATAAAGATTTGAAGAATATTCTTAACGTAGGTAAGGCGATCTAAAGTTTTAAGAATAATCCTATTTCAAAATTACGGTAAAATTAACGGAAACTAATTTATCACAGCCACCAGAAAAAATAGACACGAAGTAATGAAATCACAGCGTAAGAAATAAGCACTATCGAAATCAGCTGAAGCACAAAATAATGAAAATAAGCTATTTCTATAACTATAATCTCGTCCACCTGAAAAAGAAACTACGCACTGTGCAAATTTCCCTAATCAAAGGAACTCGGAAATAGGCAAATTTGACATCAACGGGAGAGAATTCGCACAATCATCAACTTGGAGCCGTGAACTGAGTATAAAATGTTTCTTTAAAGCCCCGTCGCAGGGCCCTACCGCGAATAGGCCATGTCTCGTGAAATAACCTTAACAGCCATACACACTGTGTGCCCTGGAAGAGGAGTCGACCCCTTACCTCGACTCATCTGCAAGGTCCCTCGGCGGAAGAACTCTGCTTTCCATCGGCGATCCCACGTCGCACTCCACTAATCACACAACTGACCATTTCACAAGAACACTTTTACACTCACACTGCACTAATCACTCTCTTCCCTGCTGCTTGCTGCACTAAGGATGATCTCGTAAAAGGTGGTTGAAGGTGAGGAGATCGAAGCCACAATTGAGTTAAACGAAGACGATTGGTAAATGAATGCGGAAAATTATGCTGTGAGAATTGCGAATGAAGAGCATTTGTGGAAAGCTACGTGTTTTACAGGGAGTATTAGAAGAACTTAATGCAGTGTTAACAGACTTTAGAAAGTAAGACGAAGTGAAAAAGTCCGAACTCGTGATTTCGATACCCAGCTAAGTTTAGAAAAAGGCGATGAAATCGGATGATTTAGAGAAAAACTCGAGAAAAAATGCATGGAAAAATAGAAACTACACTGGACTTACAAAAGTAAACCCAATGAAGTAGAAAGAAGTAAAGATTGTAGAAAAGAGTGTCGAGATGCATGTTCTGAGAAATATTCTTAGCCCCCGTGAAAGACGCGTGCATTGTGGATAAGATTCAAATAGCATTACTGAGAGCATTAGAGAATCCAAAAGAAATTGGATTATGGTGAAAAACCACAGAGATTAACCAAGGTGAACATTGGCGCAAGCCGCTTTTGCGTACGAACATCAACGAGGTAAAGAAAAAATTAATTAAGAAAGATTCAGGTGCACTGACAAAGTAGAGCATTGAATAAGAAATGTAGTAAAGCAAAATGAAGGATAGCGATGAATTTGAACAACTTGCGATGTGCTAGGAGTAGGAAAGGAGAAAATTCGAGGGAAGACTCAGCTGGGAGAGCATTATTACGTAGCAGAAAATTGAGGAACGGACCGAGACACGATGACTCCCAAAGCAATTGCCTGAAATAAATCGATTAAATATATTTTAATATCTAATTTAAACTCAGTACTACGATACAATTATTAAATTCTTACAGTAGGATTTGACATGGATTATGTAAGGATCATTAAACACGAGAGTAGTAGTAAGGCCCATGACATTGGCAGAGATTAATAGACACCACGGAGTAAAAGCATAAATATTCACGAGTATACACGATAACCGTATTACAATCTCAAATATTTCCAAATAAATTATGGCAGACGATTGAAATAATTCTTGTTCTTCGGCATTCAATGATCGACTTACATTTTGAAAGCAGGAGACGAGGCAACCACGATGTCCAGGAATCCGCAGACACACCAACGCTTCAACTTTTACATTACGATTTCCGGCAGCACTCACGTATGTTAACAGCACGGCGGACGAAGAACCATTGAGAATTAGAAGTGACCGCTCTTGGCCTATATACATACACATCTAGAGCCGTTGGTGGGGTGGAAAGGGGACATGGTGGGGAAGGACAGGGGACCTTCTGATTCAACGTGAGCACTCCGGAAAAATTGAATTGGAGAACTCTCGTTTAATGGTGTTCGTAAAGATAGCGTATAATAGGGTGGGAGAGGACCTTTCAAAAGTGGAGAATATGACGACATCCTTGAGAGCTGGCGTCAAATTAAAGACAATCACACGACCATCTCTCTCCTTACCACCCCGACTGCCAATAATAAGGAGCTGCATGAAGTCTGGCCCGCTTACCGACAGCCGTCAAGAGGCCTAGAGCGCGTTCGATGACCCGCACAGCCCGAAAATGCACCCTCCGAATGCTCAGGCGAAGTATTGGATATCGTCCGATTCGACTTGGAGTGAAGCAATACAAGGGCATGGGATTTTCCACAGCACCGACGACTCAGAAGATCGTCTTCACGGAATTGTCTGACGACGCCGATACGAACGTGGAAGTTTTTTATTCATTTATTTTAATAGATTCTTCACTCTCAGCAGTAACGGAAATGAATATTTAAAAAAATTATAAAAACGTGATACTGGCAATAATTCGAGATTTTAAGATAGAGCAGTCTATATCCGTCCAATAGCTCTGCATTTTTAATGGTTCCTTTATTGAAAAATAGAGTGATCGCCATTTAGGCAAAATGCAGTCGCCTATTTGCCCTTCAACATGTCGCTGGGGTGTTTGGCATGGGGTGACAACAAGGCATCAGCTTTCAGCATGCGACATGATCCCCGGTTAGTCGTACGTAAGCGGTGTCTTAATATTGGACTAGGTTAGGCGATCTGTCGTCGACGTAAAATAGTGGAATCCTGGCAGGCAGTGTGTATCACTCTAAGACGATAGCAACTTTTCCCAGCCAGATGGTTGTCTCCTGGGAATTTCAGGTACACTTACATAGTTTTAAGAATATATAACTCACTTTATTCCGTCATGACATAGATGGAGGGTTTGAAAGAGGGTGGGGGTTTGTTAGGGTTGGGGAGGACGCATTTTAGCAGTTGGTGTCCGGATGGTACCCAGGTGCATTCTGGCCAGTTCGGCTGTACGGCGATCGCCCTCACAACGCTCGCTTCTACTGTGAGGTATACATGAAGGGCGTAATTAGAAATGAAGCAGTTTACTTGAACTTTTGTTTTATTCGGTTATTAAATTCTAAGTTTCCATTAGTTGCTTCAATATAAGAACTTACATGGGTGAGTCTCCAGGGCGCGATGGAGGTTAAATGCCCCTAACTGGCTGCACTTGCAACTGACTACATATGCACCACCCGTACACCCCAAGCACCAACTGCCAAAAGGCGTCCTTCTCACCCCCCTAACCCTAATTAAACCCCACCCCCCTTTAAACCCTCCATCTATGTCATGACGGAGTAAAGTGATTTATATATTTTCAAAACCACCTGTACCTGAAATTCCCAGGAGACAGCCATCTGGCAGGGAAAAGTTGCTATCGTCTCAAAGTGATGCAAAACATTGTTTGCCAGAATTCCGCTATTTAACGTCAACGACAGATTACCTGACTTAGTCCAATAGTATGACACCGCATACCTACGACTAACCAGGGATCATGTTGAATGCTGAAATCCGATGACTTGTCACCCCCTGCCAAACCCCCTTCTGACGTGTCGAACCTTTTTCCATTGAAAAACCGTGAGCAATGCTGAGCTATTAGAAGGTTATAGACTGCCCGATCATAAAACCTCGAAATATCGCAAATATTTAATAAATTATATATGTTAAGTTCTCACCGCGTACTCCCTGCCCCGCTCGCTTTTTCCTTCCCTCCCCTTGCATCCAAGATCGTTTTCAATAATGCGCAGACACCCACGAGTCCCACTTAACTGAAGGGGTCAGGTAAGTGAAAAATGGGACATATGAAGCAAACCTGCCTTCGCTGCACCAACTACCGAAGAGGACGGAAGCGGACGCGACTGAGCTACCGACGCTGGAGTCAAACTCCAGGAGCAAAAACCCAATCCCATTTAAGATTAGCGGATGGAATGCACTCAGTCAACCCACGTCCACATTCACGTTGGGCCTAGACAGGTTTTTCTTTCGGGCTCCTTGGCGAGGTTCATCCTCTCCGCAGATTTCATTGCGGACTAATTTTTGAAGCGAAAATTTCCCATTGCGCGTCACGCACTTTGCTTCAGAGGGGTAAAAAAAAACTCTGAACTCGCGTGATCGTCACCTCAAAACCGTCATCGCCTCGCTGTTAACGAAGGAGAGGGAAATTAAGAGAGAAAGATTTTTGAATTTGACCGTTCCACAAGCCTGAAAATATATTCTAAAGCAAAAAGGGTCGCTACGTTTAGTAATGGCAATATTTGGTCGATTTCGTCCATAACAATTTAAATTAAGCTCAATTTAAAATTAGATTAGGACATTATATTTGATAAAATAAATTAAATCTATACCTTAGTGACCACTATTAATGTTTAATTGGGTATCACTAAACTTGTTATTTATCTCTCATACTCAATGTCAGAAGTCGAGTTATCTTTTCATTTTAATGAATACATACCATTCCAAAAATAAACTCAAAGTAGAAACTCATTTATGCATGTGGGAAAAAATTTAAACATTCACATTTTTCTCACGCACATCTCTTGGGCTCTCCATTATAAATACATACATGAGGGTAATAAATACAAATTTTATGCAAATGAGGCTTATGAATTCAAGTAAATTAGTAAATCTATTAATTGCCTCAGACCTGAGTAATCTTCTATATTATTTCTACTGTATAAATACCTTTTTCTCAAATTATACGTTACCAAACTCGACAAATGAGGTACCAAAATGCACAGAATTTCTCAGAGAACATGCGACGGCATATCTTACTTCCTAAATATTGCTATTGTTTCCTAAAATTGGTTTTTAAATAATAAAAAAAACAAAAACCGGTAAATATTCCTGACGTTAACGGCGCACAAACTGACACATTTGTTCATTTGCAACAATATCTCGCATTCTTTAAATAACTTTTATCAAAATGCGGCTGATTCCACATTTAAGTCTCCTGTTGATACGTAAGTATGAGTCATCATATGCGTTTAACAGACAATAGTGTAATTACTTCCAATGTTGTGTTTAAATAGGTCCTCTGACCTCAATTTGTACAAGAACATTCAAATTAAATTTGTACATAAGACCCTGCCTTTTTATACATTTTAAAATTAGAAACGCGCCTATCCCTTGTGGACCTGCATTGAATAGAGCGGGGAGCGGGCGCATCACGCTCGTATTACTTATTACGTACGTATAATTATTACGTATTACTTCAATTTCAACTGTCAACACCTTCAATATGTGTTACTTTCATCATTAATAAATCATTTTGACTAAATGTGTGGAAAAGCTGGACTGAATAGTTATCTTAACATTCCATTGCGAAACATGAAACATGACTCGGGTTTCAACAGCATATCATCTTCAGGTGCTCCTACGGTACCGCAGCTCTCTTATATACACATTCCTAGTCAGGAGTGGGGAAGGAATTAATATTGAGGAAAGTGGAATCGTCATACTCACTTTATCTCTGCACCCAGATGTCGTAGAGAAATGAATTTTTAGCTCATATGAAAATTAGGACTTCGATAAGATATCAATTATTTTATTTTTCTCCGTTTCCTATCACTGTTAAGTTTCAAATTTCACAAATATTATCAGCAATCTTTTATCGAATGCTCTGCCTCGTAATCGCTATTAAATTTTATTTCAATAAGGACATGTTTAACATATCATTCCAAACTGCGTTCATCGACCAACTGAACTCAGCAAATTTGATGAGGCAGAGGACAATTATATCATCGTTTGTCAAGCTGACTCCAGAATGAATTATATTCTTTAAATAATTTAATTTTCCAATGGATTCAGCTCCCCGGACTTACAAATGTAGAATTTTTCTCCTGGAAATCATGGTTACAGGTATTTAAACGTTAGGAAAAATACTTTTGTTGTCAGCGTTTTTAAATGACCTTAAAATTTTCCTATATTTGATTTAGAATTTTTATTGTAATTTTTCCGTCATAGACTCTAGTCCAGGAAATGAAGCTGAAAAAAGTGCAAAACCTAGCAATTTTTTCAAACTGAATCGATTTGCATAAAAATCTGGGACTAGGCTAATCTTACCCTCTACTTCGAAATCTTTATCATGCCTATGGGCGCTTTTTATTTTTTTAGGGGTGAAAACTACCCCTAAATGCCAAAAGTTAAAAAACTACACTTTAAAACTTTCATACACTAAAATGTAGGTTGTATTAGCTGAATAATGATTGCTTTATGCTTTTTGGACATTACTTCATGATATTTAAACCCTTAAAAATCAACCCTTATTCGGGGTTAAGGAAAAAAAATATTTACCACAAAAATTATATTTTTCGTGAAAGTGTCCTAATTTAAGACCGATGCCGATTAAAATATGTACTTATTTCATTTTTCAATTTTTCAACCCTTAAAAACCACCCCTTATAACATTTCAATGCTTATAAACTACTTAAAATAGGTATAAGTAAGAAAAAAGTAAATTTACACACAAACGTTTATTTAAACAAAATTATTCCTTCAATTCCTTATTTCAACTGCTGTCTTTAGCATTAAAGGAAATTCCGTTTTAGGCAGCGTACCTCGGTTCTTCTTTTTCCACTCATCATGAGCCTTTCTCCATGCAACTTTTATCGGTCGGAAGAGAGCAATGTCGAGAAGTTGGGTGAGGTGTGTCGAGTTTGGTGGCAGAAGGACAAAACCAATGTTATTGCTCTCACACAGCCTAATTACCTCCAGTGAAAGGTGACTGGAAAGATTATCCCCGATTATGACCTTTCTTCCAGGCAATCTTCTAATTTAAGGAAGGCATAATGTTAAAAACCAATCTTCAAGAATTTCAAGGTCGAACCAACCACTATCGTTCCTGTTGTAATGGGACCCATCATTGCCGCCCTCAGTCCAGCCTGGATATAAATGTTTTGCCTTGTACAGCACATACGGCGGGAGAATATCTCCAGATGCTGTTCCTGCCATCATGACTGAAACCCCACTTTTGGAAGTGTCGGTTATTCTCTCCGGATGTTTCGTTCCTCTCTTCACAATAACTTTGACTCTCCCAGGGTCATCCACAAAATTAGTTTCGTCATAGTTGACGATGTTATGCGGGGAAACACCTTCAAGGGACTTCTCCAAACTGTCAAAGTATGAATTTATTTCAATTTTTCCAACTGAAGCTCTGGCACGTTTAATATTTTCTGAAAAGCGGAATGCAAGATTTTCATGCCTCTTCAAAAATCCTCTTACCCAGTCTTCTCCAGGCAAATTTTCATTGAAGACAGCCACGGTTGTGCCTTTTCTATCCAAGTAGTTTTTGACAACTATTCTCGTGTCCTTTAGTGTCAAAGGAAATCCCCATGAAGCACATTGTGTTAGTCCATGTGCAAGAGCATTTTCTTCCTAATTGAATAAAATTTGAAGTTACTCTCGGCCCAGAAATTATGTGCACTCGAGTTTGGATACGAATAGCGAAATGGCAATAGGACGCACAGAAAAAGTGATAACACCATAATTTTTCACTTCCCGTTTTCGGAGTGAGAAATTAAAATGCATTTAAGTGCCAATGCTTTATTAAAGTTAGAAGAAGAGAAAATTGGTGATCAGCAGTAGGTATCTGTTTTACCAGTGAGTAGCCGATTCTTGCCATTTGTCATTTCATTCGGTGCAATAAATTGCATGAGTTTATGCTTTGCATAGAGGAAGAGGTGACGGGCCGCTGGCGGCCCGGAGTGGGCGAACGCGGCAACACTGCTCCGCTCGACGTAAAATTAAATCAGAAAAATTATGGTGCCATCGCTTAGGAGTGTCACAACATCTACATATATCAGGAAATTAGTGTTGATATGACAATAGTGATACAAAAATTAACCAACCTCTAACCAAAGAACGCAAGGGCGCCCGATTTTCCCCACGTGAATCTCCTTCATTCTGCCCTGAAGTGTTGTTCCAGGAACAGCATACTTTTCGGAGGCCTGGCGGATTGAAATTTTGCATTTCCGAATCTCTTCCAGAGCATTTTTTTTTTTTAGGTAAATGGGGTTATAATTGCAATAGGCGCGACCGCCGACTTTCTTCTTGTGTGCTCACGGCATGGCCGAAGTTACCCTGAAAATTCATGCCCATGAACATGAATCCGTCTCAACCAAACAGTATATGGGATTTAAATGTATTTTATTGTGAAATATGTTAAGAGATACTTACCCAATGTCACGGTTAAAGCGAGACTAACTTTCAAAATATAGATATAGCTGGACAGATGTTTGTCTTCACACCTTCACGCTGCGTTATTCACTACTGCCTAGGATGGAGTTGTCACTGTACTAAACGTTTCGCGCGAATAGACACGTGGGGGCATTAATAACGTCAGAGACATCTATCGATACACACAGCATTAATTCAAAAGGTTGAAACGTCACCTGACTAGGTGGTAGCATTAAAACTCAGGTTAGGCAACCTGATGGCCGGAATTACCCCGGTTGGCCGAAGTTAGCCATTTTACGGTACCGCTAGACTTTAGCGGATTGAATAGGCACGGAAATTTGCGTAATGTAAAGTATTACTTCCCAATCAATCAAAAGGAAAGTGTAAAGATTAGTAAAAAATCCCTCAGAAAGCCGCAAAACTCACCATTTTGAACCGTTTATCTTAAAATTCCGCAATTTACTAGTCTCGCACCTGCCGCTTATAATGGTGGGTATTCAATACCCCAGTAATAGTTGCACCTAAACTCCCCCCCCCCCCTCAGCCTTAATTCCTAGCTGCGGCCGTTATTGACTTGAGCTGTTGTCGTTGGCGGACGACTACTCACCCTATTTGTCAGTGCTTTGTTTGCCATTGTCCGGCAAAGTACTCAGCGAGAACAAGATGAGCGAAGGGGATGCATTACGACTCGTCAGCCGTTGTAGGGAGAAACGATAATGTGATCAGTGAATAGTCAACAATCACGAAATCTTCATTACGCGAGGAAAAACGTAAAAAAAATTCTAATGATACCATTTACAAATATACATTTTGACATAACATACGCTACTAATAGCTGGCTTCCAAAATGTCTTTTTTAAGGCAAAAATGGCTTCACAGAGCCAAAATATTCGACATTTGAGACTTGTATCGCCACGTAGCGGCGAATACATATTGGGGGCTCAGGGGGCGCACGACTTCCCTTGCGGTACCACTTGCAGTCCCTAGCATAGTAGAACCACAATAGTGACTTTTTATATCATGATATAGCATTATCTTGTAAATGTGACAGCCTAAATGTGTCAGCTTATATGACACTTTCTCAAACTTTGCACACGACTCATTTTTCATTCCGATAAAAGATCTCAAGAAATATTTTACGCCCTCCCCTTGAGTTGTTCCGTTGGCGGACGAATACTCACCCTATTTGTCAGTGTTTAGTTTGCTATAGTTCGGCGAGGTAATAAGCGAGAACAGGATGAGCACAGGGAGTGCATTATGAGTAGCCAGCCGTCGTGGGGAGGAAGGATTAGGCCAGTGAACAGTTAACAGCCACGAAAGCTGCAGACCGCGAGGTAAACCTGAACAAAATTAATCCATTTACGAGATACCTTCTTAATATAACATAAAATGCTAATGTCATGCTTTCAAAATGCCGTTTTTAACACAAAAATAACGTCCCAGAGCCAATGTATTGGAGATTTGAGGCTTTTATCCCCACGGCGAGAATAATGCGTAAGGAGGTATTCTTGTAAGTTACCCTTCTCAGTGGCGCAGCGAAGGGGGAATTTACTTAATTGGATTTATGTTGATAACATAATATCGTGAGGATTAATAAAATATCCCTCAGAAAGCCGCAAAACTCACCATTTCGAACCATTTACTTAACTCCTTAATTTATATATCTCACACATACCGCTTATACTGGTGGGTATCCTTGCCCCCACACACCCCAGTATTGGATGCACCTAAACCCCCCCAGCCTTAATTCCTAGCTGCGCCTCTGTCTCACCATATACATTAGCAGAACGAACAGGAGCGGCCCCCGAGGGGTGGAGGTGGGGAGGGGCTCGGCTTAGGTTCATGATGCTCCCCCATTGCCGGGCGATGCAATGGCCCCCTCCCCCCAGATAATTATAGGAAACTGAACGATCGGAAATGGATTACGAGGCAATAGGATGGTTTCCTATTATTTTTTATTGCCTAAATCGAAAGGTTATTACTCCTGGAGTACGCATTTCACGCTCTTAGATTTTCGAGTGACGATATCTATTTTTCGCAATTAAACAAAGAGTGAAAAATTTCAAGCGCGCGAAAACGCGACGGCTAAGTAGGAATGATGGGAAAAGTCCGTGTGACGTCATTCTGGTTCCCGCTGCCGCCTTGTAAGGTGACCTTGAGGAGAGGCTTGAGCGCTGATGCGACGCAGACTGCTAGCAGGTAGTAGAGCACTCTGCTAGCAGGCAGCGCTTGGCTTAAATAAGGATTATTAATTACCTATCAAACGAAGGAAACTTTCCGACCTTAGCCAGTTTTAATAAGTGTTCATTAAGACATGTTTCCCTGAGCTCTGTGCCTCACGCATGCATTGCTAATCTCAGGCAATGTAAAACTCCTATCTACTCGTATAGAAACTAGATCCCTGTGACGTCACGTGGAGTGGAATCGCATGGGCGCCAATCTGACCTTTTTCAAAGGAGGTTAAAATTGACCATTGCCATTCGTCTAAACTGGGATTTTTAGAACCAAATAATTTGTATATAATGAAAACCCTAATGGTAGGTAACGAATAGCAATCAATGCATTATGTTTCCTTTGATTAAGAAAACTACCCTATTCCGGCTCTGAAAAACTAGATCACATTTAAAAAATTGCATTTTCGTAAGAAAAAAACTATGGAAAGTGAGGACTTCACACCTTGTAAAATTTAATGTTGTGTAATGGTATTATTGTCTATTTAGTGAATGTGTTCCTTGAAACTGAAATCTAAAATAATGTTTTCGCATAGCCCTTTCAAAAAAGGCCCTTTGTATTGCGGGTGACTCTGTATCACCGTGGCTAGTCCCGATATTATTAAATTAAGCATCACCTTCTCATTTCTATTCCTACACCTTTATTATATTTATTTTTTATGCATTAATCTTTTTACACTGACAATGATTATATATCGTAAATTAAGAGAGTAATGAAAAATTGGAATAATTAAATAATTGCAAAAATACTTTATTCAAGTAATCTGAGTGTTTTTATTAAAATTAAATGTGTAAAATACTACGAAAGAACATTTGGGGCTAAATAAAGACTTTTGGTAGTTACCAATTGACTGTGTCTCATTGATTTTTTACATGGCATATAGATATAATCTTGAGTACGTAGCTTTTATCCACACTCGTTGAGTGTTGTTTTAAATAGAAAATAAAAACTTTTGCAAAAATGGAGGTACTAAAATTTATGAATAAATTTAAGCCTGAATTAATTAATACACCGCAAACTATTTTTCAAGGATCGTGTTTAACGATTTGTTTGGACCATATAAATGAGTTAACCAATTGAATCTGTCCTGCAGAGAAAGAAAGAACAAGTAACATTTTTGGATATGGTTTTAATTTTTTTTTGTTTTGATTTTGATCTTGATAAAAGAGCAGCTGTAGATATAAAATTATCTTTACCAGTAACTGTCTAATATTAATGGACCTTAACTATAACCGAGTTATTTTTCCTGCTGTCCTCCAAGGGCGGATGCAGGATATTTTTTTCTGGAAGGTCAGGTGGGCACAAGGGACTGAGAGGCGAATGAACTTTTCTTATTTCAGCTTAAAAAATGGATACCACAAATGCTGTTCGAAATTTTATATTTATTTTAACATAAAGCTATTAATATGCAATTAAATGATTGAGTCTCCTTAATACTAAAAACAAAACCAACGTAATGATATTCGTATTCAACGTTCAATGAAAAAAATTTATTTTTTAAGCGTCTATGGGGGGTGGCCGTACACCTCCCATAAATTCGCCTAATTACTGTCTTTCTAAGTGACTTTGTGCTCAGGAACACGTAAGAAATACTCTCAATATAAATAATTGCAGTCGAATTTGCACTGAAATACGTTAGTTGCCCGCTGACGACGCTGTAAACTATGGCGAAAATATTGTTCGCTCTAACTTTGAAATTCTATCATCGGATTTCAGCAACGTCCATGTATGGAGCCAAGAGTGGGGACTCGAACTTAATCCGAGCAAACGCACGGCGGTACATTTCTTTCGGAGATCGCCCAACTATTATATAAGACTCTGGATGGCATGAACATAAAGGCGACAGATGAAGTAACTAGGAGTAAGGGTGACTTCGAAGCTATCGTGGGGAACTCTTACAAGAAATATTTGTGGCAGAGCCCTGAAGAAGGTAGCGTTTCGTCAAGCGTTCTTTGAGATGATTTTCAGACGAGAAAGTAAAAGAGATGTGCTATTTCGCACTCGTCCGGCCAAACTTTGAATGTGCAGCAAGCACATGGCTTCCGGTGAAGAAACATTAAAGCCGTGAACCTAATAAAATAGATACAAAGGAAAGCTGCGAGGTTCGCCAAAAACTGCGACGGGAGTACGGAAAGCGTTACTCAGATGTTAAACGAATTGGGTTGGAAGCCGCAAGAGACTCGCAGGCCGCGCGCTAGGATGAGATTGGTTGAACGATTGTGAAATAAGAGTGACACGGAGAACAGCATATTAGATCCTCTATACTTTTCTGTGTTCGACAGAAGCGATAAATTAAGAGAGATATTTATCGAACGGAGAGGAGTGGGTATTCGTTTTAACCCCACACGGTAAAGGACTGTGATAAATGCTATGCGTAGTTTGGTAAGAAAATTTCCTTTTTATGCGTATAAGACTGGTGGTCTGGCACCCCCCGCCACACGCCTATTGAGGCCGCATTCGACGTTGTAGGATGATGTAGATGACCTCCATAAAACTTGAATCAGAAAAAACAGCCTACCACATACGCATAGTAGTATCTTTCTTTAACAAATAATATTACATTGCATTGTGGTGCTCCTTCATAGATGAATTTTAAACAGGTGGGATGTTTTGCATCCAAAGAAACAGACTATCAACATAAACACTAGCAATATCTACAGAGACAAATTTGGTATTTCTCAATTCTTATTTCCTTCGTTTAACTCCAGATCCTGGGAGAAGTCTTATTATTAATCAGTCATAATTTTTCAATTATGCCATGTATCACGGGCGTACCCAGCGAAGGGCAGCTGCCCCCACCCCTCCCAAAAAAGAAAATTCGCAAAGGATTTTAAGCAAAATCAGTACTGAATTGAAACGAAAGCATTCAACAATTTTTTTAAACCCATGAAAAATGATATGTATAGTAGTATAAGATATGTAACTAAAATTAAACTATTTTTCAAGGAAATAATCTCAAAAATTAATGTCTCAACTTGGTTTTCCCCCCTCCCCCCCCTCCCATAGACCATGGCTTGCCCCCCTAGTTATCATCCCGGGTTCGCCCTTGTCATGCAAAAATAAGCAGTAGTATCAGACAAATCATAAACCAAAATGAGAATAAGAACCTTGTCACACTTAATCAGCAATGCAGTTACATTATCACACTCTAAAGTGCAGATGACACCGGTGGAAGACAATAAAAATGTACTTAAATTCACTAAGTAGCTCCTTAATTCTTGATTGACTAAAAAATCCATTGGGTCATTAAGGAGGATACATGTGTGCAGAGAAGTTCATGTTTAAACGTGGAATGAAGGGGTCACAATAATTTGAAACTAAGACCTTTTTTTTTCAAAAGGCGAACCGCAAAGTCAGTTGTCTAAATTAGAGAACTCCTAAGGAGTGCAGTCTCCAGAGAGAGAGTACGGCCCCCTGAAGACGACTCTATACACCACAGAATGTATACTAACCCATCTTCATTCAAGGAGTGGAGTTTGATACACAACTCTGTAAGCGTTGTTCCTACATCTATTTCCGCGATAAACCAAACGACTGCTCTGAAGGTTTTTGCGGGACTTCCGACGGCACCGTCTTCATCAGACATTAAACAACGCGGTGGTATCCCGGAAAACATGATTATTCATCATATCAGTTATTCATCTCGGCATCACCGCGAAAGCCTTGACAATAAAACCGGTATATTATAAAAAATAGATACATATGAATTTTAGTGAATCAGCCAATACCTGTAGACTCAACACGGTTAGGGAAAATGTTTTTTTTAATAGTCTTGTGTTCAAGAGCGATTTTTCGACGAACCGTAGTGTTAGAAAAACATTTTACTTCATACATTGCCCCATCATGAAAATAAAAATTACACTAAATATTCCGTAACATACTTCAAAATCAGTATCCGGCGCAAAAGGATGGGGGATGCGAATGGTCTTTACCACTCAGAGAACATGATAATCTTTTAAACTTATAATTTATCCGTCCATTCTCTCCTACATTGAGCTCAAAATAATGGAATTTAGCATATGGCGAAAGGCAATATTACCGCAGGCCCGCAGAGGGCATATCTGGCGCCGCAACAATACTTTCGTTCACCCTGGCAACCAGTAAAACGTAGCCGTCCGGTGACATTTTATCAATTGGATTTTCCAAGCGATAGAGAGCGGATGCGATAGTATATTGTGGTGCTATAAACGAGGTTTAAACGACTTGTTACAGAATAAAACAGCTACAGTGAATAAACATCACTCACTTTAGTAGCAGAGGAAGAAAATAGTCTCCTCGCAGGCGTTTGCAGTCAGCTGCAGCTGGCGGAGTTCCGACTTCGACCAGCAGAGTTCGAAAATAACTCCTGCAAATAAGAGATTGCATTTGTTTCCTGCAATAGAATCACATAATCGATTACATTGGGTGAATTTGGAGTTGATACCAAAGAGCAGATCTCGCATCTATATTGTCCGCCACGTACATAATGGAACGAATTTTAAAGAGAGTTCCATCGAGTGCAAATTCGGCCAAAAGACGACGTGTTCAAGACCATCCAGTGACACAAACTCCTGCCATCGCTAGTGACATCTCACCTGGTGACAACAACCGTCTATCCATGCCGGCTGAAAAGAAAAGAGAAGGACACGACCATGGAAGGGCTAACACCAACGTTCGTCCAGATGCCGAAGGTGAGGTAACAAATTCTATCCATTCCAAACCTGTGAACTGTGGCATTTTTAATCGTCCTGTCGTGCCAACTGAACAGAATACAGACGGCGGAAACAAGGGAATTGGTCGCAAAAGTGCAATCCTCAAAGCAAATGGCAGACGCAAGGAAACAGATTACAGTAATAAACGTGTCAGTGTTGAATTTTACGAGGCAAATTCTCATCTTTGCCCACCAACGAATCCTGGCGCTTCTTATCGATCTTGCATGCCATCTAAACGGAAGGCTGAAAGCTTGGGTAACGTTATTAATTCACGCCACTTCTCACCAGAGCAAATTTATGGCATGGAATATTCTGATATGCCGCCTAAGAAGAAAAAATTGTGCCATAAAACACAAATGGGATGCAATAACACTTTCGGCAGTGGTGAAGACGATTTAACAAAGCCCATGTATATTCCAATGGAACGTTTTGATGCCTACAAACATCATTACATGATGGCTGAAGACGCCAACAAATATCCTCATATGTTAGCTGAAGACGATAGACAGCAATGGGACAATAGAATGGACCGCGAGAGCCCATACCATCATAACGAAAGTGATGCAATAAACGAAAATTACATTGGATCACAAAATCCAGGTGCATGCCACCATCCTTATGAGCCAGATGAGCAGATGGACTTCTGTACCCATGGAATGGACGCGATGAATACTCGCTTCCAAGCCCAATATGACAATAGGGATCCATGCCAAAATTTGTCCGCAGAAGAATGGGAACAATGGGAAGGTGCGATGCCTGATGACAGGTTTGCAGCTCATCCACCAGCACCGAGCCGGCCCGCAGAAAACCCGAGAGTCTCGGTAATTCCGCTGGATTTTCTCCGTGGACTAGCGGACCGGATTGGGAGAGGAGAGGCAACTGAGGAAGTTAAGATATTCCTGGATTTGGTCACGGATATGACGCAGGATCCGGAAAACGACCAGCTGTGGGTACAACCCGAGCCCATAATAATGGAGGAGCTACTACATAGGTTGGTGCACAAAATCACAGGCGAAAAGAGGCAACAGCATCATGGAGAGCTCTACTCGCAGCAGACGACCCCTGCCCACCAATACTCCGATCAGACTTCATCTGGGTGCAACGCGATGATTACTCGCTTCCAAGCTCAATATGAAAATAGGGATCCATGCATACATGAGCCCACAGAAGAATGGGAACAATGGGAAGGTGCGATGCCTGGTGACAGGTATGCAGCTCATCCACCAGCACCGAGCCGGCCCGCAGAAAACCCGAGAGTCTCGGTAATTCCGCTGGATTTTCTCCGTGGACTAGCGGACCGGATTGGGAGAGGAGAGGCAACTGAGGAAGTTAAGATATTCCTGGATTTGGTCACGGATATGACGCAGGATCCGGAAAACGACCAGCTGTGGGTACAACCCGAGCCCATAATAATGGAGGAGCTACTACATAGGTTGGTGCACAAAATCACAGGCGAAAAGAGGCAACAGCATCATGGAGAGCTCTACTCGCAGCAGACGACCCCTGCCCACCAATACTCCGATCAGACTTCATCTGGGTGCAACGCGATGATTACTCGCTTCCAAGCTCAGTATGAAAATAGGGATCCATGCATACATGAGCCCACAGAAGAATGGGAACAATGGGAAGGTGCGATGCCTGGTGACAGGTATGCAGCTCATCCACCAGCACCGAGCCGGCCCGCAGAAAATCCGAGAGTCTCGGTAATTCCGCTGGATTTTCTCCGTGGACTAGCGGACCGGATTGGGAGAGGAGAGGCAACTGAGGAAGTTAAGATATTCCTGGATTTGGTCACGGATATGACGGAGGATCCGGATAACGACCAGCTGTGGGTACAACCCGAGCCCATAATAATAAAGGCGCTAATACATAGGTTGGCGCACAAAATCACCGACGGAAAGAGGCGACAGCAGCATGGAGAGCTCTACCCGCAACAGACGACCCCTGCCCACCAGTACTCCGATCAGACTTCATCTGGGTGCAAGTGCTCCTACCACGCTGTCTACCAAAGAAATTCATCCGAAAATGTGAGTACATAATTTAAGTTGAATTAAAATACTAAGTTGCCTAAGGTAGAAGGCTTCCTTTCTCTGTGTAACATACGAAATGTTTACAAGAGCGGGCATCGATTTCTGTGTGTGAGACCAGCTTTGAAAAGGCGAAAACCAAGATCCCGCGGTGGATCTGATAGGGTGTTTGGGACAAAAGCGTGTTTTTCATGTTGATTCTTTCGATTGGGATTAGCATTTAAAAGAGGAATCATAAGAGATGGAGCAATGTAAATATTTCAATGAATACCATAGATGATTTTTGTTTAAAAAAGTAAATTCTTTGAAAAATTAGCAATTGGACAACCTTATAAGGTGTTGTTACAAGCTTAGAAATCCTCAAAATTATCGTTACCTTTCCGACCCCTCTAAAGCTGGTAAGTGACCCCCAGAACCGCACCTTGCCCCCCTATTCCCTATCCTGGATCCGCCACTACTAGCGATAACACCCTCACTATATGATTTCCTAAAAACGAATAAACGAAACAAAATATACAATGAAGTCACCAACACGTGGAAACTGGGTGACTAATTCCATATTTTTTACATTGAACTAAAGGGACAAAAAATACATGGGGAGGATATTTTTTCTCGAAGCTTATCTTAATTTTCTATAGATAATTCTTTCAATGAGTTACGAAATTCTGGTGAACGACACCATTAAATATTTAATTCTCTGAGTACATTAGAGATCTTCTAAACATCATTCATAACAATATGTTTTCTTTTTTTCACAGATGAATCGAATGGATTACTGCAATGCATGGGAAGGTGGAGAAAGAGGACATCATTCCCACACCAATTGCCGTTCATCCATGGAGGAAAGAAACCAGTACGAAGAGTACGAAGGATTGGAACACGAATTAAAAATGCTTGAGAAGAAGAGGAAGTCCTTGATATTTGCACAGAATGAAGGGCTGGAGAGACTGTCGAAGATGAATGAACAACCCCAGGTTGTGAGAATACCAAAAGGAACAGTGCTGGATGACGTCACATGCAAGATAAATATGATAAAATTACAACTATCACAAATGGATTTATACTATTGAATTGATATGCAAAACATTATTCACTCCCGTCAACCAGTGAGGCAGTATTACTAGTTACACTGTTCTTATGTCACAATAGGGTATCAAATTCCAAATTATGTTCCTTCACTCTTTGTAAAATCAAAAATGTTAGTTGTCACGGATCCTGTTCATAGAGTTGTGTGAGAGCAGCAGGTCATCCACGATGATTCCACTTGCTTCACAAATATTATTCAAACGCTTTCATTTTGGTGATTTTTAAATTTGATGTGTAAATGTGATTTTTTCCTGCATGACCAAATTTTCCTACGTGTCATGATGCATGTCACCAAAGGCATCGTCACAGTATCACCATGGCATGCCAAGTACCAAATTATATTACATTGGATGTACCTAGGGATGCATTAAAATTTGATGACGTGGTTGGCTATATAATTGCATTGCATTATATTTTTTTACCCTTATTCTCACATTGATCTTCATAGATTATGTATTCCAGTGAATTTCATTATTAGAATAGCATCCAGTACGCGTTTATTTTTTTATCAACGACCCAGAGATGTTTGCTAATTATTTTTCCAGTTTTTTTTTTGTTTTTAATTATTGCCACTATAAATCTCTATTTATGCCAAATGAAGCTAGAATGACGCGACCAATATCCACGTACTAGTTCAAGGATGGCGAAAATGACGGCTGAAATTATGACTCCCCGACGTAATCATTTTCAGAGGTTGGCAGGGATGATCACAGTCCCTATATCCATAATTTTTTCCACTGAAATTGCCATCACTGAACAATTACGTGGAATAAGCAGCAGACAATCAGAGCACGAGACCAAATGAATTTTCTGGTGGCATTATTGAGCTTTTTGAGAACAACTTTAGTATTTATTAAGGAAGCCTTAAATGAGAGTGTGATATAGAGAATGATAGTGTACGCAATCTTTCCCCCTAGGAGTCTGCATAGAGGAGGCTAACGTTCATTCCGTAGAAGGCTGATTTTTGTTGTCATTTTGGTCGCATTTTAATCTGTTTTCAAAAATGTCCGCGGCGCTGTGGTGAGTGTCACGTGATCCACTTTTATCCAATATTTTGCAGTACAAAGTTTGCCATTGACCTAAAAGACGGTGTTAAACTAAATTAGGTCCGCATCACGCGATTGATTTTCACGTAGTGCTTTAGGATCGGCAGCAATGACGGCTGGCATGATGACTCTCGGACAGGGGCGGTTTGGCCAGGTCGGCTCAAAGGCGATCGCAGAGGGTCCGAGTTTATAGGGCCACAGAGCACTCGCGACTATCGTGAAGAATTATTATTTAAGTATTCTACCGATTAAGGTAGGTTTCCATCGAGTGCTTAACAAGAATTCCGAATATATGATAATAATAAAGGCTTAATAAATAAAGCTGAGATTATTTGGAACATGTTTTTATTTTCAAAGGCTGGTGTCCTATTTTTTATTGCATAAATCGAAAGATTATTTCTCTTGGATTTATTATAATTCATGCTTTTAGATTTTTCAATGACGATATCCATTTTTCGCGATTAAATGAAAAGTGAAAATTTTCAGGCGCGCGAAAACGAGACGGCTAACAATAAGTATGAATGCCTGGAAAAGCCTGTGTGAAGTCATTTTGGTTCCGGTTGCCGCTGTATGAGGCCACCTTGGTGCGAGGCTGTGAGATCCGCTAAGATGCAGGCTGCTATCAGGTAGCATAGTACCCTGCTAGCTGGTAGCGCTTGGCTTAAATAAGGATTAATAATGCCCTATCAAACGAAGGAAACATTCCGACCATAGGCAGTTTTATTAGTTGATTATTTAGAGTTTTTTCCCTGAGCTCTGTGCCCCATGCATGCATTGGTAATCTCAGACGATGTAAAACTCCTATCTACTCGTATAGAAATTAGGTCCCTATGACGTCACGTGGAGTGGCATCGCATTGCTGCCAAACTGGCCTTTTCTCAAATGAGTTAAAAAATGGCCATCAACATTCGTCTAAACGGGAATTTCTAAAACGAAATAATTTTTATATTATGAATACACTAATGGTGGGTAACGAATCGCAATCAATGCCTTTCGTTTTGTTTGATGAAGGAAAATATCCTATTGCGCAGTTTAGAACTGCATAAATTTCTAAAATGTTGTGGAATTTGGTGAATGCATGAACGAAATTAGAACAGGGGCTATTTCGTCACCTCACGTCCACGCATTCTCGCATGTGTTCTAGCAATTCGCCGCTTTACGCGACGAAATGTTGACTGCTCCTTCGTACACACGTCAGATTGTGCAAGTACGTACCCCGTGTAAAACGGCGTTTAGATATCTTCACAACTTCTAATGAATAGATAATGTGTGTGATTTATAAGGTTGATGGTGATCCCCAGGCATAAAGACGAAAATTTTGTGATATTCAATTTTATACAGTACATACGAGCTACCTATGGATACTGTTTGAGACAACAGTTTTTTTAATATCATGGATATTATAACTTGAATATCTATGAGGCCTTAGTTTTACAACCCATCGTGGATGTTACAAGCAGGATATCCATGTATCGTTGTCAAAATATCCATCGTGTAATAGCAATGTGGTTTTGCTGTATCGACCTTATCGTACCCAGCGAAGGGCAGGAGGGGGCAGCTGCCCCCCTAATGCAAAAATCGCAAATGTCTTCAAGGAAAATAATATTTTTTCAACAAATAATTCTAAAAATCAATAGATCTAGATCTAAATCATCAAAATCGCTCCCCCTCCCCTAGTTTTGATCGTGGGTAACCCCTTGGCTATTTTGGCGTTTAAAAACTAGATAAAAGCTAAAACTAGATAAAAATAGCATTTCGTAAGTAAAAATGCCATGAAAAGTGAGAATTTCACACCTAATAAAATTTAATACAGTACTATGTCTATATTATCTATTTATTGAACTTCTTCCTTGAAATGGCTCAGAAATTTAAAAAAGAAAATACCTCTAAGATAACCTATTCCAAAAATCCTTTCAAAAAAAAAGCATCGTGTTCTCTTCTATCTTCTGACGCCTTGTTTTCATTTAATTTTTATGTTATATTTTTTTACACTGAGTATTTCGTAAATATGGCAAACAATACCATGATAACCGCAAAAAATAACTTTGGTTCAAGCAATCGTTTTTAAAACACCTTACATACACGATTCACAATAAATACGGGCGTTGAGGGGGCACATTCTTAGCTCGGGGTCCTCAGCGATTGCCGACCCTGCTAGACCACCCCTGGCACTGAAGCCTTCACTGAAACTGGATTTAATGCGCCGGTTTGGCAGAGAGGTAATAAGTCAGTTGGCGATGAGTTATTTTCTCAAAGGCTAAAGGTAAGGCACATAGATTCGACATTGGGCGGAAATTAGCAGGGGTGGAGGGCTTTCGGACTTTGTTGGCGGGTCTCACCAGTGCGTTTTCCATATTCTAGGAAAAACTGAGCTTGATACAGAATAGTTGAATATTTCAAGAAGTTATGATGACAATTTTTTCGGGGAATTTACGAATGAAGAAATGTGAAATTCAATGAGCCCCGGGTGAGTGGGGTAGGGAACGGGCCATTGGCATAGCGAGGGGGGAGGTTCGGGAGGGTCCGAAGCCCCCCACCCCCGAAATGTAAAAACACTAGTACTTTCCTTCATAAAAGAAAACAAAGTATTGAAAAATCATGAAATTGCAAAGACGAATGAAGTTTTTTTTTATTTTGAAAATTGTTTAAATTAGTTTATAACCCTTTATATATAAGTAACACTATTTTTTCATAATATCCCCCTTGATTTTGAACCCGCCCCCGAACGAAATTCCTGGCTACCCCACTGGAACGGGTCATATATTTCGGTTAACATTTCAAGATTAATATTAAAAATAGAAACCTAAATTATTGAAAGGCACGAGAATACTATCAAGAGAGGAAGAAGAAAGGCGTTCATTTGGATTATGGGAAGCAGAAATGAAATACTGACTGATGTCTTCAGGCTTAGCTCTGTTTAACCTTTATACTATGGAAAATGAAAGAAAAAACGTTGTTTGTTTCACATATATGTTTGAAACAGCACGACCCGGGCTTCATAACATTGTTAACCTGATGATGAATCTCTGCTATGAAACCCGCGTCTCAAATATATTAGTGAACTCAACAAAGTAAATAGATTCATTTTCCATGTCCTCATAAAGCAGGGATGGCCAGCGAAACTAAACGAAAGTCAAAACCGGTAAAAATTCAATAGTTTCGTTCATGTGAGCGTGTAGTGAGGAAGTGTAGAAACGAAACTAAATGGATTTAATCCTGGTTAGCTAAACTCAGGGACGAAACGAAATCGGAGTCAAAACTATTTCCGGTCGAAACTAAACCAAAACTCTGGGACGAAACGAAACGCAGATAATGTTTCGCACCGTTGGGACCACGTGCTTCACCATCGAATAGTTTAGTTTCCACCCGCTTATCGAGAACGAAGCATGGTTGAATGAAGTAGAGGTTCGGCCTACCGGAATTAGATGCATGAGGCACTCGTATTTTGATCACAAACAGAACAGTGATCACAAGCAGTCCAATCGCATGGGTAATTGTACGAATAAAAATAGATCTGAAGTTTTTTATCGTTTTGCGTTGCTTATTGCTGCGTTGGATGTTGAGGCAATATTAAGTGGATTATAATTCGGATGTTGGTAACCAACCAGTAGACACTGGCATTGAGGAATCACGTCGTAGTTAAGATTCAGGATTTCGGTGTGGGAATCTTAGGTGCACTGTCGTCGTCATTCGTGCATATCGTTGCTTAGTACACTGCGCGTAAATAAGTGTCTGATTAGGTCGTAATCGCACGATGAGAACGCAATCAATCAACTGTGGTTTTGAGTAATTGCAGCTCAAACCCTGTGAGAGTAAATTGTATTCTTTTGCAAAAATTCTGATATAAAATCGTAAGTTAAGGAACATAAATGGCTACGGCTCTCACACGACTTCAACGCAAAGACCCAAGGGAAAAACTTCAGAAGAGTATATATACCATAAAGGCATCGCAAATAATAAGTAGTTGAGTGCAATGCACTTAAGATTTAGGGAAAATGCAGTCCCTTAAACGGACTACCTTGCATATCATACCAAGTTTTCGAGTGCCCACAACGTGTATTGCAGGTCAAGGGGCGCGACAACCGCCCGACATCATTTTGTTTTGCCATGAAAAAATCGGAGGGGTGCAAGTTGGAGCAAGGTTTTTCTTTTTCGTATGATAGTTAAGACTTCAGTCTAAATCCTGGTGTAAATATCTCAGGAGCGACAAGCGGCGGTAACTACATTCACCTAAGGTAAATCATTAGGTAAAAGATTAGCGAAAAACAGTGATATTTTAAACGGATCATAAAGCTGATAAAAAAAGGACTGAATTTTACACAATTTCGCTATTTATAATAGTAGCACAATCACCATAAACCATTAAAAATTCCGAATTATTAACTGCATTCCATAGCTTGGGGAACAAACACTGAAATATTTGGTAAAAATCGCGCACTCTAGCTTTCATAGATTTTTTTTATCTTAAGCGAGCTGTAAAAATTGAACAAAATTACTGTGAAAAAAGATAACTTCAGTTTTAGTTATAAAAATCATCCGAAGAAGATGGAACAACGAAGTCTGTCTCCTCAGGCCTCTACGTCAAGCCAATAACATACTAGAGAATAATATCATCTGTTTTACTGGGGTAAAAAGAAGGACATCGTTCGTTAGGAAAACCTTCCAATTAAAGAAAAGTCTCTTCGTAAAGTTCAGGGTTCATTTTTGGGCTCCCCAAAGGAGGAGGGTTAAAATAAATGGGGAGACCGACAGAAAATTAATGAGAGACTACCGCAAAAAGCCAATTAGGAAAAAGAACTGACGCAAAATATCGAAATAATAGAGCAACACTAGTCGGCTACTTACTCATGCAACACAAACAGAACACATACAGAATATTACAAAAAGAAAAATTCTTGGTAAAAGACAAAAGATGACCGAGAACTTCATACGAATAAATATCGGCCATGAAAATGGGGTGAAACTTTAATAATGATATGAAAAATGTAGAATGATATAAGAATAAGTGTAGAATAAGAGTGGATATTACCATTTGTAGTTTATATTTTATCATGGGTACATCGCACTTTCATTAAGTCAAGCCTCCAACGATTAAATCCGAGGTAGAACATCTCCAGAAAAGAAATTCTGCAACATCTACGGAAATAACTGTGGAATATAGAAATATTCTTCCATTTCTGTAGGAGCATTTCAGGTTGTCCAGGTTTCCTTAGATAGCACGCCCTTCTTGGCCTTGGGATTTATGTGTACCCCCCCCCTCCTACTCCCATTCCCTTTCTCCTGGAGAGAGTTCAGCTGAGAGAATACCACGTGGATATAAGGCGCCGCTGCTCAAAGGGTACCGGCCGAAGAGCATTCGACTGCGGCAACGAGGGCAACTATTGAAACAAGAACCACATATGTAAACTCATATTTCGAACTGCCAAAGCTTTACAAAAGACTAATAACCACGTCAATAACTCTGATGGTCAGCTTCATTCTTCCGCAAAATTCACGAAGGCGTGAGCCAGCAAGTGACATTTATTTAAACGTATTTTCAAACAAAATTTTCAGAACATTAAGATTTCTTTTCTAATTTTGGAGGTAATGTTTATTAAAACCTACAAATCTGGATATATGTGACACAAGAATTCCTATTTGAATATTTCCGGAAAACAATTAAGTGACAATAGGTGCTATAAACGTAATATGAAGTGACTACAAGCTTAAAAAAACATCCGGAAATGTTATTTAGCTGATATGCGCAAATACCTATAGCAAGGGTCCCTCAAACATGCGTAATCTTAAACTGATTCAACAAGTGCCAACATACTCAGAAGATCATTCGTCAAGCGTATTCAGAATACGTTGATATTCATAACGAATACACAAGTGTAGTTTAATTTTAGAAGGCACTTTTGATACAAGTTAACTATGCAAAGAAAACTCCGTCGCCTAAACCTTAAGAATCGCATCAAAAAACGTACACGCACAAAGTTCCACGAATTTATTCCAGTATTTTCCAAAACTATTAAGAACTCCATTCAAGGCGGAACAAGCAATATAAAAAAATTGTTTGTTCCTAGATTTAAGTGTATGACTCCGTGAAAAAAAACTATTAAAACTAAAAACAATTAAAAACTAAGGATTAGCAATGGCAACGATTTGGCAAAATGTCGTGTAATATTGAAATTTTAAATTAGCTTACCATTCACTCCTCAGGATCACTCTCCGATGTACAATAATTCCAAGAAATATCACTCGTATAACTGACACACCACAACTTTCACATGGACGGAATATGCTGAAAATAATCAGGGAAAGATATGCATTAGCGCAATGCTGTTCTCATGCACGAACCGAGAGTATAAATGTATAAAATTTGAATACTGAAATATTATCACAGCACATTCCCACTATTATGATGACAGAAAATTTTAGGCGATAAACGAAATCAGTGAATGATGATAGTTAATACGTTAATTAATTAGATAAGCCTTCCTTTATGATTGCAAAGGCCATTAAAATCAACGGTTAAGAAGAGAAAATAAAGAATAAACGGAAGGACTTGGTTTGCTCAATGCTTAGGAATTTTCCGATTATTATTTTCGATAAAGTTAAGGAATTACAACCACTTGCCGACTTCAACAAAGGAAAGGCTTCTATTTCAACTCTCAAAACGAAATGTTAAGGAATATATCTTGCGGATCTCCGAATAATACCATGCCATTGGTAAATACAAGGCTAGACAACCTTCGGTTAAATGGCACAGCCTTAATGATATTCAACTATCTTGGAGACAAAGTCCCGAACATTCTTTCACAATTTTCTTGCGGTAAGAGCTAAGACGACGTGAAAAATAGATTAAAATCGCCTTTTAGCCAACGATGGGAGACACATCGTTATATTTTAGCTGTTCTCAAAACCCTTAAGAAATCACTCAAGGAACACCTACGGATGACTTTCAAGCACTTCGTCGGCGATACACAAATACTCAAATCAGATAAAATTAGACAGAGTACACCTTAGTGAGTAAATTATCACAATATGAACCACTGAATCACTGCAATGGACAATTTTCCATCATCTGATACGTGAAACATGCAGACAGCATTACTGTAACTAGATTACTAGTCATCGTACTATAGGATGAACAATTTAGACTTATCCCCTGTCACAATAGCAATCGGACCGTGAAAGTGAATAAGCGATAACGATAAGTCAGGGATTTCAAAAAAAAATATCCTCACTATCCTCGCAACTTTGACAGGAACAATGTATACGAATAACTGGCGAAGATATCACGAAAACACCTCCTTCAAATCTTAAGGTTCTTTGCTTAAGGTAATGCATGTTCTTAAGCGGAATGAAGCTTAATAATATAAACACCTCAATAATAATTATCGGATTTATTCACAGCAAATTCACTGATATCGCAAACACTTAAATAAAAAAAGCAATGGCGTAGATATGAAACATGGAGCGGTAACTTAAATATGGTTTGGTTACTTACCTCTTAACTCGAAGACGACTATCACCAAACTGAGACGGGTCGAGGCTCCCGAAGATTCGAAGATTGAGCAGGAACGTGATTGGATAACACTTATGACGTCACGAAAATAAGGCAGATGTATTTTCGTAAATATATTAAAATAGACTTTACGTTTAAATAAACAAATGGGATACCATTGAAATTATTTTTTAAATGTAATATAATATATGAATTCATTTTAATTAATTTAGTTTACAAAAGAACTCGTATCCTTTCCTTCTATTGTGTAATAAGTTCGATAGTTTCAGTTCTTTTGACTCTCCAACGGTTTCAGTGCTCTATTCAACCAAACGTCGCTAAATTCCATTATCGATTTCCCCCACTCCCAACTTTGGCGGAATTTCCTGTCTTGTTAACCGTCAGGAGACTATGACTCATTCTCCAGTGTCATTTCAAAAATTCCTTCCACACTGTCAGTGTTGCAGTGTCTACACCACCGTTCCCAACTTCATCAACATCGGCGTACACACAAGGCAAGCTTGAGAAATTTGAAAGGAGTAAGAAAATGTGTGCGTGTGAGGTTAGAGTAGGTTGATGACCTGTTGCAAACAGCGGCTTGCTGCGAAGAAATTCACGTGATTGACCGTGATTTAGTGAGTGAGTAAATTATTATTATTATTATTATTATTATGTAGGCGTTTATGGCTATCATAATCTGCATTCCATTTCTTAGTGCCGGCAAATTGATACCACAATGCAAAAAATATTGCCGATTCCTAGAAATTCAATGCTTCAATTGCATTATCCATTCAACAGCTCCTCAAGGAGAGATATTTTGTAAAACTGATGTTATTTCAAACTTAGGTATTCTCCGATAGATTCTCATAGTGAGGAAAAAACAATATCAGTATTTTTTTTATCTCTCTTATACTTTGTATCTATGTTTTATTTTTTCTATCGTATCTGCATTTTCGCAGCATACTTCTTTGTTACTTTTTTCTGGGAAATGATCCTAAAGTAACTGCATTGGATCTGTTTTACTGCTTACAAGGAATAAGAGTACGGTGTGAGGGGAAAATTTGGTACGGACGTGCTTGAGGAGTAGAAATGCACGAGAGTGATCATGATTACGTGAAAGTTAATGCGCAAGTCCTGTGAATTAATTGCCGTCATCATAGATCAGCAATCCGAAAATGGGTTTGACGCAGCTCTCCACTTACTTCTCGTATGATCTATCTCCTATTTTCATATTTACGTCCATCCAAACCAACATTCAGTCTGACGCATTGAGTGAGTGAGTGTGTTACATTTTTGTAAGTCCCCTCAAATAAAGTTCAACACGCCATCCCAAATTTTCAGTCGTTAACTACTTGCCGTCTCCATAGTAATGGGCAACACCCAATTAATATCCCTGGAATTTATCAGGTTGCATTGAATGGACCATTTGCATTTTCATTCATCCCCCAGTCCAAAAAGAGTGTTTAGTACTTCTTAGATTTCTCGGGTTGCCTCCCCGTTTCACAGAAAGATTTAATTAACATCCAACAAATGTGGTCAGTAATTGGCATTCTCAGTTGCCGTTATTTGTATTTAATGATCTCATTATCAGTGGCGTATCCAGGTATTTCGTTCGAGGGGGGGGGGGGTTAAAAATAAAAAACAGGGTACTAAGTAGATGGTTTTGAACTAATTTTAATGCTTTTCATAATCTTAAAACGTCATTTGTCAAAGGAATCATTTGTGAATTCATGAAATTCATTTTTCGGGGGGGTCCGGACCCCCCCCCCCTGGCTACGCTACTGACCATCATTAGTGTTGTAGAAAAAGGTGATACTTATATACTAATAATTTATTCAGACCATAACACTCATACTATAATTATCTGGTATACCAACTTCCAAAAACCTTTCTCATGTCGTTCACTTTAGTGTAATTTTGCAGTGAGGCTGAGGTAAGCGTTTTTTCTGGATATCAATCCTAGTGTTCTTCGCGGCTGCGGTCACAGATATGAGGATGAAGTTAGAAGTAATTTGGTGCGAGATTAACATATGGTACGAGCACGCCGGTGGAGCAGAAATTCACTGGAACAATCCTGAATACGCGAGTGAAAATATTAATCGTCATTTACTTCCAAGTGAAAATGGAGTCTAAAGACAGGGCTACCAATCCCCTCCCAGGCTCTACGTCGTCTCACGAATCTGAATACTAAATCCTCCGAAAAACAAATGACTCGCCTCCTACCCCGTAACCCTTAATTCTTATCTCAATAGCCCACTATTCTCGCTGGTGGCACTCTATACCCATCGTAAGTGATAGTTTGGCAACATTTCACAGTTTGGCGATTATCCTAAAATTCATATACATCTACACAATGCCCCGCAAGCCGCCTGAAAGGCGTGTGGCAGGGGGTGTTAGGACACCAGCCGTCTACGCGTAAACAATGAAATTATCTAACGAAGTTGGGACTAGCATTTATTAAAGTCCTTTTGTTCAACTTCGATATGGTTCTGTCGCTAAATAATTATAGTCGGTATATATAGCCATTCTATATGAACTTTTTAAGCAATACTTCGATAAATCATTCCTCTGCATGTATGCATGTACTTTTTAGTCACTTCATCTTATGTTCCGCTAAATCCACAGTATCAACGGTCCATTGTTTTGACATCCGGCTTAATAATGATGTACTGTACTTCATATATCATAGTTGTGTTAGGTTCTTCGGAATGGTTTAAAAGGAGTATGTTGCTTATCGAGGAAGGGAATTGACCATCACAATAATATTTATGATGGAGCGATTTACCTAAATGCTTTCCGCAGATGAAATGAGATCTTCAGGCGACTTCGTAACTCAACTCCGTGAGGAATTCCCGCTAGATAGGAGGCCATGACTCTTGCGCGAACCCCATCATAACAGTCACTTTATTTGTCAAATTCTATTCATCGATGAGCTACATACTTACTCATTTTCATCTTAATTAAGTTAAATTTTCAGCTTAGAATGCTTGAACAATTGAGAATGGAAATTTTTGAGAGCGGCACGGAGAACATAATATTAGAGCCACACTATATTTCCAGGTCCAATAGAAGCGATAAATTAAGAGAGATTTTTTGCCGAACGGATAGATATGGGAATTCGGGTAATTATGTACTTTCCGGGCATGCGTCTTTTTGCGATTTTTTTCGTCCAATACTATCAAAACAGTGTCCTGATTACGAAAATGATAATTTTTTGTGGCGGAAAAGACGGCAAATTACCTAAAAAGCGAAAAAATCGGAGGAAAAAAATTCCATAAAAAGTAGTCATTTGGGTACTCAAAATGTTTGTAATATTATGGCAAACACAGTCATGCAAATATTTTTTAATCGAATGTAAAATAAGCTCATTATTACGAATTACAAGCTGAAACTACTTTCTGGTACTGCACCGCGCGCAGCGATTCCTCGCGTCCACCGCGAAATGCGAATATGCTGAGATGGGTTTGGGTTGGGTCAGGGCAAGGTTTTCACATAGAAATCGCCGTATTTCGGACTTGTGTGTAGATTCTTGACATTTCGACCCGTCCATATAATTTCGCTAATGCCACCATTAACCCGTGTGTCGGAGTCAGTCGACACATAAATGAGAACGCCGTGCGTTACCCAACCCACCCCCATGGTCCGTCGCGTCGACCGCACACTGTAATGTAGCCAAGAATCGCTGCGCGCGGGGCAGTACCAGAAAGTAGTTCCAGCTTGTAATTCGTGATAAAGAGCTTATTTTACATTCAATTTAAAAAATATTTGCACGACTGTGTTTGCCATAATATTACAAACATTTTGAGTACCCAAATGACCACTTTTTATGGAATTTTTCCCCCCGATTTTTTCGCATTTTTGGTAATTTGCCGGCTTCTCCGCCACAAAAAATTATCATTTTCGTAATCCGGACACTGTTATGAATGTATTGGAAGAAAAACATTGCAAAAAGACGGGTGCCCGGAAAGTACATAAATACCTAATTCGTTTTTCCCCCGAGCCATTAAGGACTTTAAAAAATGCTATTCCCAACTTCGTTAGAGCACTTCATTTTCTACGCGTAGACGGCTGGTGTCCTAACACTCCATGCCACACGCCTTTTAGGCGGCTTGCGTGGTATTATGTAGATGGAGATGAACTGCACAAAAGAATTTTCGGACTTGTGACGGAGAACATAATATTAGAGCCACATCCCTCCTAACTCGAAGGTTTTTCCGTTCTCCAATTTGAAGGCGTGGTTCAGCGGCATTGCTAATTCTGCGTCTATTCTGGACAACAATACGGCTCCTACTTGGGTAGAGTGAAGGTGAAGGTGAAGAATTCTAAATGCGCCCAGTGTGATTAATAAAGCCATTATTATTACTTTCTTCCAATCAACTGTATAGAAAAACATAATAATGAGTAGTTTAAAAAGGTGAAAATTATAGTTACTTGCTTGTTACCTTGGATCTGGAGACCTGGGGGACTCTTTCCATGAGAATGAAGACAAATCCTAAGGTCCTATAGTATAATTATTCCTCTTCTGTAACTCTCATGGTAACACAAAAAACTGCACAATCACCACAAGATGCTTGCACACACACACCATCCAACACACTTAACACTATGTCATGCACTGAACCAGTGATTTCCAAATTCACATATTTTCGAACTCCACTCAAACCAATGCACTTCACAGTGCCTAACGAACGATTTGGGTGTTTTAGATGCACACACTGCTTCCTTCATATTATTGTAAATTTGAAATAATTACTTCACAAGACGGAAAAGGCACACACCACTATGAAATGAATTCCAACACTATTCTCAGATGGTCACCCAGCAACTGATCCACTATTTTCTGAGGGGCTTCGCACCGATCCAAAATTTTTCCACCCTCAACTCTAAACTGCGTCATGTCGTAGGCCTAAATTCACGATCTCTTTCTACGGATAGCACAAGACGGCATTCCCCAACCTTTTTAATCCCTAAGCAAGAAAGCAAATACTGCCGGTTGAGCAGGAGTGATGCGGCGTGTTAACCGCATGAGTGAATGCTATCGATTATTCATGATGGCTTTGTACAGAATCCAGGGTAATTCTTCCCTTAAAGAGCTTTGAAATATAAAGCGAGGGATAAAAGACGAGCCCTCACCGCGGCATACGACAGAGTAAACTCAAAATTGAAGGTGTGCGGTGAGACGGGGACTCATAAATCCATACAATGGAATGTCGAGCGCCATATTTCGCCATTAGCTGAAGCGTAGTCACCCATGAGACGTAAAGTAAGTCAGGCAGTGCATCAGCTGTTGTTTCCACTTAAAATAAAGGGGAGACAGGAATTTAACCGCACGCGCAAATGCAAATGCGATTACTCGTGAAGCTTTACACGTTGCACGGTGCCTCTCCATACCCAACATGTTCTTGACCTAGAAGGAGTTATGAAGAAGAACCTATATTTTACTATTAACACATTCCTCCCTACACTATCAGTGCCAAAATCATATTTTGTGATATAACTAATGAAATTCCTCGATGCAAATTTTCATTTAGATAGCGAATTGTAAATCGTTTAGATAGCGCATCGAACTACATGTGAATATGTATAGAATATGTATTTTTTCATCATTTGTAATCTATGGAAGAACCACGTAAATGATAACATTTTGAGGCCTTATAACAGAGGTTTATATCAAGGGCGGACCCGGTAGTTTTTCTGGGCGGTCACAAGAGTCTGACAGGTGTTCTCATATTTTAGATTAAAAATAAACTACGTTAATTACTGCAGAGAATATTATATTGATTTTTATATGAAAGTTATTAACATTAAAAATAAATGATTGAGGCCCTGCAGTACACAAAAGAAAACGAACGTAATGATAATCGTATTGAAAATCTTGACTAATTTGTAAGCGTCTGGGGATGTGGGGAAATGGGCCCCATGCCCACTCTTAAATCCGCCCATGGTTCATATTATCACATCGTCAAAAAGCAGATCACGAAAACAGGAGCGAATATCTCTCGCTATGGGGATAGGGACCAGTCTTTAGCTAAAGCCATGCGTTACTAAGCGGAAACTTCCTTCCAATACTTGAAGATATGCTTGTTTCTGATAATTTTACTCGATCCTTGGTAAATTAACGCTAACTGTCGGCGTCAATATGATGTGCCGCTGTACTTTTCAAATTTATATCTGGACTTCAGTGCATGCCATAATAATAAATAATATTTCATTTTAAACATTTTATTCTGAACTCATACTTAGTTTTTTTCCAATATTCTTTTGCTACTTGGGTTAGTGTAATGATTAATAAAATATCCCTCAGAAAGCCGTAAACCTCACCATTTTGAACCATTTATCTTAAAATTCCGCAATTTATTAATTTCGCACTTATCCTTGTGAGTATTCCATACCTCCACACACCCCGGTTTCAGTTGCACCTAAACCCCTCCCCCCCTAGCCGTAATTCCTAGCTGCGCCCCTGGCTGCCTCCACCTAGCCCACCCTGTTCTCCTCTTAGCCCAGGGTGGAACACGCTGCGGCCTGCCGTTGCATCAGGAAATTTTGGTCGCAATACTTATGAAACGCCACTTGTAAACCGATATTTTTGATCTCGTGAATAACCCCGTATGAAACCATGAATTTACAAACTCAGTTTATGAAACTTTTCAACTTGAGACCCATTGAAAAAAAACTTTCCACAGCGATAGGTTTCCACCGTGAGTATTCACTCATCCGGTTAATTCTCTCCCGCTTGCCATCGGTTATTTCATCGAGTACTCGTCGCTGAGGGTTATAACCGGCCAAAACGTTATTCGGTTATGTCAAAATTAACCGTTTATAATGTGCTCTGTGGCCGGTAGAGGCGCAGGAAAACTTCAACCAGTGGGTCGTGTGACAGCGGCAAATAGTGCTGGTAGTTCCAACGGTTCCCGAAAGAGTGCGGGAATCAGGAGTTAGATTATTTTTCTCAGGTTATTTTTTGGTTATGCAAAAAAATAACCGAATACTCAGGTTAACCGGCGTATAAAAATGACCGGTTTTTAATCGGCTAATCTAATAAAACAACATGCAGGACCCGAGGATATCCTACTCATATCCGCTCACATAACCAACATATCCCTTTTGAGAATTTTTTCTGCTCAACAGTGGTAAGGGTCCTCGGTTATTTTCTTATAGAACTAGGGATTGGCAGTTAGGAGAAAAAAATTGTAATAAAAGCTAAGAATTACATGTTCTCAGAGAATAAATCTACTGAGTGCTTCCCTCTTTTCTGCAGGTGAATCAACCTGGTATGCTCTTTCTACACAGTCTATTATCAGGCTATCGGTTATATCCTTGTGCAACTGATGAAAAATCTTGCGGAATAACCGATTTAGGTTTTTATCGTCGCGAGTGTGAGGTTAATTCCTGGACGACCACGAAAAAATAATCGGATCTATGCCCTCTGTCGTAGAATCAGGGTACATCGTGCTCCCGACCAGATTTTCACAGAATGGTATGCAAGAAGCAGGACGAAGTTAAAAAATCAGTGTTTTTTTCTTAAGAACCGAAGATATGCATACGCAATGCTTTAGGTTATATAACCTGAATATAACCGGTTTTTTCATCCTGTTTTTATACTCAAGTACTCGACTCACTCAAAATAACCGGTTAACCTAACACCGGTTTTTTTCTCATAACCGCCTATCCCTAGCATCCGCTTTCCCGAGGCACTAAACAAGTTAAACGTTAGACTCTCACGATTACCCAATGCAGCCACTATTGTCTCCGGAGCAGTAGCGGATACAGAAAAATCTCAAGGTGATAGGGGGGCGCAAAAGATACCAAGTTACCTTTACTTCTACCGTAATAAAATATAATCAAGTCAAAGCAAAGTTTAAGAAGTTTTTAATTAAAGTAATTATGTAAAAATACAAGACAATACCATATTATGATATAAAATAATTACAATTGTGGTTCTGCAATGTTTCGTAATACGGGTGGCCCCACAAGGGGGGGCGCGCGCCCCCTGTGCCCACATCTGTATCCGCTACTGCTCCGGAGTCGTGAAGACGACTTTGGGGAAAGACACCATTGGACACTCGACACACCTGACACAACTGCACGGTATCTGTGATGTCGCGACTGGAATTGAACCACAAAGGGGAGACAACGGATGGAGGAAGAAAAGAAAGACAATCAGAACTGAAAGCGACGACCTGAGTGGGTAGGCAGGAATCGCCAGAATCCGTTCTGGAATTCATATTGTACTGAGGGTGGCTACAGCCGATTGGAGGAGTTTAAGGAGACAATAGGGTAGTTTCCTATTATTTTTTTATTGCCTAAATCGAAAGATTATTACTCCTGGAATACGCATTTCACGCTTTTAGACTTTTAAATGACGATATCTATTTTTCGCGATTAAACGAAAAGTAAAAATTTTCAAGCGCGCGAAAACGCGACGGCTAAGTAGGAATGCTGGGAAAAACCTGTGTGACGTATTTCTGGTTCCAGCTGTCGCCGTGTGAGGTTACCTTGGAGCGAGGCTTTGAGTGCTGATACGATGCAGGCTGCTAGCAGGTAGCAGAGTACCCTGCTAGCAGGTAGCGCTTGGCTTAAATAAGGATTATTATTGCCCTATCAAACGAAGAAAACTTTCCGGCCATAGGCAATTTGATGGGTGATTATTAGTAGATGTTTCCCTGCATGCATGCATTAGTAATCTCAGACGATGTAAAACTCCTATCTACTCATATAGAAACTAGGTCCCTGTTACGTCACGTGGAGTGGCATCGCATGGGCGCCAATCTGGACTTTTTCAAATGCGGTTAAAATTGACCATTGCCATTCGTCTAAACTGGGAATTATAAAACCAATTAATGTGTATATCATGCTGGGACAACCCCGTGTGACGTCATTCTGGTTCCCGCTGTCGCCGTCTGAGGTGAACTTGGGGCCAGGCTTTGAGCGCTGATACGATGCAGGCTGCTAGAAGATATCTGCTGCTTATATATCAGATAGATATCAGGTAGCGCTTGGCTTAAATAAGGATAGGTCCCTGTGACGTCACGTGGAGTGGAATCGCATGGGCGCCAATCTGGACTTTTTCAAAAGAGGTTAAAATTGACCATTGCCATTCGTCTAAACTGGGATTTCTAAAACCTAATAATTTGTATATTATGAAAACCCTAATGGTGGGTAATGAATCGCAATCAATGCCTTTCCTTTTCTTTGATGAAGGAAAATACTCCATTGACACGCGACTGGGCGCTTTGAATTTGGTTGACAAAGCGTAATACGCAGCTGCTTCCGAAAGCCTTCGATACTAATTAACACTGTCAGATTGAGAGTCCAATTGCAGGAACCAAAGTAATGTAATCCAATTTTTAGTATAACTTTAGAAAAATGATAAAAGTAGAAGAGTTGATAAGTGACACAGGTGCACCTCACCATTAGCAGTCATCAATCCAGAGATTGGTTAGACGCAGCTTCGTACTCAATTCTCATATCAGCTAATCTTTCTACAACCACATGATTTTTTCTGCCTCATATCCTTCATCGACTGCGCCACTAGAGCGTTCCAAATAAACTCATGTCGGTCATGAGAAAAATTTACCTCTTCGTGGCTGATAACGTTGTTTACAGTGAAATTGATGGCCAATGCGATGGATTGGCATTAGAAAAGGACCTCGCTGCCGTACATGAACGGTGCATCACTCGTCTCTTCCTTTCTTCCCAACCACGGCACGGAGTTTCGCGGTGTTTCATAGCCCTTTGTCGAAGACTCAGACAAGACAGATGTGCAATGGTACCCATACATTGTAATTTGAGTTTTTTCTCGGTGACCTAATTGGGGTTTCAAATACTCAGATATGCAGCTGCGTGGATATCGGGTTTCGCTAGGGTGACACTGGGAAGAGTGGAGGAGGGGAAGGAATGGCTCAGAGATGGGCAGGAGGGGGAGAGAAGAGACGCCTACGCCAGCGCCACAGCGGTCGCTTCTCGATTTACGCGGGAGTTGTGCAACAGGGTGGTTTCCTAAAATAATTTTTTGATTGTCTAAATCGAAAGATTAATATTACTCTGGAGTACGTATTTCACGATTTTAGATTTTTAAATGACCATATCTATTTTTTGCGATTAATTGAAAAGTGAAAACATTGTCATGAAAATTGTATAAGAATGTACACTAATTTTATACAGGTTAATACAATTTTTTCATAGGGGTATGAATGCTGGGATAAGCCCGTGTGACGTCATTCTGGTTTCGGCTGCCGCTGTGAGAGGCCACCTTGGTTTGAGGCTATGAGCGCCGCTGCGACGCAGGCTGCTAGCAGGCAGCAAAGTACCCTGCTAGCAGTTAGCGCTTGCTTTAAATAAGGATTATTAATCCCCTATCAAACGAAGGAAACATTCCAGTTTTAATAATTGATTATTAAGAGATGCTTCCCTGAGCTCTGTGCCTCATGCATGCAATGTAAAATTCATATCTACTCTTATAGAAACTAGGTCTCTGTGACGTCACGTGGAGTGGCATCGCATGGGCGCCAATCTGGCCTATTTCAAATGAGGTCAAAATTCACCATTAACATTCGTCTAAATAGGGATTTCTAAAACCAAAAATTTTAAATATAATGAATACAATACTGGTGGGTAACGAATCGCAATCAATGCCTTTCGTTTTCTTTGATGAAGGAAAATACCCTATTGACCTGTCGGCGGCTCGGGGCCCTCGGCGATCGCCGAACTGGCAACACCGCTCCTGAATATACAAACCAAATTTCATGGATGAGTAGGAGTGTAATGTTTTGAAAGTTTTTCTATCACAGAATCACCAAAATTAGTGTTCTTACGCTTCAAAAATGTCAATTAACGTAGAATCTTCATAAGGAAACACGAAATTCGAAGCAAAATGGGAATAATTAAAATTAATATTGCAAAACAAATTTATGTTATGAGTAGGCTACAAGCTAGAAATTATTTATCCTTCACGTGGAAATCAATAATTTTAAAAATCTCAGGAATCTAAAATTTCACGTATCATAGACACTTGGACAGGAAAAATGAACATTTACACCGAAATAAGAGCTATCCATGTAATTGCGCTTCAAATGTAATTGATAATCAGGCAATTTAAAAAAATATGAGTCTTGGTTTCCGGGCGTTCCTCCTCGTTTAGATGTCCATAAGTGACGACAGTTTCTCCAGCCATCCTGCTGGCGTCTTCAGGTCAGAAGTAGCGATGCATAAAATTTGGCCGTCTTATAGTACCTACCTTGGGGATCAGAGGTCGATTCTGATTGGTTGGAAATTCAGGTGGGCTCTGATTGGTCATTCATTTTTGAAGACCCTTTTCCATGTGTTGGCTAGTGTCTAGCCGTCTTTTCTGTTGCCGTTCTCAGGGTGCTTATTTATCTCTATAGCTTCTCGGATTAGCCTAGGATAGTAACGGCTTTCATTTACTAGGAGATTTGAAAAGTTGCGGAAGAAGAAGTGCAAACTTCTCTCCTCCGAACGGCTTTCCTTCAACGATGCAGAGATCTGACACACTACCAACTTGTATCGCCGTCAAACACCACATCCAGATAAGACGGCCAAATTTTATGCATCGGTACTTCTGACCTGAAGACGCCAGCAGGATGGCTGGAGAAACTGTCGTCACTTATGGAAATCTAAACGCGGAGGAACGCCTGGAAGCCAAGACTCATATGAAGAAACGCCGCGGAAACCTCAGATCAATCAATATTTTTAATAATTCGAACATTCATCCCGTGGAAATGAAATATTTTCATTTATAAAATTCAGGTAGCGACAATTTTGAAGCGGAATGCTTACATTCAAGCTGAGGAAATGTATTTTAATTGCAATCATCACTGATTAAGTGGATCTTGTTTGATACATAACTGTTTCAGACATTAAAATACCTTTAAGCTTACAAATTTCAATATTTATAAACGTGTAATACTGTATTAATATATAGCAAATGCGAACTCAATGCAAGTGAATGCATTCCAGCAAAAACGATGGCTAGATTTATTTTGGTGATAAAAGTCTGAAATATCTATATCTACACAGAATTACGTGTCGGCGATGCCACACGAGAATCTGCACTTGGGTGGCGAGGCTCATCGGAAGGGAAGTTGCCCTATCCGCCTTTCCTCCACCTCCTTCAAGTGACAGTCAGCACACAAGGCCCGTGGAAGATTTGAGCTGCCTGGAGATAAAAAAAGACAAATATTAATAATAAGGCTTGTGGTAGCGTCTCCATATCGCCAAGGTCTTAGTATATCGGACTATCGGAGCGGGAAAGTCTGCGCATCGGTGTCGCCTTGGTGGTTATGTTGAGTCACGCAAACCACAAAAAAAAACAGGGAATCAGGAGATCGTTTGGAGTTATGCTATCGGTGATATTTTGATATGAATCGTACCTTATCTGAAGCATGGATTCTGTAATCCAGGCGACAGTAGTTCCCACGGCAAGGCATCGAAATTGGGATTTATTTCAAAATAGTAAGTAGCACTGAGCAGATTCATAATCTATCGTTGACTTTTAGAACCGTAATCCTGGAGTCTCCTTCGTTGAGGTTTTTCATGAGAAGAAGATAAAAATTCACTCATTTGCAGGGTGGAACGTTATTTTTGAAATTAACAATTAAGTGAAGGAAATCAAATCACGTAATAAGTAGTTTGTTCGATGTAAATTTGTGCATGAATTTCCTGTTCAGATGTGACGGAAAATCTTCCCAACGGCCGAAAATTCGGGGAAAATCAATCGATCGCCACGTGACGTCGCTGGCTAAAAGTACTATTGCTCTAAAATACTATTAGAATTACTTAATTAGGAATGAAGATTGTTATTATTCGTTTATCTTAACATTCATCACTCCATGATAATAAAAGGTCCTTGTATTTTCATTCAATGATTTCTCAGCAAAAACATCACACAAGCGATAGGCGGGTATTGCGTAGATAGGGCAACTGCGCATCCTCCGCACCACACGCTCAAGTCATTTATGATAGTTTGCTGTTAGTTTAAGATTAGTAGCAATCTCATCAACTGCACTGCTTCCATAGCAGTGCAGTTGATGACATGTCAATGCTGAAGCCATTCGGCGATTTATGCCAATAAAAGAGATATTTTTTAATTCACCGTGGCTAGAATGTGAAACAGAGTGTGAAGCATTACGTCCATTCTCATTCAAAAGAAAGGGAGAGACATGCAGACCTCTGTAAGTGCTCTGATCCATTTCCATGACCGTCATCTCAGCGCTGATGCAGCCCAACTGCCCCTTGTGCAATTTCAATGGAACATTTTCGATCACCCACCGTGCAATGATGACCTAGTGCCTTGTGTCTTCCATCTTTACGCTGAAATGAAGATGTGGCTGTGAGGAAAGCGTTTTCAAACGGGCGATGAGCTTTAGGACAAAGACAAAAATCATTGGAAGTCATGAAGAAGGTATAGCAGAGCTTGTCCAGAGGCACTAATAATTCCTCAATCGCCGAGGCGATTATCTCGAAAGGACCTCACAAGTGGGTCCAATGTTTACCAATGAAAATATTTTTAAACAATCATTTTGTCTTCTGTTAATGGCTCATGGGACCTTGAAAAAAACGGCCCTCGTAGTAAAACGCTGACACATTATGGTATTATTACATTGTTTTCCTAAATAAATGACAACATTTCAAGGAAAAAACTAAGGGACTTACTCCAAAATGTAATGGCAAATGGAAGATTAGACATTGGGGATAATGGAAATAACAACTTTTTCATTTGCGCCTCTTTAGATTGCACACAAAAAGACATTGAAAAATGGTGCTCAATATAGCGCCCGATAAAGGCGTTGATAAAATGGTGCAATATCTATGTTATAACCTATGTTATATAACCTATGTTATAACCTATGTTATATACCTATGTGCTTGTTATAAAAATTTAATAGTTCTAAAATTGCATTAGAAACACATTAGGGGAATGAGAGTTGTCATTAATCGTTTTTTTTACACATATCAGTTATAATAAATCTTCGGCACATCACGACATGACATCCACGCAAATTAATTGCCGAATTTCGATGAAATGACAAATGAAAAACTGCCAAAATCTTACAAAAAATAAATGCTAGCCTTGTTGCGAATAAGTCATTGAAAATTACTTTATTTTATGTTATATCAATAAACCACATTTATGATATTTCAGGGCGTAGTTACTTTAGAATTACTAGTAAAAAACATTAAATTTAATGAATTTAAACCGTATACGAGAAGTCAAAACGGAAGGAAAGGAATAAAAATTTAGCAGAAAAATAACATTTTTGCAAAACTTATAATTTTCATTTACGTCTACTGAATTCCTCGAAAACGGAGCATACGAACTTAAAGTAACTTCTCCAGATGATCTCTGGAACACAGTTGGAAATCATAAATATGGACTCACAAATTTTGCCAGATAACCATTTATAGCTAATTTAAATAACGTATTTGCAGGTTGGCCACTGCCCGAAAGCTAAGGCACGCAATGCGCAGGGGCTTGTAATAATGTTCCACTTGTTAAACGTACAGCTAATGTTCTACAATTGTATTTAAATCTTCTTTGAGGAGAAGGTCTGAGCGTTTTGAACTAAATTTTCGACATATAGGTAATAACAAACAATGAGCGTATTATGACGTTATTTTTCCTATATTGATAATAAAATGTCGGCAAAACGGTGAACAAAACATTGCAAAATGTATCGAAATAGTAAATCGCAGACATAGAGGATCATGGCAGTGAGGATTTTTTTTTATTTTTGATGTGTAGTTTTGGCCTAATTGAATGTTAAAAATTCTTAAAAGTGGTGTATTATTGGGTGCCTTTTCAAAGCATTTTTCAAAATATTTCCAATAAATTTCATAAATAGTGCTTCAAATAAATTGAATGTGAAATTCACACGTATTTTTGTTATAAAATTATTTCTATGAAATGGAAAAATAAACACTGCCAATATTTTACAAAAAATATAACCAATTGGCCTTGAAGATCATGAAATTAGCGATTCCTTCATTTGCTACTCTACTTTTTTGCCAAACAGACGTTAAAAAAATGCCCCATTAGAGCCAAAAGTTCTTTTTATCAAAAATCGTTCATGTTTATGGAGTATAATAAATGTGATCAATGAAGAATACTCCCTAAATTTTTCCCCGAAATATTACATAGAACCAGAGCCGCTGGGCGTTGGCGGAGTCTCTAATCTGTCAAAGGTGAAGAATCAAACGTCCTCAAGCATGACAAAATCTCTATTTAAAATATTTATTACGTATTAGATTTTGAATGGTAGACATAGAAACATTGTACACAAAGACACACTTGCACTCGGTTCTCATTTGGGGCATACAAAACTACCCAGCGCATTTTCTCCCACTCGCCTTTTGAATGGGAATAACAAGGTGGTTTATGCCATCGTAATATTAGCTGGACGGCGTCCAGTATTTTCCGCTCTTTGTAGTGTCTGATGTGAGCAAGTTCCTTTCTTAACTAGGCATACTTGGACGACAAGCCTCCCGACCGCTAGTTGCGATACGTCCACCCGCCCTCTGGCCATTCATCCCTCGGCCCTTGAGGTCGATACCATCCATGTTTTCATCGCACACCTCAAATTGTTTTGGTCGCATCACAGAAACTTTCTTTTTGATATCACTCGAGTACCTTGCTACGCTGGTCGCAGAATGCGCACCTTCAGCGTATCGAGGCACCCATTACAACCCCATTGTCCACCCAATGAACAAGGATGTTTCCTTATCACAGCTGCACTCGTAATTTACGCGTTATTCCTTTTCAAAAATGGTTTTCGGGGTGAGGTTACTTTCGGCAATCGATTCCTCCGGAGTGTGCCAGCGCCAGCCTACTCTCATGCTCGATCGGGAGGTTCAGTTCTTGAGCAAAAAAACTAAAGCGAAATTCTTTCTCCTCGCGGTAGCCAGGTAGTGACATAATTTTATAAAGATTACAATTATACTGCCAACGTGTGAGAAGATTTTCGAAAAAAATATACAGCGGGTGCCGTATATACTCTCCGAGATTTTCCTACATTGATAACAACGGATCTGTTGAAATTCTGCTCCGTTTTCCGTCTATTTCATTTCCGTTTTATCTTTTTCTTGGTATGCCTCGAATTCGATTAGGTATCCAGCAGCTATCACTGTTAAAACACCACACCTTGTGGCTGAACCCAATAGCCTTGCCTTTTATGAATTGCTATAAGAATATAATCCATAAGAATCGCAGTGTCCCACCATACTCCCGTCATAGGCCATATTTTGCTCGGTCTTGATTGTTCTCTAGTCAGTTCCTACAATAGGTTAATCAGAGGTCTCAACTTCCAATATCTTTCGATGTGATAAGGAGCATTGTTATCCGCACAGTGGCGAAAGCGTTCGATTTCCAAGAAACGGTCCTTTCGTCTCGTTCCGGACGTCTCCCACCTCATCTCAGTGATTGCGTTTTTCGGGGACCTCTTTATACCCGGAAAGAATGAAATTTCCCAAGGAAACTTTTTTATCTCTTCGAAAGAATTATGAGGAGAAGGTAAATTACAGAGCAGTGCGAAATTATTGCAATCATAGACAAAGAAGTTCATCAAAAAATCGTTCAAAAGTATTCACAGCATTTAAATTTCGGAGGTCTGATTACTCAGCGCCATGGAAGATTGACTAACATTGATATTGTAAGGGTGTCGCTTGCCGTCTCGTGTCAGCTAGGTTTCGCTCTCGGGGTCACGGAAGAATTGGAAGCAGAGTCGCGTTCGAGTGATGGGTCCAGTATCTGAAACTCATAACATGTTGCAACCTCTCGCGTGGGATCCATCCTCGTGCATGACTCTTGACACTCTATGCCTGCAAATGAAAGCAATGATAATGGGACCGTATTAAAAATCTTGCATATTTTTTAATGTTCTGAGGGGGCACGTGCCCCTTGCCCCCCCCCCCCCCACTCCCTAGATCCACCTATGTTTATTGATAATGGTCAATTTACGCCATTTCAATCAAAGTTACCTCATCCTGAAGGATTGCAATGAATGCTAGAGGGATTTTTGCTGAGCGCTGCGTGGTCAACGGAGCCTTTCGTTTGCTGCTTTCTTGTCAGCACTCGAGCTTTAATTTCAAAGCAAACTGAATCGAGATGTTGACTCGTGCAATGGCAGCGAATGAGGAACTTGCATGGGTCGTAGATTGCTCTAAAAACTATTTTGAATAAGTCAAATGGGTACATTAGCTCGCAAAAATACCTTCAGTTTCTCCATTCAACATCAAAAGAAATAAAAAAATTGCATTTAAAATCGAGAAAAAATTCTCTATGCCGACCACTGCGCGAAGACACCCGAGCGTTGCCGAGGCCAGGCGTGACGTCATAGGTGCCTAAACAACCGTAGGGAGTTGGGCAATACGCTGAGCGCATGGTGTAAAATTTGTTTTGAGGGAGTATTTAGCTGCTCATCGTCACTTTATTTTGTTCTGTTATTCTTGGACAAGTTTTCCTATTGCTATTGTGCCTAGATTATTACTTGGGATATTAATAATGCGGCATCGGGATGATGAAGTACAAGCGTTTCACTTCGTATATTTTAGTTATCAGAAAAATGGATGATAACGTTGTCACTCATTCGAAAAGTACACCTGAAATACATCTACCTCTACATAATACCCCGCAAGCCACCTAAAAGGCGTGTGGTATGGGGTGTTAGGACACCATCCTTTTTTTAGGACACCAAAAATTGATGCTACGACCCTCATGGAATTTTTAAGACAAATTATTGCTATACGTCGGCGGCAAATCGAGATGTAATTAAGAAACTTGTAATACTGGAGGATAACGATCGTAAGCTGTGCTGTTGACATTAGAGTAAGCTGTGCTGTTGGATTTGGCAACGCCAAATTAGCGGAGAAGGTAGTCCTATCCGTCCTACGGTACGAATTCACAGCAAAACAGTCTGCACACAATCCACATGTGAGATCGCGAATCGGTTCCGCTGCCAACACACACACAAGCTACAACCTATTTCAATAATATAGGTAAATCCATAAACAATATACTAGCATATACCATAAAAATATAGTGGGAAATAGGCAAATACTCTTATCAAAAACTGGAAGTCACTGTCACATTCTTATATTCATCACGTGCAACTTACAATAAAAGAACTCGTTATGATGAAAACAACTATTTATTCACTGATTTAAACCCTTAAATTAGCCCACACAAGTGACACAGGTGACTTTTCTCACTACTAATCGTTGAAATAATGGAATAACAAACTTCACACACAGTTTTTATTTCAATAGCGTGATCAAGAAATGTCATATCTACGGTGAACAACGGAGATTAGCACGCCACTGACAATTTTTACACTACTGTTAGACATTTATCGATAGCGTAATAGCACTTTTTACAATTCAATCACGATGGAACACTGATAACTCTTGGCTGATATTTTTCAACCTTGTCAAACTTTGTGCATTACAACCACTGGCACTGTGATTATTAGCAGTAGCGTAACGGGAGATGTCACGTTGAAAATAACACTATTTTGGCACAAAAATGTTCCTAGATGTCTCCAATCAGCGAGCAAAAGTTCCATTGACTGAAATCCACCCCATAATACGAGCACAGACAGTCCTAAACGACGAATTCTCCAGTACCTACGAATAAACGGATGAAGTTATAGTATATATAAGCTAAGCGGACATTAGTAAACATCAAAATCGTTCTAATTACATACTTAAATGAATGATATGCCGTCGATAACATCAACTTACAATTAACGTATCCCCCTTCCAATAATCGTGGCTCAGACTCCTACAACGATGTTATTTAGGTATTATAAAATTTTTGGTTTAACTGCCTCAGTTTTATATTTTATGCCCTTACTCAGATATTAATATTATAAATAATGCAAAATATGAGGGCTTCCAAGCCTCTATCGTCGGATATTTATCTTTAAATAGAAAATAATCAACACGTCTAACAAACGAAGCTCTCACAACTGCTGGCAACTATTACAAACAATCACATCAATAGCTTCGCGTGATGTTTAGGCACCTTTGACGTCATCGAGGCTTCGTCGGCAGTGGCTTGGGGGGTGAGGGAGTTTTTCCCGCGCTTTAAAATTCGTTATATTTATCATTAAATATCTCGCGAAGGAAAACTCAGAAATACATGCGGTTTTCTTTGCTGTATTCAGAAAATAATTTTCTGTCCGCCTGTGAAATAAAAAAAATTCATGCAAGTTCCCCATTCTCGAACGTATCGACACGTAATGCGCAGCTCAGCACCTCTGTTGACAGTAGAGATTAGATTACCAAGGGTCGCTTGTTTACGCTCACTCATTCGTGAAGTGATTCCATCGGTCCAGCGTACCTCAAATAGAAATGGGCCTCTTGTTGAAGTGCGCAATTGAATGATTTGATAACTATCAAATAACACCTGCGTTAATATTCCGTCTTATTTCTTTTTAAGATTCTTTTGTCAACATGCATTGGTCCTTGCATCACACTCCACAGTCTGCACTCTCTGTTGGTGAAAGTGCTTCGGCGAATGACCAACGAATGCCCACTTAAGAATCATGATAAACGAATTTATGGTATGCTTTTTGGAAAAAAATAATAATTTCTCAAGCATGTGAATCAGTTTTGTATAAATTCTCCATAGTTATAGATTTGGATTCCTTAAGCCAATGCCCCCAACATGTTATGCAGGGAATGAGAGAAAGAAAATTAATTAACTCTTGATTAACTTTGTGGTATTCCATTATAAGTTTTCCTGGATATCACACGATTACTTATGCCACTTTTTTTTACAGAACGCGACCCGGTTTCAATGAATTATCTTCATCTTCAGGCGCAAATTATGATTTGTTTATCTTATTATTGTTACCTAGTTACTTGATGAATTTTAAAACGGACGCCAGAATAGGGGAAAAGGATGGGTAAAGATATTCATTTATAAAAGTACTGTTCTGAATTCAATAATTTCCTTTTTCCATTGTAACTTGTACAATAATAACAGTTATTATTATTATTACTATTTTTATTATTATACACCCAGGAGATGAAAAACACACTCTTGCGAACTTTTTGGGCGTGTCGCCGCGTCAATTTATGAGTGGCCTCGACCGATGGCGGTCGCTTTCTCAAGGGGATACTAGCATGACGAGAACACGCAGAAGTTTTAAGGAAGAATTATGAGAACACAAATCCAAGGAGGAGATGTTCCGAGGGCTTTTTCCCACCTCCATCATGAAGGTATTTGATCCTAAGACCCCCAGTTTTAAGAAACAGCTTTGAAGCAGACAGCCCACTAGTTAACTGCACTCCTGGTCCGAACAAAACAGGGGGCAAAAAGTTCGCAAGAGTGTGTTTTTCATCTCCTGGGTGTATAATAATAAAAATAGTAATAATAATAATAACTGTTATTAATGTGCAAGTTACAATGGAAAAAGGAAATTATTGAATTCAGGACAGTTCTTTTATAAATGAATATCTTTACCCATCCTTTTCCCCTATTCTGGCGTCCGTTTTAAAATTCATCAAGTAACTAGGTAACAATAATAGAACTAATTGTAAGAATAAGACCACGCATAAATTTCCTCTGCGCGTAAGGCAACCACAGATGGCCGCAGATTCTCGCCCTAAGTTCACCGAAGCAGCGGGCAATGTTTTAACTGAGCAACTCGCCTCTTTTTCTCTATGCGTGAAAAACGCTCTCTCACCACGCGAGTCGTCGACGGAGAATTCTCAAGAAAACATTGGAATTTTCACTCTCGTCCGTGCAAGACCGACAAGCTTGAAAAAAAAGCAAAACAGAATAATGTGATACTTCCCACGCTACGCTGGAAGATTAAAAACAAAAATGAAGTGCTTTTTTTTGGTCGGATAAATATATTTCGGAGGCATCTGCACGACGACGGGACGAAATCTTCGCCACATGCCAGCCTTCGCTCTCCGAGAAAGTTGGAGTGTTCTTGAGTCGAAATGTCGTCCTCAGCCGGTCCATGCACCGTCCTCTGGTCGAGCGTCTTACTGTCATATCTTCTTCTTCATCTCCACTGCGAAGGCACTGCGGCACAGCTTCCTTGCGACACCAACCAATGGACCCTTCCCCGCGGCAACATGACCGTGTCGTTCAGCGTGCTGACGGCGATGAATCGTACCAAGCACTGGAACACGCACTTTGCGTTCACGGGTGAGAGTGTGAAGCTGCCCGATAAGTTGAAAATGCACGTGGAGCAGAGGGTGGAATCTTCGGGAGGCGTGGAGAGGTTTCACCTCGAAGGACTCCTTGTCGGTATGTTGCTACATAACATCTTATCTAAACGCTTCCAGGTATAAGTAAGCGCGGTTTAACACAATTCCATAATTGAATCCAGAATGTACAACTGAAAAAAACGCGTCAATATGTATTCTATTCCTATTTTTTTATTTAATCCATAATAATTGGAAAATGTTTCTAGCATAGAGCCAATGTGAACAAATCTGCTCCTATTCTAAAATAACGATAACAGTCGATTCATTTTCAAGTTATACCTACTTCAATTCCAAGATGAAAAATCAAGCGACGATGGCCGTGCCTATTTAATCCAAATCGACTAATATCATATCACTGGAATCGTAAAATAGGACTCTATTGAATACGGAAATAGGTTCCCAAAATTCCAATACTCCAAATGACGGCAGTTTTACCCGATGTTTAGCCCTTTCACTGCACTGTGAACGCACTTTTTCTTCCTCCCTGCCATGCACTTGCGCCGAAGCACTTCGAAGGGCCCCTAATCCCTAAGGGACCCTTTCCTCGTCGAGCTCACCCTCGCTGGCCCCTCCTTTCAACCCTCCGAGTGGGGGGCCTCCCTCCCCAAAAGTGACCGCTCTGACAGCAGTTTGAAAATAAATTCGATCATCAAAAAATGATTGTTTGCATCGCACTCCTGCCAATCAAGTACGTCTTTGAACCGTGTTTCTGCGATGAAATATAACGATTTTATTAACTTCGCTAAAAACGTGACTGCGGACCTCCGGAAATTGGCCATTTTGCAAAGTTAACAAAATCGTTTTTTCTCATCGCAGAAACACGGTTCAAAGACGTAATTGATTGCATGATTGGCAGGAGTGCGATGCAAACAACCATTTTTTGATGATTCCATTGATTGATAGATTTTCAAATTGCAGTCAGAACGGTCACTTTTCGGGAGGGAGGCCCCCCGCTCGGAGGGTCCAAGAGACCGGCCAGCGAGAGTGAGCTCGTAGAGGAAAGGGTCCCGAATTTGCGACCCTTCAGAGGGTGTTCCACACCCATCCTTGAAGTACCAACTCCATGGCCCAACGAAACGCATTTTTAACCTTTTCGCCGCATATGAGGAGAAGGCTTTCGGAGATTGAACAGCATCGAAAGGGTTAACGGTTCCCTCTCCACCCTTTCCCATCCCTCCCCACTCCTCAAACCATGGATTTCTTACTTCTGCTATTGCCTTTACCTTCCCTCACCTATATCACTTGCCTCCTCTGATCCTATCGAATTTAACCGTTTTTAGGGAATGGAAATTCACATTTTTGCACCTTGATAAAGACGTGATTCTATCAAAATCATGGTTGGAAATTAAGTAAAATGTGGTGCGTAGGAAGTGAATTTCCATTTCCTGTTCACGATATCAAGCCGCAAACGTCAAACAGTGACTTTCTGCATTTGCCGTATATTTTGTATGTCCTTCATTCTTTCAAAATATGTCCTCTCGTCACAGTCCTTCCGAAGGTTCCCCTTGGCTACAATCTGTACGCGGGTGTGGGCCACTACAAGCGCCACGAGAAGGGACCTGGAGGATGGGACAAAGCCTACTCCACTTGCGCCAGTGAGGGCGCGCATCTGGCGATTATCAACTCGGAGGCAGAGTACGATGTGATCCGCTCATTGGGCGGCAAGGACAATGCCTACTTAGGCTTCCACGACAGAGTGAAAGAAGGCGAGTGGGTCACAGTTTTTGGTGAGTACTGCCGTGTTGTGTACTCTGCTGATGGGGCAAATGTTTTCACTTTTTATGCAATTTAGATAGTAATTAATGCAAAAGTTGTCACGAAGTCAGGGAATGAAAAATAAAGCCTCCGTGTATTCCATCTCTGGGTCTTAAACTATTTTTATATCTTAAATACATGAGTGAGAGGAGAAAACAATTAAAAACTTGGTTATGAGGTTAAAATAAAACCTCATGATGAACGTGATACGGAGTGACTCAAATGACGGATAAAGTTAATCGACCATAGCGTCTCAATTTTTTCGATAAAAGAGCAGATTTTACAATAAAATTTGATTGCAATTAGTAGAGCGGGTAATTTAGGCGTATGCGGTCACGAGCCTCCTCAATAACTGTAAAGCCATAGTTTTTAGAACGTAGATAATACGTATTAGTACGAGGAAAAACACAATGCGTAAATACTAATTCGTGGAAAAATATCGATTAATTAATAATCGATAATCATAATTTGGTCTCGCAAAGTAAAGGTAAAACAGCATCCATACTAACCTAAAGAAAATGAATTGTTCGTCAATGAAAGTTAATTACGAATTTCTGACCAAGAGTGCCATAACAAAACAACTGAAAATATTACCGATACTGAATCTTCTCAATCTTGTTGCTTGGTCTCATAGTGTCCATTTTATTTGAAAATGGGAGGATATCATAAAATATCTCCATTATTTAGTTTCCCAAATATCCACAAAATGTCAAAAATAAATCGCTAAAAACGCCAAATCGCAAAGTGAATATATGAATCACAGTCAAATGGGATAAATACTGGTTCGTAATAAACAAAGGTCTGCTTATGCCGACGATCGTATCAATGGCTCTACCGAAAAGAAAAACATAAGATAACAAAGATACGTAAGCCACACCAGGCACGTTACTTCGCTTCGTTCAATGTTTAGCGTGGCAATCGTTTGTGGCAAAGAAATGAGTGAGCCGGATGGTTAGGATCACCGCTTCCTGGCAAGTAAAGTGGCGATTAAAAAAGTTTAACGCAAAGCTCATTGGCGTCTGAATGCATTGGGCATGAAAATTATTGGAAAAATTCCCCGCCTTCAGAAAATTCGCCAGGGAAAGACTTGCATAAAAATGGGAATTTAATAACTTCGCCTTTCGCACACGTTTCGGAAAAAATTAACGATGATTATACGTTTCGGAAAACGAAATTTATAGTTCAATTCGTGAAATGTAAGGCTCTCCGTTTCGAAGTTGCAACGAATAATTATTGTAGGCACCTGCATACCACACAACCCCATACCGAAGCCAATTGCTGCTGCGTGCCTGCTGTGAAGCGATCGGTAAGGAAGGTCCATTTTCAGAAGTCTTTGAAATCCTGATTAATCATTTATAGTGTCCCTGAAACGTCTTAACGATTCTTTCTTAATGGCAAAATTCATGCACACAATTTCAAATAACATTTCTGTGTTGTTTCCCTTGATTTCGGGCTATTTTCAGGAAAATAGGGACAGAAGTTCTAGCAAGTTCTCCAGTTTACAATTGCGGGAAGAATCCCCTGGTTGTTCAGTAGTTCTCAGCTCCGCCGTTAGAGTTTCTATCAAAGAAAATACGGCAACAACCACGCATATTTTGAACTATTTTCAGCAGAAGATAGATGAAGATTAATACGATGACAAACTTTAACTCGCTATTTACCGTTCCAACCATATATTTCACCGGACTTTGAATGCCATAACTACTGCCAGAGGTGAATATTTTATATGAATGACTGGTACCCCGTTAACCTCATTCAGTCGATCCGTTCTCATCTTCCGAAAATTATATTAAAATAGAAAACGTCTAAACATTTTGGGAACGGCAAATAAGACAGAAACAGGGAACCCGAGCGAATATTTCGGACTTTCACGCACTCAGTGAATAAGCATGTTAAGGAGACGGTATAATTGGGTTTTCAAATAGAGAAGAAGGTGCATCATAAAGTACTTTCATTGTATTCTCCATACCACTTAGATTTTATTTCTGACATTTTTGAAAGCTTATGTTAAGTTCCTTTTGTTTTGTTATGGATTTTACGGGTTTTAAAACTTTTTTTTTTTAAGTTTTGAATAAAAAATGTGTGGAGTTGATATATCGTACCTCGAGCGAGTAATCGCCATATAAAATTGGAAACTTTTGAGTCAAATTAATGGGTATGTAGTGAAATTTGAGATTGTGATTGTATTTTTGTCAGAAGCCGGTGATTCGACGTTTAAAATGATACCTCATTTGTCGATGTTCGTGGAGTATTGAAGGAGTATATACGGAACGACAGAAAAACTTCTGTAATAATTTAAATGATCAAAATACCAATTATATCTACATCTTCATCTACATAATACCCTGCAAGCCGCCTAAAAGGCGTGTGGTAGAGGGTGTTAGGACACCAGCCGTTTACAGCTATAAAAAAAAAGAGAAGTGCTCTAACGAGGCTGGGACAAGCGTTTATTAAAGTCCTTTATTGTTCGGGGGAAAAACGAATTCCCATATCTATCCGTTGGGCAAAAAATCTCTCTTAATTTATCGCTTCTGTCGGACCTGGAAATATAGTGTGGCTCTAAGATTATGTTCTCTGTGTCGCTCTTAAAGATATCCATTCTTAATTGTTCAAGCAATCTAAGCCTAGCGCGCAGCCTCCGAGTCTCCAACGGCTCCCAGCCTAATTCGCTTAACATCTGGGTAACACTGTCTGTACGCCCGTAGCGGTTTTTGACGAAACGCGCAGCCTTCCTTTGTATCTTATTCAGTTCGCGGATTAAGTCTTTCTGCACTGGATCCCATGCACTCGCTGCATATTCAAGGTGCGGTCGGACGAGAGCGAAATAGCACCTTTCTTTTACTTTCTCATCCGAAAATCTTCCCACGATACGCTTGACGAATCCTAATTTCTTCAGGGCTATGCCGCAAATATTCTTTATATGTGTTCCCCACGTGAGGTTCGAGGTTATCGTAACTCCCAGGTAATTCACTTCGTCTGTTGCCTTTATGTTAATGCCATCCACTGCATAAACATTGTTAGTGTTGGATGAATTTCGCAAGAAATGTACCGCCATGCATTTGCTCAGATTGAGTTCGAGTCCCCACTCTTGACTCCACAAATGAACGTTGTTTAAGTCCGATGATAAAATTTCAGAGTCAGAGTGATCACTAATTTCGCGATAGATGACAGCGTCGTCAGCAAATAAACGTATTTTACTGCTAATGCGGGAGCAGAGATCATTAATGTATATAATGAACAACAGGGGGCCGATTACGCTTCCTTGTGGAACATCTGATGTAACTTTTACAACATCAGAGCTAATTCCGTCAAGAACTACTCTTTGTTTACGATCTATGAGAAAGTCGCGTATCCAGTTTACAACTGTTTCGTTTAATCCGCATGACTGTAATTTGTATAAAAGTTTGTTGTGAGGTACAGTGTCGAAAGCTTTCTTAAAATCTAGAAATAGTGCATCAACTTGTCTTTTCGATTCACCAGATTTTATAACGTCGTGAAGAAAGAGCGCGAGCTGTGTTTCGCAGGATCTATTTTTTCGGAATCCGTGCTGACAGTCATGGAGGAAGTTACGTCTGTCCAAGAAAGTCATGATATTACTAACAACGATATGTTCAAGTATCTTGCCTATAATTAATGTTAGTGAAATTGGCCGGTAGTTGCCTGGGTCATTTCTGTTTCCCTTTTTGAAAATGGGTGTAACGCTTGCAATTTTCCAGTCGGGCGGTAACTTCCCTTCAGAGAGTGACTTCTTGAATATGATCTCTAAGTAAGGCGCGATCTGTGGAGCTAACTCTTTGAGGATACGCGCGGGTATTCCCTCCGGACCCGGAGATTTACTATTCTTAATCGATTGTAGTTGTTTAGTTATCCCATCACGTTTTATAGATATTTCTTCCATCAAATCCTCAGTACATGGGATGTCTACATTGAATTGAGTATCGTTAGTAGTGTATACACTTTCGAAGTGGGCATTTAAAGTGTTAGCTTTGCCAATATTTTCGGTGACAAGTTTACCATCTTTATCAAATAACGAATCTACGGTTGAATGTTTTCCCTGAAGCTCTATATATATTTGTCAGCCCCTGTGTCGGGGGGGATAAGTCCTCGCCTACCATACCGATGGTCGCGGGTTCGAGTCACGCCTGGATAGGTCTCCCCTTCCAGGACATGGGTGTGCATGATCGTCTGTTGTTGATTGTTTAAACTCCCGATGTAAAGGCCTCATTGAGCTGTTTTCGGGGGTCATCATCATTAGTCAACAATCCTAAGATTGGTTTGACGCAGCTCTCCATTTCTCTCTCCTATCCGCTAATCTCATCATACCTACATATTTATTCTCTTTTACATCCTTTATAACCTGTCCTATATAACTCATTTGGGGCCATCCCTTGCCCTTTTTCCCTTCCACTTGTCCTTCAACGATTGTCTTCATCAGAAAATCGTGCCTCAAAATGTGGCCAACTAAGTTGTCCCTTCTTCTGCTTAATGTTTTTAGGAGGCTTCTCTTTTCTCCCACTCTTCTTAGCACTTCCTGGTTACTCACACGGTCAATCCATTTTATCCTCATCAATCTTATGTATAGCACCACATTTCGAATGCTTCCACTCTTGACTTCTCTGCTGCTGTCAACGTCCAAGCCTCGCTTCCACAGAGTCTTCGGGGGTAATTGAGATAAATGAAACTCTTCCGATTCATAGTGTAAAAATACAACTTCCTCATAGAATGATTTGATTTACTTACAGGTGAGCCGTTGGACTCAACAGGATTTACACGCTGGATCCCCAAGCAGCCAGATAACGCTGGTGGAATAGAACATTGCGGGAGCTATCATCCTAGAGGCGGCCTCAATGATATCCCTTGCAACTTGGAATTCCCATTCATCTGTGAATTCGACCTCTCATGGTCCGAGTGAATATCGGGGATCCGCAAGATAGATGAGATATTAGGCAAAGCACATTATAATAATACTGCATAATAAAAGATTTAGATTTAGAAAATTTATATACCCCTCAAGGCTACTCGTGTGAAAAGTGGTCACATTACTATGTTATTTATGCCAAGAGATGTTTAAGATATCAAAATTCACCATAATAAATAATTGGCATCGTGGTAATATTCATTATCTTCCATCTGTTTTTACTTTCAGCATAAGCTGGGAGCTGATGAACAAAAATAACTTAAGGCATTGGAAAAAAATAAAATAGAGGAAAAATGTAAGTTGTTCATTTCCATTAATAACCACTACGGTGTTAATATCTCATCAAGATTTAAAGTTGTGCCACTGCCTTATGTGGGCCGATTACGTACCTAACAGTGGCGCATACAGATAGGGGGCGCGCGTCCCCCCCTTGAGGGGCCGCCCGTATTGCCAAACATTGCAGAACCACAATTTTAACTTTTTTAATGTCATAACATGGCATTGTCTTGTATTTTTGCATAATCACTTCAATTAATACCTTCTTAAACTTTGAATGTGACATGATTATTTTTTATTACGATAAAGTAAAGGTAACTCAAGGTACATTTGGCGCCCCCCCTTGAGTTTTTTCTGTATCTGCTATTGACATAGCTAAAGTTCGATCGCCAGAGATCCGTTCATTCGCGATTGAGATCGCGCTATTCGAGCGTTCGCTGCGATTGTTGACGGACGATCGTCACCAAGCCATCGAAAATTAAGATGCTTTCAGATTTACTTGGATTTATTATACGTATTTAGTATAGTTTCGCGATTTTTTTCCGTTGTGCGCATGCGCAGTAAGGCTGATAGTGCCTGTGGTTGTTTTGAAAAGCGTATCTAACTAAGCAATATTGGTTTGGTTCACTTTACCACAAAGATGAGCAACTTGACATTTGCTTCGCCATGTCATATCGGTGCAATTGAAATCAAATTATCCATTTTGCTTGCTTGATTAAACATGGTTGCACTATTTTAAAAATAACGTCCTCTATAAGGTTTCATTTAATTCGGAGCGCGGCGACGTTTGCTCAAATGTTTAAACAAATCATGAAAAAAGGATAATTTCATTGTGCCGATATGACATGGCGAAGCAGATGTAAAGTTGCTCATCTTTGTGTCATTAAGTGACCAACTAGCACAAGTTGCCGTTATCTATGTAATTTAACTACTCATTCACACATTGTTATTCCGATTTAAAAATTAAATTTAATACATACTTCCCGTTATTCCAAAAAGGGAGGTCCAACGTGACCATGAAATATTATAAAACTTTAAATGCGATACCAACACTCAGCTGCGAGCGATTGGCGAACGTCATGTGATGCGTTGACCACGAGGCACTCTCGATCGAAAGCCGGAAAACATTCGACAGTAAAGTTACACAATCGCTCTTTCAATTGTTATCGAACAATTAATCTGAAGTTCGCGGTAACCGGATATTTACGTTTGCACATAAATTTAAGAAATCGGCCCAATAACCTTCGATGTAGAGCAGGGTGATTTTTTCTTAAAGGTATCATTTTATCATTGATGCCTTGAGCTGCTAATAAACAAGAATGTCATCTGGCAAGAAGCATATCTTTTGGTTTCGTTGTATGATTTGCAGGATTTCAAAATTAAGGAAGTATCACTCAAAATAAGGCTCAATAGAGATTCGTTCCTCATTCTGAGGTAATAGCCGTGTATCTTTTGCCAGTTTAATGGAGAACTTTTGAGACAAAAAATATACAAATGATACGTCAGTTCTTCCCCGAAACAAAAAAGGATTTTCGCAATTGCTAGGCGGACCTCAGTGCACGCATGCCCATTCCATTTGCTAATGGTAGGATTTCCTTACACCTGTCGCCATTGAAGATCAACAACTAGGATATCTTTGCTTTAAAGTAAACAGTGGTTCAACGCGAATAATTATCTTCGCTCTGATAAAGAAACGTACTTTCTAAAAGCAAAAATATTCCTCTAAACGGTGACTACTGGTGGAGTCCCCAATAAATCCGGGATTATGATTTTTAAACCATTGTTTATTTTGTTCTAAATATACGAAATAATCCTAAACTGGCATAAGGTTGGCGTATTTAGTAGCGTATTTCGTTAAAAAACAAATTTCAATCAGATTATCGATATGAAATTCGTATTAAAGAAAACGTGAAAAATCGGCCATTTCAAACGAAGTGGTGCCAAGTGATCAAAACATTATTGTCATAAAAACATGACGAGTATCTTACAATTAGAGTAAGGTCCAAATTGTGTATTCTTCACAGAACTAACCAATTGTACGACAGGATTTGCACGAGCCGGCAATCACCTGAGAAGCGAGACGTTGGTCAGTAATTTAATAGAACAGAGGTATATGATCCATATAGCCATCAAGGCGTTTAAGTATGGGAATTAGTAAAGCCCATGAATAATTAAATATTCAAAAAAACATAAAATTTCAGGAACAAATATTATGGCTTAAGACGTAGGTAGATGCATTGTGAGTTATATGCATCATTCGATCTGAGCACGTATCTAGGCACCACATTAATACATATTATGTTTATGTCACAACCATGAAATTAAAACCGTTTTCGAGAGGCATTACCACTGCCTATAAAGGACAGCCTTACCTTAGACACTGGGGCATATTAATCTAATGAATGCGAGTGAGGAGGGATTTGCCTGCTTGGAGTCTCAAGTGGTGGTTAGTCTACTGTTCCAAAAGTGTAAAACGAATTCAGAAGATGAGGTTGATAAAAGAATAACGTCATTTAAATGGATTTCGTTAACTACAAACGAACACAGCAGGATATATGCTGTAAAGCGAGAAATTTCTTTCATAAATTTCCTAGCCTATAAAATTCTAGCGGGGAAAGGCAGGAATTAGTTTTCCTCATCTCTGCAGATAGCTGACATGGCATTGTGTTGTTAAATGGTCTTCATAATTTAATATATGCACCTGAATCACAAAGTCTGAACACAGGATATTCACAATCTAGTTTTAACGCTGGAGGGTTCCTGCTTCAACAAAAATTCGAAATAAAAAAGGCGTAATCATAAAACATAAATTCTCTATGACTGAATGGAATACTAACTCTTGTAACTTGGTTTCCTCAATAGTCATTTGCCATTTTACTTAAAATCTTTGCCAAATTGCCATTTTATCATTTAAATACGAGCCTACAAACCAGAGCCACATCCAATGTGTCACATCCGATAAAAAGAATAGTATTTATTTTCCCAATAATACAAATACGAATTAACATAAAATAACACGAACAGTGATGATAACATCGCATGAGTGTACAGTATTTTTTTTAGATTTTTCACTACTCCCAATCAGGAATCAATCATACCAGTGTATCTATGAACCAGGAAATGGATTTTGTCTAAGTCGTATCCAATATATGCCAGTTTGAGGTACCGCATGCACACAGTAGAAAAAACTTTAGTAGCAGTTACGGGAGGTTAAGTCTAATTTATTCCAACAAAATTTCTAAGAATATCAAATATTTTTCACGCAAGAATTTTTTATATTAATATCATAGGGCCGTTCAATAAGCTGTTACAAAAAGGTATAACAACAAATTATATTGGGTAAATTTTGTTATATCCTTCATCATAGCCTCCTTTAAGCTCTATACATTTTTGACAGCATTTTTCAAGCATTATAAGCTGTTCTAAGATAGGAATTTCGGGATATCCTCAATGTAGGCATTAGAAAAACTAGGCTCTGAGTTCACCAAACGGTTGCTTTAATTCTCCACTGTACGCAAACGCGGTAGCAATCTTTCCGAGATTTTTTTCATACCCACATTTTCGTGAAACATTTAAGCAATTATGCATAGCGATATTCCTGTGGCCTTACCTATATTTCGCATTTTGATCCGTCTATCGCTTGCAAACGTATCGTGAATTTTGTCAATTATTTCGGTTGTAGACACTTCCACAGGCCATCCTGAACAATGCTCATTTTTTTGGCTGCAGTACGGTCTGGTTTAAATTCACTAACCCAATTGTAAATAGTTGAAATCGCAAAAGCAGATGCGTCATGAACTTAATGAACTCAGGTTCGATTTCATTCAGCGTTGACCCTTTCAAAAAAATGTGTTTGATCACCGTACGAAACTCCCTTTTATCAATTTTTAAAAACGAATGAAAATTGTTCATTACAATCGGTAACAACAATGAAACTATGAGATGAATACGACTGAAATTTTAACAGCTGACTAGCCACCAGTGCTTCTTTCTGGTCAACATTAATTTTTGATAATACGAGAGCGATTTCTCGGAGATTCGAAGGCCTAATTGAACGACCTCAGCAAATGTCCCATCTGGTGCAAAAAGAATCGATCGTAGTAAATTTTTAGGTAGCGATTTCTTCGAAAACTTTATTCAAGCATTTAAATTACATTTATTCACTTTAAATGCATGAAATCTTACAAAATTAACATTTTTATTCACATTTTATTAGATAAAAATCAATTTCTCAGTTTAGGTAGCACTTATGTCGCCTGTTTTATGTGGAATAGCTATAGGTATGATGAGAGGAATAGTTTCACATTTCCGTTCCTTTTCCTCGGGAATTAAAGGGCTCTCTTTTAAGCATTTTTAATATTAACAATAGTGAATGAGTCAATCGTGACCTTTTAGCTCCCGTAAGGTGTAATTTTTCTTTAAGATACAGAAAGCATACCGAGGAGTAATTATTCGTTTGCACACAAAACGCTGTTTAGTCAAATAAGTTGGGGGGAGAGTGGTACCCTCTCGTCTTTTGCGTTTTCTCACCCTTCGGATAACCGATTTTCCTCGCAGGCGGGTTTGATTTTCTGCCCCTGTTAGAACAACTACTCCTCTCAGATACTTCCCATGATATTCTTTCCCTCTCGCACTAATTGCATGCACGTTATACTCCGATTGCTCCTGCATAGAATTTGTGTCTATCGTAGCCCCCAACCCTTTATCCCATTGATACCTTATCAATATGTCGGAAAAATCTTTAACACCTCTGATATCGCACCGTGAGAACTCAAAAAGGACTGAATTGCTAGATGAATATGCGGGCGAAAACCTTGTGCAAAGGTGAAATGACAATTGTCTTATTAGTAATCTGCAGATTTTGATGCAAGTTGTGGGCTGCCTGACAACACAGTTCAACTAAGTCTGAGTTCCTTCTTTTTTCGATGAGTTTTCAGGTATTATCCCCACGTTGGAAATTCCAGTTACCCTACTATTGGTTTCGATGTTAGCAGAGGTTTATGCTGTTTTTCAATAACTTATTTAATTTCATTTACATTAAGCAATTCTCAAATCGAAAATTCTACAATCAGAAATAGATTTAGCTTCCACAAATCAAAACTTTAAGGTACGTAAACGAAAACTAAGGGATCCGCGCAACGTTGGGTAGGTAACGTGAATTGACGCGCAAAAAATGGATACTTGTTTTTGCAAAGAATTGATTGCAAGAAACTGTGAGATGATGAAGATTTTTGAAAGTATATAATTCAGCATAGACACATATCTCTTATGATTTTTGTGTCTTAATCGTTTGTTTCTGCGTTTCGATGATAGAGCTCAACAAAATCAGGGGTCTTGATTTTTTAATAGATGGGTAATTGTTTATTTCGTGATATCCTTATCAAAATTAAGCGAGCTCATGTACTCAGTTGCTCTTCACACTTTTCAGAACAAAATATCTTGAATGATGTCGAACTTCAAAGCACTTACCTTGCATGAGATAATGCAAAACGTAGCGTTGTACTTTGTGCAACCATTCAGCAATATTACTCTTCCCAATATTGCATTAGATTTTTCGCTAAAAATTTCACTATTTATTCTCAGAAAAGGAAGAAATAGGAAAATATATTCAGGAAAATTGGCAAATTCATAAAAAAATTAAAACTAATGCTCATTGGCTCATTAATATTGACGATTTGCAAATATCTCATGGCCAAAAGTATGTTATTATACGCTAAGAGTAATTATTTCGCGCAAATGATACCACAATAAAGATGAATAAGATAAAGTGGCTATAAATTATGATATTGAAAGTAATCTTCATCTCTCGAAGAGTATCGTGAACTATGTAGTGGTACCCGAGACACCCTGTAAGATTTCCAGCTACTTTATGATTCACCGAAAAAGTTAAAAACTGCGATGAATGTAATGATTTTTTCATGAAGTATGAAAAAGAATTTAAACTGGTGCTAGGGTCTAGTATTTAAAGTTTTGCGAAAGTTACAGCAAAGGTATAAGTTTCGAACTATCAATTCGAAAATTCCTATCATCTCCACTATCAATTTCGGCTGGAAGCTCTCATCACAAATTTATTTCCCGTGAAATTGGGATCGCCCTGGCTTCACTGCCGCGGAAGGTGATTAATGTGAACCTAATTTGAATGCACCACTGGTCAAAGCAAGTTCAGAGGCCGCCAGGACAATCCATTCTCCATTATAACAATTAGGGCTCAAACATTAGAACTTTATCAGGAGCAGACAGATAAAGGTTTTGCTAAAGGTGGACTCAGTCGGCATTAACGCCTAACCCTTCTTATGCGTGCCTGGGGCCCATCGCAAGCCGTTGCACTTTCACCTCCTTAGCTCTTCCTTGCAAATGAACTTTCTCGTAGCATTTTGAAAAAAAACAATTCGTTTCACTAGACAAAAGTGCAATACGTTGATATGTTTACGCAAGCAATTGCTGAAAATGGCCTCCGCCTGCGTTTATGCACATTCTTGCTCGTTTTTGCAAGGAAATTATCACTTGCTGCAGTGTCTCTGGGTCGTTCATTTCGTGAGCTGCGTCATTGATCCGCTGGATGAGCTCCTCTCTGGTATTCACCGCAGTGCCGTACACCCTTCTCTTCATGTCGCCCCAAGCATAATAGTCCAAAGGGTTCAGGTCCGGAGATTTCGCTGGCCACTCCAGCGGACCACCGCGACCTATCCAACGCTCCCCAAAATTCCGGGTAAGATACTGACGCGTTGCATTGGAGCAGTGCACCGACGCTCCATCATGCTGGAAGTACATCTGGAGCCTCGTCTGCAGAGGGACGTCTTCCAGGAGACCGGGCATCTCGTTTTCCAGAAATTCGGTGTAAACGGCACCAGTCAAGGGCCGCTGGAATATGTAGGGTCCCAACAAACGGTCACCGACGATACCGCACCAGACGTCGACCGAGAAACCGGGTTGCACGTTCTTCTCAAGAATGCAGTGAGGATTCTCGTGACTCCAATGGTGACGGTTCCTTGTATTGTTCACGCCGTCACGGGTGAAGCGCGACTCGTCCGTGAACAGGATGTGAGGTATTGATTCAGCATTGCGGCACAGCCATCGGCAGAAAGTGACCCGCGCCGGATGATGCGCGGGGAGGAGATGATGCACCCTCTGGATGTGATAGGGGTAGAGGGAATCTTCCCTAAGGGTCCGCCACACCCTCATGCGAGACAAGTTCAGTCGAGCTGATATCCTGCGCGTGCTGATGCTGGGCTCTTCGTGCACCAAATCCAGGATTGCATCTTCCACGCCCGGAGCGATCCGTCTAGGACGTTCGGCCCTCGGAAGCGCGAACGAACCATAATCCCTCAAGCGCTGATACGCCAGGGAGATGGTGCGCCTATCTGGTGCTCTCCTTGCAGGGAACCGCCTCCTGTATTCTTCAGAGGCTCTAATCGCACTGCCGTTGCAAAAGCCGTAGATGTAGATCATATCCGTATACTCCGAGTTTGAAAAAACGTACGGCATCCCGAAAACTTGTCGTAGGTGTACCCCGATCAACGGCAGCCACCATCTATCTAACGAAGTTCCGACGTGAGTGTTGACGATACGATCCAGTGATTTTTCTGGACGAGTGGCTTAAGTGATTTTATCGCATATCTACTTTGAAATACAATTGATAAATGGGTGGGAAATGCTAAAAAAAATATTCAATGACGACAACAGGAAGTAGAGTATAGGATTTAGTTACATACCTTCGCACTGATTAATGAGCGTGCGATCTTATCATGAGGAAAGGATAAATGGAGACAATTTGAAGATAAACGGTAGTACTCTCGAGGAAACTGTGATACCAGTATCATATCGAAGATCCGCGAATAAACAAGGAAAACGGTAATATTTCACAATTTATAGATAGCATAAAATTCAAGGGAGGGACCGCGAAGTGATCAGTGGCGTATTTGTTCGGAGTCACCGTCAAGTGAATGCGGAGTGTGAAAATTCCACAGTCTCACTAATCACTCATTCTCATTGACAGGCTTCGAACCCTGACCTCCCAAATTAGCGCAAGGTGCCCACCATACAAGTTACTCAGGATTTTTCTTCCTCTCCCCACTTTTGTTGGCTTTAGACGACATGGTGGTCCAAGGCATAAAGGAAGAAGGAATTGTGAAGGAAAGCTTGAATTATGTCACTCTTTACCGCAGGATATTTTCTTTGCCCTGCTAAAAAAAATAGCCCCCCGCTGTTTGAAAACAATCCATGTAATCACTTCCGATGGATTTTAAAATGTTAAATTTTGAGTATATTCCATTAATTCTTTCTGACTGTCTTTTTATCGTAAGTCTATCAGTGTAGTCGCATTCTCTTTACGCCCCACCGATAGCAGCGTGACGCTAGCGTAGAAGTCCCAAGAAAAGGTACGTTTTTCCTGACGTCACTTTTTCAAAATATCCGCCAAAATTAAGAATATTCATCTCAATATAAAAGTTCCTTTCATTAATGCCCAAAAAAAAATATTTGACAGTGACTGAAAATGTAAATATAAATCTTCTAAAGGGAGTAAATGGATTTCGGTTGAAACGCACGAAGGATAACTTATTAGGATGCTTTTGAGGAGGCATAATGAGCGAAAATGGAACTGCGAGCGAAATGTGGGACACAATGGATTATTTTTACTGACAAACAAGACGGCAAAATATGGCGAAATTGTACCTGAGTCTTTTCCTTGCAATCGAAGATACACCTAGACCATTTTTCACTGGGTTGGCTACATCAAGACGCATTAGGCCGGTCCTCATTTTTCAGAATTGTGAAAAGTTATTTTAAAAATATAAAAATTGTTAAGTTACTGTAAAATAACGGCAACCCGTGTCCTAAGTAAGTACTGAGGGCCCTAAATGGCCGAAAAAGTACTATTCACTGGCAAAAACACCAAAAGCGATTTTTTGAGCAAGCTAGTAGACAATTCGCATAAATATTCTGAAATAAGTTGTGCATAATTTTCCCAACCTTTCCTGTGTTTTCGCCTTAATAGTATACATGCGGTCAAAGCTGAACAAATTTTGCGAAAAACGACCACCCTCGATTTTTCTGAAAAGTACCGCCTTGATCCTTCTGCAGTGGTTTCATGAATTTATTTATTGTCAAAACTGTTTATGTAAAAAATTGGCTGAAAATAGGCTCCGCCATTTTGTTAACATATTTTTTGGTAAAAGGTAGTTTGGTGGAGCCAAGATCCAGCCAGGTACAGTGGACCGAAGCAATGGTCGAGCACGACCCTTTTCGAACCGTTTCCTCGGGCTCCCAGAGATAAGCCGGGACCTCGGGAGACGACCATCCCAGCAGGAGCCCACCCCTACCGATATGACCTGTCCTAGTACATTTTTTACTAATTCCAATACTTAGAGGTTAATAAATACTCTAATCATATTCCTCGCGGTTGAGCGATTAAAAGCGTCTGTTGATCGAGGTTCTACGATGAAAAATAATGATTTTATGAACAGTGATAAAATTGAAGCCGATTGCCTCCAGAGAACTGGCAACTCCGAAGTTTTGTGAGCGGAGGGGGAAAGAAAAAAAATCCTTTTTCTAAACCCACTCCACTTTTTAGCTGGTCCACGTGAACGAGTGTATCCGGAATTCTGTACATCTGCATAACTCAATGCGAGCCACTTGTAGAGTGTATGGCAGGGGGTGACCATATACCAGGATTCCCTGAAGCGCGCTCCCCAATGGAAAAGTGAAAAATTAAAGCATGCAATCTATATCTACATAATAGCCAGCGAACCACCTCCAGGGTGCTTTGCACGGGGTGATCAATCACCAAATTCAGCGTGTTGGAGAACCGCAATATGTACACCAAACGGTCATAAAATGTTACTATTAATAATAGTAACAAAAAATACGTGCATATGCATTTGTTTCAATATTTCAGCACTTTACTCAATTCCAAAAATGTAGTATCTTGAGAATTGGTGAAAGGACATTTCAGCTGAGACTTGAGCGCAGTAGCCTCTTCCCGTATCTAAAGAAATCGCATGATAGATAGCAAAGATATTCTAATAGAGAATTCTCGGTTTCGGTTTTGTTGAAATAATACTAGGAAAGAGCGACTACAAAGGGAATGATATTAGCTACTTCTCCCACATGAGAAACCATTTGGAATACGCTGCCAGTGTTTGGGATCCTCATGAAATAGTCTTAAAAACAGAGTTAGAACGAGTGCAAAAAAGAGCTGCCAGGTAAGTGAAAAGTCGTTACTATAGTCTTGTAAGTGTAACCGACCTCTTACCGAAGATTCACGTTTTGCCTGAGACTTGCCTTTCAATCTTACAACCAAAATTTAGAATTTTCATCCGTGTAAAACATCAAAGCTATCAATTATTTCCATCCACGGATTCTCATCAGCTATGGAAACCACTTCTGAGGCAGGAATTAACACTTCCATATTTTATTATTGGTCATTTAAATTGATGTTCAGCCATTTACCTACACAATCAATACTTAAATTTGCTATCATTTCATGTGAAGGTATTGTCCAAATATGTCCATTTAAATTCCAGATACATTAAAACTATATTTATATCGAATTGGAAAATCATAGTACATTTAAAGCTATCGCAGCTTCTCTTGTCACATAAATACACCAATAATCATGCAACATTTATGTGACTCCGTCATCGGACTTTATATACTCTAACACCGCCTTGAGATTCTTAACTTCTAACTATGGTGGATCGCATGGAAGGCCAGACTCATCAGCCAAAACTCCCTTAAGAGGCCTCAAAGTCGCAAATTAGGACAAAATAGACTTATCTTAGGACAAACAAAAAGGTTCAATTAGGATTTATTTCTTAAAAGGATACTGAACTTTCGACGCGTGGCGATTATTGGGAGCATTTCCTACCTATAAGTTTCTCGGAACATTACGAAGGGTAGACGAGGAAAAGGGGTTTGAGTACATCTCTCCGTGGCGTGGTGTGCCGATGGTCAAACCCGCTGTCAATCATGCTGTCGCCTATCCTTGATTCTAAAACTGCGGTCCCTTTACTTAGCGAAATGCATCAGTCGTAGGGCGTGGTTAAAATTCAGTGAAGACAAGAATTGGAAGCGCATTGATAAGATGCAGTCAGTGGGCGCTCTTTGGCGCCTCAGATCACGACACCTCAAAATGTTGTTTCCTTTTTTTAATTACATATTATACCTACCATTTCTTTTTACTTTTAGCGGAGGTATTCATCTCCAATATTTTTTAAATTGTACTGATCGAAGGGCCATCTTTATCCTCAAAAGTCGATTTGAAAATTTGAAATTGTTATAAACTAGATTAAGTAGTTTAAATTCATAAAATAATACACTAATTACCTTTCTCGATTAAATAAATTAATAACGAGCCATTTTATGAATTGCTACATTCCTAACATCTGAAAATATACGCCTATTACGAAGACAGAATCTCGTCAAATTTCAATTGTACATCATTTTTGATCCGCTGACCCTAGCGTAAGTTCAAAAAGACATTAGTATTTGGATCACCCACGGATTGATCGATATGTATGTACTTCTGGGCGGTATGAGCAAATTTGCAAGTGGGAAACGCAGGATACTGGAATAGCTCAGTCCCTTTACCCGCGAAGGGTAAATGTTACAATAAATGAACTTTGGTGAAGGAAGCGGTGCAAGACTCACAAGCATCGCCATTTAAGTGCATCGAAAAACAAAAACTGAGATTTTAAGAGAAAAAATTAACGGACGATTCAACTGTTTACAATAATTACGATTGTCTTGAGAGGGCGACCAGAAGCTCAGGCCAGAGAGAAGTGAAGTGCAGGAAAGAAACCTGGTGGAGAGAAACCCGGCGTCGGAATTAGCCCGGTGTTAACGAAAGGCACCAACGGATGAGTAGCCAAGAAGCGGTTATCCGAGCTAGAAATGAGCTCGTGTCAACATAAACCTTTCAGAATGAAGTGCTGAGGAGGCCGATTCATCGCAACGTATATCTACAGAAGTAGATTACGGATCAAAGCACGGAAAAATGTAGGTACCTCTATCGCTCAAATTCTATCATAATCGAGAGATAAAAATAGATAAAAATTGTTTGGGAGAACATTTCCAATCAATAAAAGCCATATGAGGAGAGGACTGCAAGAAATTTAATGATAGTCCATAGTATTGATCATAATTGTAAGAGTACATCGCCAATGTCCAGCGGAATGGTTAATATAACCGTAACCGAGATATCATGTTACATGGTCATAGATTAAATGTATCTACGGAACAGATGATTCATTTAATAAAAGAATGAAAAGTAAGCGAAATTACATGCAATAGGTAAAATACGTCGGCGAAAAAAAAACAGTAAAAAACTTAATCATGACAAAAACGCACGCTAGAGCCACAGCTTAAAGTAATGGACAGCATTTTCTGCCTCAATGATATTTCAACGAGTTCACCTAGAGAGCTCTAGCCCTACAGATATTTTTCCTTTTAGCACACCTTTGAGCAAATCTCAACGCATTCTCCTCCTACATGAAGCACATGGCAACATGGCAGGGCATACATTGGGAAGTACCTACCCCAAGTGCGCATACTTTACTCCCTAAAGGAGTATTCAAAACTGAACGTTGTTAATGAGATTTTTTATGATTCATTAGCAGAAGACGGGACAAATTATTTGGCCACATTATGAGGCACGATGGCCTGATGAAGACAATCGTAGAAGGACAGGTGGAAGGGAAAAAGGGCAAGGGTGGCCCCGAATGAGTCACATAGGACAAAGGGTTATAAAGAATGTAGAAGAGAGGAAATATGTAGCTATGAAAAGGTAAGCGGATAGGAGAGAGATATGGAGAGCCTCGTCAAACCAATCCTGGGATAGTTGACTGATGATGATCTTGTTTTAAAGCTAAGGTATTTGGATTTATTCAGCGTGTATTTAATGAAAGGTTTTAATTAGTGCTGTGTAGGTATTATGTATTTTTTATTTTAATGTACTAGAAGGGTTACCATCTGAAATACTATATATATTACTATAATATATGTATGGGAAAATTCTTAAATAACATGCTCCACGAGAATAAAGACAAAATAAGCTCGTAACCATGTATGATAGAAAAGATAACAAGAATTAATAATTGCATGATTGTAACGGAAAGCCTGAAAGGAAGATAATTTCAACCTAAGACACCATGCAGGATTAAAAAAAGCAGCACTTATAATTTCGCGGCGTAATAGAAGGAAAAAATTAATTCTAGGAATGAAAAGAAGAAAACAAACTAAATTAAATTTATGTATTTCTCCCTTCCTGACGAATACCGTTAAATAATTTCATTCGAATCATAATCGCACTTAGCGCACAAGTTATTGCAACATAAAGTCTACATAAAGTTTGTGTCTTCATGAGCCTTTCTCCCTCATTTGAACAACGCAAGTTTATCATCAAACTAAAAAAATTTCAAATCAACGCTTGCCATTTCGAAAGGTGTCACCATGGAAATTATCTTGAAAAACTTCTAAAATAATCTTCGGGGATGCCAAATAATCACATTAATGTACCATGACATTTAGATAACAATAAAATAAAATGGGTCAGCAGTAATTTAAATTGCCGGACATCCGTAGATAAGTCCTTGCTTAGCAATCCTTGGCATGTTTCCGTATCCCGGCAACGCGAGTTTCCAACATGAAAACAGAGAAGTTTTCATGCACTAATTTCTAATACGCATGCACTAATTTCATAAATTATTAGAAATTAGTGCATGCAGAGTTTCAAGATGCTATCTCAAAATATCCTTTTTTCGATGCATAGAATTTTCGCCAATACAAAGAAATGGAATATATAAAGAAAATGTATAAATACTGGAAAATATAAAGAAAATTTTACCCAATAGCAAAGCCGCTTCATCATAATATCATCGGAATATCATTCCTCCTGTTACAGCAATCGGATGGTAAGTGATCATAATCATTTCTCAAAAGAGACTCTTATGCAAGCTTAAAACTTAACCAATCATAATATCGTAATCAGGTATGCCACACGATTGTGTAACCAATCACCATCAATTTCATGAAGTAGCGTGAGGGAATCAGTAATCCACTTGGCATGCAGTCTCTGTGAATGATAAAAATGACAAAGTTCCGATGACTGCAGCCAAGAAAGACAGTATCATACGACAATGAAAAAATATGTTCACATTTGTAAATGAGTCTTCGGTGAACTAATCAAGTCAAGTAAATAAGTTGATGCTATTTAAAGCTAACTACTTCTTTCCATTGTTACACGAAATTACAAACTAATTACATCACTACACTAACACTAAACTCTCTGGTATATTTTAATGTGAACAACTACTATTCCATAGGGATAGACGAGCAAGCCTGGATGTGGAATGGGAATATATGAGCTTACATTCCACATCAGTATGCGATATAGCGGCCGAAAGGTGGCATTTAAATGTTAAAAACAAATTCAGTAGATAGACGAACCGTATGAATGCAGAGATAAACCAGCAAGCAATGAGTGGCATTGAAAAAATTCCACATATTGTTAAACTAGCACGAGGAATTTGAATTGATAAATATTGCCGTTACAATTCCCGCCTCTTATTCTGTAATAGTTCCCTGAATATCTGTTAGATGGCGTTGTGTGTGGGCTAGGAAGATTGTGTCCAGCGTTAGCCGGTACCGATTACTATCGCACAAATGTCGCCTAAAACAAATGGCATAGAAATCGAAACTTCGTTCAGCCGGAATAGTGCCAATTTAACATATTTAACGATAAGGAAATTATTATTACCCAGTGCATCATAGTTAGAGACTGGATTCACAGTAAGTTCCTTAGAAACAGGTTTCTATTAGAGAAAAAATTCAAATCATCGCATCCTCTAATCTTAAAAAAAATGTATAATACGATTATTTCTAGAATTACTAATTAAGTGAATCATGGCTTATTATTACGGATGAGATGTTATGAGAAAAAAGTCAGTTTCAAGTAAACCGGTTGTTTTGACTGAGTAGAGTAAGTACTTGAGTAGTAAACCTGATTAAAGAACCGGTTATTTTCAGGTTATATAACCTGAAGCAATGGGTATTGCATATCTCCATAGATGTATAGCAATTTTCACGATTTATAAAGTAAACTGTATCATGATTCATGATTGTATAAATCTAAGTGTACAATCTTCTTCTATATAAAAAAAATAAATTGCTCTGAATTAGTCTCGCAAAAACTCGAAAACGGCTGGACCAATTTTGCTAATTTTGGTATTAAAATGTCATTAAAAGTTCAGGGAACGTTCAAAAAATATCATGACGCAGGACTCATGAGGCCCTGAAATGGGCCCTGACCAATTTTCACTAGAAACACATGTAAAGTTCGTTATTAATACCAGCAGGCTTAACTTTTTTCTTTTGCATATTTAAATTAGTGATAATGGTCACATACAGTTGAAACATTCATCATTCGAAAAAAATTCTTGTACTTGTAATCGATGTACGTTTTTCGAATAATTTACGGAGAATTTTGAAAAAGCATTCTTAAAAACGCTGACATTTTAGCGTTTTCGGCATTCTGTCCCCTTGACGACCGTCAGTATTGTTAATGCAGTTTGAAATCTTTTTCTAAGTTTATTCAATAAATCCTTTGATTTAGTCATTTTCTTCATTTGTTCATTTGCCATTATTACTGAGTATTCACAAATTTATTGCGCGTAAACATTCTTGTCATACTCTAGACTAGTTTCGTCACTAACCGTTTATTGTTTTTGTTAAGTCAGTCATTCATTGATTCAGTTTGACATAACGATACTATTTATCGCTAAGGTCGCAAGAGCTTTCTTTTCTTTGATTATTTACGATTCTAAGGAGATGACGACCAAGCTCGGGTTGTTGAATTCAGTCAAATGTGCGACGAGCTACCTTACGTGCTAACTATACTGATGACTAGCGGAACACATGTAATAATAGTAAAAGTAGTATTGGTAAGGCAGAATTGCGGTATAGAGAGACTGAAAATGAGGCAGATAAATGCAATGAGTTCGTAAACATCAAATACAACAACAGCGAGCACGACACAATGAAATTAATCGATGAAGACGCAGTTCCTATGTGATCCTGGAACGAATAGCATTCCACTAAGATCGGGTTGTAGATTATTGTGCGGATAAATCAGTAGCAGTTGGGAAAATTAAAATCAGTCGTCAATATTGTAAGGCACACAGCGGTGAATTTACTGGGATGGGAAATGATTCTAAACACTTATTGACCACCATTCAAAAATATGATTTGCTTCCATGACTTTGGCCTCTTTGTACATTTAAGAACCGAAAAACTGAAAAAATATTTGAACCGAAGGAATTAAATAGATGAAATCTATTGTAACTGTGTTGTATTTAATGTTGAGGAAGATATTATATTTATTTGAATTGTAAGGAAGTTTTTTTAATAACCGCATTTATTAGTAATAGGCCACCAACGGTACTGACCGAAAAAAGTTTTAGGTAGGTACTTATTTGTTGACATAATTATATCTAAAATAATGATTAGATAAACGTGGTTGAAAGACGGGACGAGTATCAAATGTTTGGACTTCCACAGATATTTCATAACCATGATTTGCCAAATCGGTTCAGCCGTTTTCGAGTTTTAGAGAGAAGAATTATGTTTACGTAAATAAATGGTGATACGAAGTTAACCGGGTCATTTAGTATGCAATAAATATTGTATCGACGTGATTTTGGCAAAAATACCTTGTAAAATATCTCTGAATGGTAAATTAGGCAGGAATAGATATCAACATCTATTCGTTCTACCCAACATATCCAGTCAATTCCCTATATACTACATTATTGCTCGCATGCCATCACAATTCCTGTGGAGCCATAATTTCTTGCTACAAAATCGAGCTGCTAATTACGCACAGAACTTAAGCTCGAATCCTAAAGTCCTCACTCCGAGTTCATATTCATTCATCTAATATTTTCAGTTGTTGCAATTCTTAATTTGTGACTGATGTAAAATCTTTGTCGCAGTCTAAGCAATTTAAATCGCAGAAATGCTTTAACATAATTAAATTTATGTTTGAATCCATATAATGAGACATATGATAAAGGCGATGATCGTGGGACAAATAGATGACAAGATTGGAAAGTGAAGACCTCGATTAGCATATGTGGAGCAGGCGAACAAGGATTCAAGGCCGTTTTACACGGGGCACGGAATTGCGCAGGTTAGAACTGCATTAATTTTTAAAATGGCGGGGAAAATGCGCGAATGCATGAACGAAATTAGAACAGGGGCTATTGTGCCATCTCACGTCCACGCAATCTCGCATGTGTTCTAGCAATTCACCGCTTTACACGACGCAATTTTGACTGCGCCTTCCTACACACGTCAGATTGAGCAAGAACGTGCCCCATGTAAAACGGCCTTTAAAATGGAAACGATCATAAAAGCAGTGGGAGTGTTTCAGGGATAATGTTTAAGTTCCAACATGTTAGTATTAATATAATTAAAATAAGACATTGCAATGTATCCACTGAGTTTTATTATTACACAACGCGTTTCGTCGTTACAAACAACATAATCAGTGGAAACATTGCAATGTCTTATTTTAATTATATTAAGAACTTCCACCATATCGTGCCCAACATCATACAAGATGTTAGCATACATTTTTTTCACATCCACGCTTTCAGGCCACACAGCAAACACAACACATTCTCCAAGTTTCATACGAATATGCTATATATCTCCAAAGAAGCGTCCCAGTCACTTCAATTGTGCACCCATAAAAAGTCTTCCCCCCCACGCATTGATTCGAAAATAAATGAAAAATTCTCTCGGAGTCGAAACATTCAATCCAGAGCTCGGAAATACTGCGCACATTCCAGCAACGACGAATTGACGCTTGGAATAAGATGACGCGCATTCACCCACACGCCCAAATTATCTGGAACTGCGTGATGCTTTTCGCAATATTTCGACAGCAATGGTGGTTTCTTTGATTTATAATCGAATAAAAGGACGTCCGCATTATTTTCCACTCAGTAGAGATGGTCGTGGAGGTTGGGTCAGTTGCATGGGCGAATATCTACCCTCTTTAGAATACCCTCAGAGTTCAACCTTCGACCCCACCCGAGCGAATATATGAAGATGAATATTTGACAACTACTTGTTGGCGATCGTATCTTATCATAAAGAAGAATATGTAATTGCAAGAATGTTTATTGGGAAAGTAAAATTAGTGTGAAAAAATCTCTCATCTATAAAAATGTTTCTGGGGCTCTGGGAGGCTCCCACTAACGGATACGATAGTGATGGACAGGGATCATATTGCCTTCACATGACATACTTAACAGTAATTGACACTATGCGATAACTGAAAGATTGAAGTTTCCTTTGCAACATTCCTGCTTTTCATCTACGTCATTTTTCATCATATAATCGCTATCATCATTACGTTACTACGTCAAAATAACTCATTTTTCTAAATTCTCAATGGATAAATATTAAATCTATGAGCAGAGATTCATGCGCACCCAATAGTGCTTTAATTTTACTTGCGTGGAATTAAATGCGAGTGAGAAATTTACTGAAATTCGGCGTCTAGAAATTAAGAGTTCTTGATTATTTTCAACAAAATTAAACATCCTATTCTAAGAAGGTATCAACAGCGGTATTTTGATTTATAATCACATTTACACTTCCCTGAATTCCACATATACCGTAAAAACCTTTTGTAATTTATTGAAAGTAAGCAGGAGTTTTTGAGCATTATTGAAGTTAAATAAATCATTGAAATCACTAGATTTACCATGTAGTTATACTTAAAATTTCCTCTCTTAATAAGGGAATTCCATTCCGATTTCAAGAAGTACAGCAACTCTGGGTGATGAAAAATTGGGCCTCAAATGCAAGATTTAATTTTGTAAACTACGGACAGAATGTTTTCAAAATAAAATTCTTGTATTCATTGCTGTCGAATTTTTAATTCCACAAATAGTATTAATACTTTATCTTCAGCAGGAAAATGAAAAATAATTTTTTAAAGTAGATGAAGCAGATAAAAGACGATAATCATTGGTCAACAATCCTAAGATTGGTTTGACGCAGCTCTCCATTTCTCTCTCCTATAAGCTAGCCGTTTCATAGCTACGTATTTCTTCTCTTCTACATCCTTTATAACCTGTCCGATATAACTCATTCGGGGCCGTCCCTTTCCCTTCCACTTGTCCTTCAACGACTGTCTTCATCAGGCCGTCGTGCCTCAAAATGTGGCCAACTTAGTTGTCCTGTCTTCTGCTTAAGGCTTTTAGGAGACTTCTCCTTTCTCCACTCTTCTTAGCACTTCCTCATTAATTACACGCTCAATCCATTTTATCTTCATCATTCTTCGGTAGCACCACATTTCGAATTCTTCCATTCTTCACTTCTCTGCTACTGTCAGCGTCTAAGCCTCGCTTCCGTAGAGAGACATACTCCATATGTAGCATCTGATGAATTGTTTCCTTACTTCTATGCTTGTATTCTGTAAGACGATTCTTCATTTTGTAGAAAGCCCTCTTCACCTGCGCTATTCTACTGTGTATTTCTTTCTTGCTCGTCCACCGTTGGTAATTTGGCTTCCCAGATAAGAAAACTCTTCCACCTCTTCAAGCTTATGCTTCCCTAGCTTATTGTTTGTCTTACCCTCCTCTCTTTTGCAGCAAACTAATATCTGAGTCTTCCTTCTGTTGATTTACAGCTGATATCTGGCCATTGTCCTTTCCATATTTGTCGAAGTCTTTTTCAAATCCTTCTCTGCGTCGGCTATGAGTACTATGTCGTTAGCAAATCGCTGCATACAATTTTTTTCTCCGTGACCCATCGTTGGCTTCATAGATGGCTTTCTCGATGTAAACATTAAAAACTATGATAGAAAGGGCACAACCTTGTATCACCCCTTTTCCTATTCTTGCCTCTGCGCCGTTGGATCCACATTTGATCACAGCTACTTGTTTTTTATAGAAACTATGAGCAATTCTACGATCATTGTAGAGTACTCGGATTCCTTTCAGAATTCTAAGCATTGTATTCCATTCCACGTCATCAAATGCCTTCCATAAATCGACAAATGCTATTAAAGTTGGTTTGTTTTTCTCCATTCTCTTCTCTATGACCAGCCTAAGGGCCAAATTTGCGTCCATTGTACCCCTGATTTTCCTAAATCCGAATTGGTCCTCATCCAGGTATTCTCCTGCTCTTCGTTCTATTCTCCTGTAAATGATTCTTGTCAGAATCTTCGACGCATGTGTCGTCAGGCTTATGGTCCTAAATTCTTCGCACTTCTCTGGTCCCTTCTTTTTGGGGTATGGGAATGATCATGTTCCTCTCGACGTCACTAGATAAATCTCCTGTTGAGTACATATCGCAGATAGTTTTAAACAGTTGAGTTATGACCTTATCTCCTGCATTTTTTATTAACTCTGCTGGATTGTCTTCTATTCCTGGGGCCTTATTCTTTCGCAGCTCTCTTATAGCAGCGTCAAATTCCGATCTTAAGATGCTCGCTCCAATGTCATCCTTTTCAACTTCACTTTCCTCTTCGATAAATTTTGAGCTAAGTTTGCTTCCGTTGTATTCCAGATATTCCTCCAGGTATTCCTTCCATATCCCCGATTTGTATTCGTTTACAATTAGAATATTTCCACTCTTGCCCCTTATGGTATTACATTTTGTGTTTCGTTCCATGAATTCCTCACTATTTTATAGGCCGCTTCCACTTTCCCTTGTACGAGGTTATTTTGCACGTCCTCACATATGTTCCTCATCCACGCTTCTCTGGCTTTCCTCGCTTTGCGGCAAATCTCGTTCTTTATCCTCTTGCAGCAAGCCTGTCCTTCCTCAGTATTCGTATTCTTATACTTTCTCCGTTCTTCAATGAGGTCTAGGACTTCATCCGTGATCCATGGCATTTTCTTCTCCCTAGAATTTATCTAGCGGCCTCCTGAAGCCCACTTTTCATATTTGCCCATCGCCAAGTCGCGGCATCTTCACAGGTTTAACACTTTTAGTGCCGGCCTCTAATTATAAAGCCCTACTGAAACATCCAGCCATTTTTACTAAAGTCGTATTTTTTTAAAAACATTAGCATCGAAAATATATTTATATGGATGTGTATTTCAATAAAAATGTACTTTTTTCTTCTTATTGTATGAGTTGAGTAACATTTATTGCTAACTTTTAAATATATTTTTAAATAATGAAAACCTGCTGTTTTTTAAAAATAAAAATTTGCAACTAATGATGTACCGCCATAAAATGCATAAGTAATATTTTTTTATCACGCTCAATTTGACTAATTGAAACCATGGAAATCATACAAAAGCATTGTTCCAAGCAAATCATTCAAAATCCTGGATGACAAAAAGGATCACTGCACCATCAACGAACGGTTCTTTCCTTCAAAGAATTTTCACACAAAGTAGGCTGAGATAAGGGTGCCGGTAGCTGCAGAGGACTTTTCGTCCTCAAGACATTACAAGAACTCTTTTTCCATCGAGCAGTTGATTTTTGAAATAACAGAACCACATAGCAGTAAACTTGAAAAGTACCACGGGCGAAATATTACAGCTTCACGCATACAAATTCAATAAAATAGATAGACGTAATATTAAGTACATGGCACGTAAAGTGTTAATGTATCATTTAGATGGCCTATCTCACCATGGGATAGACCCATGCCCTCTCCAATTGCTGCCGCTTTTCGTCCATGACTGCTTATTCGATGGGTAAACTCGCTTACATCGCAGCTTACCTCTACATCTAGACATGTACCCACCATCCGCAACCCGGTGGACGCACTCGGTGGATTAAAGCTCAGTCGCGAGAAAAGAAGATCAAAGAAAAGATGATAAAAGGACATTACCTGCGGTCGCATGATATTAAGGAAACTATAATATGAATAATTACCGTACTTTGGCAGTCATTGCAGAAGAAATCTTACGCAATGACTACCGCAAGTTTCCCACCAATAAGATACAATAACTCTACTAATTATATTTATGGTAATAACATTTTAACGATTGCTTTGTAATGAAACGAATACGTTTCGATAAGATTAGAGTTCTTCATATACTTCAGAATATTTTACCGTTTATTTCTTGACGTACTTATTGGTTTCCATAATTTTATTGTTTGAGCCTAAGGGAATTCCTTTCTTCATTTCAAAGCCATGCTGACGAAGATACTATCAGGAGGTCTCAGATTGAACAGCAAAACTTTTCAATTTTGGAAATTCACCCTAAATAATAAAGAAGTAACTAATGATTTATACACTTAGTTATTAATTCTTCGCAACCGGTTGAAGGGTAGTATAAACTTCTCAAATCATGTATAATTATTACAATTGCGAAAGCTACTGCTGCCTATATGATACGAGGATGCCTTAGATTATCCGAACTAATGCGCAGCGCGAGTTATAGAGTTTTGCGCAATTTTGAGCGGGGAGCAATAGAACCCCGGGAGGAAAATTTTTTATGTTTATGTTACTACTATTTTATAATATTATTATTGATTTTCTAACCTTAGAGATTAATGTGACCAAATTTTATCAAAATCTCAGATATATGAAGGCTTTATGCAGTCCGAATCGGCGCGGTATGCTTCTTACGACACTCAGAGGAAATTATTCCTTTAGTAGTTAAATTACAACATCCTATACCATAGGCAGACATAAGAAGGTCACTTGTGGCTGGCCCACTGAATTGGGGTCCCATGTTTAGGCAACAAATCGGTTTTATACATAAAACTAGCACTTCAGACCTGATATCCCACTCATTTCATCTGATTTCTGTTAACTGACAAATATATATTGTCTGGCTGAATAAATCAATGATGACATTGTTGTTTTTTGCGAAAATTTAAGATTTTCAGCTGACATTTTAAAATGTTAAGCGAATATTTATACACAAGATATGAATCGATTTAAAAAATCAAATACATATGTAACATCGATACATTTTGGCATGTTTTCCGGATATTACAGCTCACCACGTTAAGGAATAACTGGTACAAGTAGTCGAGGCACCCAAGTACACTACCACATCGCGTTACCAAAAATATTTACAGAGAGAGAGTCAGGCTCAGAAGCACAGAATCCCGAGGAGCGTTTTGGCGGTCAATCCAAGTTTTTCCCTCGGCAGTCATTTACATTTTTTTTCTCTTTGTTTTGTCCAGGAAAATTTAAGAAAGGTATGGTTTTTGGTGTTAGGCTGAAGGGGGAGTTTGAGGAAAAAGCAGCTTTGGGGGACCAATGACCTCTTATTCGCTTCCATCCTTCGGCGCAGACGGCGTTTTCTTCGCGACTTGAGCGTTGACGAGAATAACGCGCGTCAGCCCCATTAGCAACACACCACCTCCGAAACCAGCCATTCTCTCTAACTCAATTGTTGGCAACAATGCGATGGGAAGCCGCGTCAAGCGGGCGTTTCCCCCGCAACCAGTGCACACAACAATATGGCTTCTTCCTCGACGCCGGTCACTTGTTCGTTTTGCAGTTGTGTCGGTAAGGAGCAGGGGCAACGATCCCTATCACAGCCCCCAAGGCTGTGAGCATCGCTTGTTTTGACTGTGCAAGAGTGGAGGGCGACGGCCATTTGTTTTGACGCCACGCGTGGGAAAACAGAAGGAGGTGACAAATGCTTTGATATCGACTCAGCGGATACTGCCAGAGACTGAGAACTATAAGGGATGATTCCAGGGGATTATTATTTCGCCAAGTTTAGTCCAATGGCCACAAAATTTATGATTTATTCACAAAATCCATTCTATTATAATCTTTTCCTATCCATTCCATTAATAAATTTTGGATTTGGTCTTCAAAATATTAATCAATTTATTTATGTTGATTAATGTATGCATTATTGTAATTTATAAAATTAAATTAAAAATGACAGTTTAATTGAATTTTAACTTTGATTCAAACGGCTTATTCTTGTATATACGGTAGACTATGATGCTATAAAGTGTGCCTTTCCCCATTGTACTGTAGAAGAAACCCTCATGGATGATCCATCGCCTGGATGAATAAATAGTTCGATTATCATACTCCAATACAACCAACTCTAATACGGACAAAGGCGCCGCGACGAGAATTACAATATGATGCTGAAAATTTAGTTAAGGGTCAGTTGCGTCGAATGCTTTGACTTTTCTTCACTCAAAGAAAACCAAATATTTTATTATTTATTTGAAGAGTTTATTTAGCTATAAAGCAGGACCACTATAAAAAAGGGCCCTATTATTATATTTTTTTTATTTTTCATTACTAGACTAAATTCACTAAAACATTAATTCATTCATTAATATTAGCATATGCAATGCTATATCTATAAAGAGTTGAAAAATTTACCATGACAGTAAAAACAACCACGGTCACGATGCAGACCATGCAAAATATTTCTATATTTAAATAAATTTTTATTATAAATGTAATTTTAGATTAAACACTACAAATTGTTACAGTAATTATTTAATGAAGCCCCTGTGTGCAACCTTGTACTGCACGAGCCTTTGTTTGCATTGCAGGAGCGTGTTGAGTGGTTGCATTTTTATTGAAATTCACTGCTCCACTACTATAAATATAGTAGAGTCTCAGTCATAATTTTTTATGAGATATTCATATGTGTATAAAGAACATTCTGTAAAATTTGCACTTGTGTTCATTCAGTCCCTTTTTAGACATTGACCTGCGAAAATCGACGTTAAAAGGCTTTCGGCATTGTTTGAAAAAGAGGTGAAAAAAGAGGTGCATTCTCAGTGCTAAAACTTGTACTGCAAGTAGGTTTTTAAGTATTCAACTCAGATACAACTTATTATTAGTGAGTCCCATATCCTTCATAAAAAGTCATGGCGTTAAAAAGTTTGTATTGAAAAATTTTTTCCTTAGTTTTTTACGGAAAGATTTTGACTAACTGTATGTTATGATAAAAAAATTAAAGAATGTTTTTCAAAAGTTCTTTTCATGATGAACACAATGTTTTTTAAATTATTCTTATATCTTTTAAAATAGCTTCGAAATTAACCTTAACGCCTACCACGTTTTTTCAATCCAAATTTGCCCAGCCGCCCTTTTAAAAATGGCTGCAAAAAAAGTATGGCTTGTAATAAAAAAATGGTGTTTTTTTATTTTCTACTTGTGGGGAAATAATGATAAAAAATCAGGACAATTAAAAATTAAATGTTGAGCAACATGGCCTGGGTGATTTGAAATGGATTAATCCCCGTGCGTTTCACTATGCCATTACTCGTTTCTTCGCCCTCGTCCACCCTCTCTGAGGAAAGCAATGTCAACGACTAGGGTGGACATAAATGTAAACCCCCCGACCGGGACATCGTCTGAGTTCTTGGGGGGGGGGTAAAGGATAAGGGAGGGTCCCCAGCGAAGTCCATAAACCTAACGCCTCACTAGATGGAAATGGGTTTGTAAAACTAAAACCAAAATTATTTTTATTGTTTCATTTTTTCCCATCTTTGTCAAACTAAACTCTAAACTCATATTGCCGTATTGTGTTACGCTTTCCATCATTAACTGTTATTATACAAACATAATTCCCGTAATGTTTGCTCAAAACCGTCGTAGAGAATTTTCGAAACCGTCAAGCGGTCTAAACCGGGACTGTCCCGGCCAAACTAAGACGGATGGCCACTCAAGCTATGACTATCCGCGTTCACTTGTCACCAAACAAGGAGAAAACTCGTTACCCCAATTACTCCGACCCACGGGGCTCTTCTTTCGCAATACTTGAACACCACTATGATTTGGTTGGAGCGCCTCCTTCGTATTGTACGGATGTATATGAAACGTCGTTCATGTGTTAATTTTGTGAAAATGTTATACTCGATCGGCATAGATTCATATGAATGCTACGCAGTTTGAAATGCAGAGATATGGAGTAATCTAAACATCACTAAATTGATCAATCATGGCTTAATATTTGAGAGTGGCTTATTTTTTTTTATTTTTATAGGATTAAACCTCTGAAAATGTGCTGAACAAAATTCGTAGTCAATGCGGGAAAATGATGTAGTTGGCGAATACAATTCTTATACAACAATGGGTTTTATAAAAATCATGATCTACCTGAGAATAGGATTTACAATAATAGTAATAATAATAAACTCATTTATTGTTCTAGGAGTGAACTCCTTTGGAAGATAGAAATTTTATGCAGTGGTGCGCAAGAAAAACAATATGGTAATGAGCCAATCAGAAAACAAATAAGGGAAGTGGTCATATGCATTGCTAACAATAGAAATATACAATTTTATCATTTAACAATGAACTAGAAATTGACTTAATTTCCTTTTTCTAACAGAAAAGCGAACATTAAACATACCAATTAACAAATAACACAACTTTTAAAATGGAAATTAAGCTTAACAAATGAAAAAAAAAGAACTAAATTGCTGCTTCTCGCACAGCAATGCACATTAATCACACCAATGAGCAGATAAATGAATTACAAGGTAAGTATTCATGGGTCTTTAGAAAGTAAGTGGGTGACAATCCTTTCCTTAACTGACAAATATTTCTCGGGTTTGCATCCCGGTTAAAGCTTTTATGTAAGCCTAATGTAATCAGCTGTTCCGGTAAATTCAATTACCCTCACCAGCCAGAGGACATTACAATATTAATGCGCAGGTGTTTATGTTGTCGGTGTAGTGTGGTGTTTGTGTTAGCAGAAACTTAAATACTAACATAGATATATTGTTTTATTAAAACATAGATTATAATTCACACAATTGAGAGAAGTAGCAGTAAATGGATTTTTTTTCTTTCTTTTTTATAATTATTTATAATTTTTTTTATTTTTTAGTTATTATTTTGATTTGATATTTATGTATTTTTTATGTATTTATTTGATTATATATATTATTTTTTATTGTATTTTTTTCATTCTTTTTTATTTGTTTTTTTTTTATGTATTTAAATGCATCTTTTTTTCGCCTATACGTTTTTTGCTAGTATAGGTATGCATTTAATAGATTTTTTTCTCATTATAAAGCATTGAATCATCAAGTAGAACAACAATTAAAAGACCTTCGCGAAATCGCTAATCCTAGAAGAAGATGGAAAGACATAGGAAAGACTCATAGAAGAGTTACTTGGTGAGGCAGTATATATGTTGTTGGAACAGTTGGATCGTAGTTCCAGATGTTTGTGAGGAGGGCTTACATAAAAGCTTTAACCTGGATGCAAACCCGAGAAATATTTTCAGAAGTATTCACCAGGAAAAACTTAAATCGTTTATCTTTCCTTAACTATTTCCTGTGATGCACTGTCTTTTACCTGTTTCGGCAAATCGTTCCACAGCTTTGAGACAACAACAGTAAATGATTTCTGAACTGTAGCTGTGCGGAGCTGTGGGGCATACAAAAAACAGGGACCTTGTAACAACATTAGTGTGTTTACAACTAGGGAGAAAAAGAACCCTTAAATACAGGGAGCTACCATATTTAAAGGGATTGAACATAAAAGAAGCCATGTTGCATTTTCTCCTTGATTTAAGATGAAGCCAGGGAACTCTTTTAAAATAAGGGGTAATATGTTCATTTCGCCGTAAATTAAAGATGAATCTCACACAGGAGTTCAACAGACGTTGTTGCATAATATTCAACTCCTCAGTTAAGCCATTGTACACAAGACTACAGTTGTCTAGGTGAGGTGTAAGTAGCATAGGTTGGGTGAAAGCGAGTAGAATTCGTTGTAATTTGAGGTACAATTTGGACGGGGGGAGGGCACGGTGTATAATCCAAAACGCTTCGTGCAACTCTACCTCAACCGGGAGAATAATTGAAACATGACCACATTCAAATATTTAGCAATTTGTAAAATAGCAATCGCTGAATTTCTTCACTTCTCCTTTTCATTCATCCTCACTCCAAAGTCATTCATTTCCATTCTCTTCACCTCCGATTCGAGCATTCATCGCACTCTTGCGTGCGCGTTGAGGCGAATGTGGTTTGCCGTCCGTCCATTGGTCCGGCGCGCGACACAGGCAAAGGATTAGCTCGATGGCAGGGGAGGGGATGGATATCATTTGATGGGCTATGAAGGTTACAGGCGAAGGGGTTGAGCGTGGGAGAAGTGTGCCAGGGTCAGGGTCGACCCTGATTCTACCGGAGGGAGTTGGATAGGGGAGGGTGCACCCGAATCGATCGGCGAAAGGAGGAACTAGTGAGAGGAGTGAAAATGGAGTTTAATTTCATTGTGGAATTGAAAATACTCTTAGAAAAAGCCTGGCTGTGAAATAGTGTAGAATGCTTAAAGCAAAATTCAGTCAGCTGTAACAGGAATTGTAACTTATGTGACCATTATCATTCCTAAGGTTCGAGCACGCATCTTAAAAATGTAACTTTTCGTTTAAATTTGATCGCTTGAAATATTTATTGAAAGCAATAGGCTCGCCACAAAAATTTTCTTTTATTATCGACTGCGATAGAGTTAGAAAAGTAAAGGGACCCCATCTCTATCGACACCCGAAGAAAAACTCCAGTTGTCAACCAATGATGATGGAAGAGTCAAATATCTAATTAGTGAACCTAGCAGACCAAATCTTAGATCTTAGAAGATTTTTGACCCGCGTAAATAAAGAACGGGCAACTATGTGTGTAAATTGTAGCAATGGACGCGTAGCGATGATGATGGGGAAGGAGGAATATAGGCATGATAACAATAAGGCAAGATCTAAGTAAATCCCCAAGTTTTCTGATGGCTGGATGAGGATGAAGCGACAATAGAACCGTCGGCAAAAGTTGGGATCACGACCCGGCTGCACCCCGACAGCAATTCGTGGAAAATAAAATTATTTTTGCGTGATATAATTGCGTAAGCGAAAGTTACGCCAGGCCATAAACTTCACGGCCGAAGATACCGCGATGATAATCTGGAAATAAAATGGAAATGGTGGTGGCGTGGAGGGGAGGGTTCTTCTGTGCAAGGTCGTCCCAAAGAGCCCTCGCAATATCCCGCGATATGATTGCTGATGTTGATTTAAATCGAAACCCTCCCACACTTACGCGCCCATTCAATTTCCTCGCGGCCTTGCAATGCCCTCGGCTGAACTTTTCATCACTTTCGCGAATCCCTGTCATAAGTTTCCCCTCTCCCCCGGATACGTCCCAATAAAAAGCCACCAGGAGACGCTGTTATTGCATTCGGAATTACTCACAGTCGACGCGTACAGCCGGAAAAGATTGTTTTTCAACGTTGGTATTATTGTTGCCCTACATTTCTCTGTCACGTCCAATTTTGCGGGTTCGCCAATAACTCATATTTATCCCTGCCAAATAAAACGAAATTGCAATATAGCCTCCGGTTGAAAGGGAAGAAGATATAATTATATTGTAGCAGAAAGTCGGTCAATTCAGGATTTCGTGAAAGATTTTGATATGGTGGAATGATTCTATCCAACACACTGCATTATCCCTTTTCAAAACGGATAAAATTAGCCCATTAAATTGGATAATCTATTTTTACTTTCGCTGAACGTTTAAACCAGCACTTTCTTAAACGAATGCCGAATTAGTTCGTTATCATAAATTTTTTCAAGTCTCACATTTTTAAGAAATTATAAAAATAAATCATCGGAGAGTCGGCAAGAGATTACGAACTGGAAGTTAAAATCGCATTTTTCCCAAAATAGGAATAACAGCTATAAACACGAGCCTTAAAAATCTTATCTGACATCATAATAATAATTCTACGGGACTCTTAAAATATATGTTGCATTACTAAATGTTGATAAAAAATTATTTTTTTTAATATTAGAAATGTCAGGAAATTATCTTCGTAAAAAAAACTAAAGAATATATGAAAAGTATATCGAAACGTTGGCAAATAATTTTGCTCATCATTATTCTTATAGTTCTTCTTGTGTCATTAAAAATGGAGGTCAAATTTATTTGTATCATAATAAATACTATTGAATATTTCTACAGCTTCAAAGAATTTAAAAAGACTAATAATTCCTTGGAATATTCGAATCGAATCGATACACATAAAAATGAAATATACTTCAAATTGACATATCACTTTCTTACTAAGTCCACCTCTAAAGATATTTCATCAACATTCACTAAAACATTTTTACTGCTCTTGCTATCCTTAATGCAAAATGTTTCAAAATATACTGGCAATACAGTGTCACACTTAGATGGGATATTCACCAAAGTGATAATTTTATATTAATCTTTAGACAATCTCTTAATACATGGGTATCTTTATTTTTACCACACTCGAAATTATAAGTGACACAGGAATATCTTCAAGTGCTTCATTTTCCTTGACATATCGTCAGGATCATTATGCCAAGGTGCACCAACATTGATAAAGAAAAATGTCTGACTTAGATTTGATACTTCCGAGGATTTGCACACGAATATCTGCGGGAAAGCGATTGCCGGTTACGGCGGTCAATTCGCTTTCATGCAATGAAGCTAAGGGAAAAACTGTACTGTATTTTTACTTATTTTTCGTAAAATAGAGTACAGCAACTGTATTAAGCTGTAATGGAATGCCTAGAGGCTAAGTCCAGGAGACATTCATTCGCCTCAAAATTATTACCTACCTGTGGAAGCTAAAAAGCGTTTGAGGATAGATTAACAAGTAGCAAACCACGATTTATAAATATTATTATATTGAACTCTCGATTATCATAACTACCCTTTGTGTCATTTTAAATTGCACCTTAGTTGCTAATGTTGAATCAATCAAGAGTACTTCAAGCAAAATAAGACAGAAATAAAAAATACTAAGAATGCGAACTCTAACTTTCGCATTTTTAACTCATCCAGATTCGAAAGGCTATTCAGATTGCAGTTTCCCATGAAGTCAATAAAAACCAAAATGATAAAATATATGTCTGTTCAGAGTATTAAATCTTTCGCGGGAAGTGCTCATACGTTAAAGAGTTGTTTTTTATATTTTCCAGGGTTAGTTTTTTATGCTCGTCCAATCACATTTGCGTGTTCTGATTTTGGAGGGAGAAATGAGGGCGGACCAGGAATATTGTGGATGGCGTAATTGTTTTCTAGACATTACTGGAAGTTAAATGTGACTAACTTTCTTCTATGGACTACATTACACTTACTTTCGTGATTATGATTGATCACCATAAGTGAAAAGATGTATATATATGGGGCATAACTTAAGCGAGATTATTAATCCAGATCATGCAGAAATTAAAAGCAGTTGACCAATTTTAACGTTTGACGCAGAAACAGTTATGAATCTCTTTATCGTAAGGCCACCGCACGCCCAACTCTTAATTAACGCTCTAAATCGCGTAATGCGTTTAGCATTCTGGTGTGCGTTGACTTAACGGTAAGCTGCAATGAAACGAGTCCGTCAGATGTAGATGAATTTAACAGGCGGAAGTGACTGTAACGGCATAAGGGATAAGGAAAGCTCGCCGATATTTCGCTGCGAATATCTCGAGAAGAAAACGACGAAAAACAAAACACGGTTTTTTCATTTTTCAAACTCAATCGCAACCGAAAGTAATGAAATAATGGTGCACAAGTCCGTAGGCATTTGGCTCTCCTGTCTAAGGATATATTCTCTTTTGCGGATTGGGATTCGAATCAATTATTCGTACACATTTTCATTTAAGGTGGCGTTGATCCAACCAAGTATTTACCACGATCAGTTCAACATGGTAGGAGCGTGGCTTTTTGCTTGAAATCACTTGATTGTTAAGATATATCCACCCAGGTTTCCCTTCTCTCCATTTCGCTTTCATCTTGCTTTGAGTAGTCTCGTAGATTGTCCCTGGAGACATTCCTTTCTCTCCAAATGTGGAGTTCACGTTTCGGGCAAATATCCAGCAAGCGGAAGAGGCGCCTTCTCTGTAAGTAAAAATAACATTCCCTCGGGTGCATCGTTATAATTCACTAACAGACGAGATCAGGTTGACAGCAGAGACTGCTCATTTTACAGCGCTAAATAAACATGCTTTCTCTAAACTTCTTGGGAGTCTAGTCTAGCTTAAGGAAAAAATTCTATTATCAAATTTTTGTGTAGTATAAATTCATAGGGTGTAAATGTTCCAAAAACATTAAGCTATTTACACCAATTATGAAGTTTCCCATGAAAAGATTTTTATTATGAAAATTGTTCTGCCATCCAAGAGGACATCTATTAATGTTAAAAATCAAGGTACCGAGGATTCGGATGATTCAACCCAAAAGTTTTCACTTTAGTACAATTTACATCTATACAAAATAAAAAGTCTCCACTGGCCGTAAAAAAGAGGGTCTCTTTTTTATTTTGTATTGATTAGAGACCGTAGAGCTTAATTTCTCCTTATACAATTTCCATCTCTTTAAGGTGATGCGAATTTGGCGCCATTTTTATTCAACTGCCGTAACTTAACATCAATCACAGCAATTATCTGCTATTAAGTAAAACAGCTAATTATATTTATAAACAAAGTAAATGAACTTAATTTATTTTAATGATGATTGCTACGGAAGAGCGAATTCACATCTGTTTCAGCTCAAGTGGGTCCAGCTAAAGTAAGTTTCAAAAACACACCTCAAACTCAACTCGACTCAGAAATCTGAACCGCAAAGGTTGAATGAGGACTCAAGATTGAGTGAGATTCTGCAATACGGCGCTGAGAGTTCATTCTCCGCCCCGTAAATCGCTAGAAAAACATCAGCCATTTATTGTACTCTGAAGCAATCATCCTCTCATTAGATCTTCTCTGCTCATGGACTCCTCCTTCGCCAATTCTATTCTCTTCCTTTTGTTCTTATTCTCTGGCAATTCAATGCCATAATATGGTCACTCACTCAGGTGGGTGGACGGAAAAGATATGCGAGGAAAATATCTTCCACGTTGGGCCATTATGTCGCAAGTACCCAATAAGAAATCGCGACGGCTCTCTCCCAATTTCACATGTGTTGGTGTCATTATTTTAGTCATTATTCATTCACTCGTTCAGAGAGAGTGTTTCATTGAGAGAAGGGATTGGTCACAAGAGAGAAACAAGGAGTTGAGCGAAGCGGATGCGCGTGTGAGGAGTATGAGAGAAGCGGTGACCCGCCCGGCACGAGTTCTGACGTCATCAACTTGGCCGCAAAAGGGTTAAACAGTAGATTTTTCGCCCAGAATAGCTTGAGAGGCAAACGGCTGATATGAAAACGGATAAGTACCCGTGTCTAGATTTTTGCTAAAGTATATCAACCAAAAAATAAAGCGAACAAGCCCATTTAGGCATGCGGATGAACATATTTCAAGGTGAATCATGTAGTATTAAGTAAACCGCTAAGAAAAATATATGTTCCCTTATTGCATGTATAAATGAGAGAATAACCCATTTATGCCTAGTGTTCCATTTTTGGAACAACTGACGCGACTTTCTAATTTATTGAATACGACTTATTATACACCAATATGCCACGGATTTTCTTTCTGTACCTGTCTATAAAGAAAGATTGTATTATGGGGCGCAAAGATTTAGTCAGTTTTGCCCATCCATCGCGGCCAGTGTGTTGAAAAATATCGGTCTTTTTTCTCAAGGAATTTTTTTTAAACCATCTCTAATGCTATTTTAATAACTATTTGCCATTACGCCCAAATGTTGTAAATTTTTTCCTGCATGTTCAGTAATAGGTAACCTATAGTGCTTCATGAAAAAAAATTGAAACAACGTATTTTTTTTGTTATAAGCTTTTATATAGCAGTGTTCCATTTTTGGAACACTAGACAAATCCACTACTGTTATGCCTGCATTCATTCATTCATTCATTTATCTAGAATATGTAAAAATCAGGGTAAAATTCTCATTTTCAAACCCTCGGCATAAATGCGACAACGACCTCAATTCGTGAATAAGATACATTTCTAAAAGTCCCTCTGTATACTTAGAGATTTGAAATCTTGGTAAAGAGTTCAAGGTTGCAACGTTTAACATCAGTATTGGGGAATTTTTTGTTAAAACATAAACTGTTGTTTAATCACAAGGTATATCATGCACTCAGTAATTACGTCTAGAATTTTTAAAATGAAACTTGCTTATAAGGACAAGAATCAATCTTTCGTTTAAATGTATTTAAAGTTCAAATGTCAGCGTGTCTCACCACGGTGAGATAATGCTATTCGTTGTGTTAATACTTAGCGTATAGAGGGCTTGTTTATTTTGGTCTTTGGAAATATATGATAATATTTCAAACTAATTATATGCGCAGTATGCTGTGCTAACTCATTGTATTTATAAACTTGTTAAGGTTTTTGGTTTTGTTAGGTTTTATTGATAAATCTGTTAGCCTTAGCAAGTTTTTTTTCAATAATTTCACTAAACCCAAAAGAATTTTACAAATAAAACTTAGATGAATAAATATAATGAAAAATTTTACATTATACGCATGTATTTATCTCAAGGCTGTCATAAAATGAATTATGATAGTCCGTACAAATCCTTCCAGTCACTACGAAAGGTTGCATAGAAGTAGGACAAGGACATTCCCAAAACGTAGAAGCATTATCCTAGCTCCCTAAGGGAAGCTGATAATATTTACCACGAAACAGATAAGAGGTTGTTGAAAGGTGGATATTTACCAATTCTATTTTCATCTACTTTGCATGATCCAGGCGTTATGGACTCGACTTCACGGCTCACTCGTTATAACTGCGATCCGTGTCCCTGACTGACATTCTCCAGCAAACCAAATGAAACAAAGGCGGTGTTTCAGACAGTGTAGGCTTTCGCGAGCTCCGCTGTCGGGGCAACCTCATCTGAGAGGGGGATCTGAGATCCCTTGGGGGAGCTGGCACGTTGCATAACTGAGCGGGGAATTGTCGCTAAAGGGGTTACCTTTTGACCGAAGGAAGGAAGAAAGGCGTCCTTTGTGGACGGCGAGAGGGGGGCTGACTAAGGGGGGCGCGGATTCCTTTAAAACCTCCTGTTGCATCACACGCAGAAACATAGGGGGGGGGGGGAAGGGACACCCCCACTCACTCCAGAGGACAAGCACCAAAGCATGGGAAGCCATTTGGATCGCTTCCAAAACGGAAGCCTTAGAGAAACAACATACCTGCCGCTCGCGAAGCACAGAAGAAAACAACCCGGGGTCGTACTGCTAAGGCAGAAAAAATGATTCACTACAGTTGGGAAACATTCCGCCCTGAATGGAAAATTATAATATCGAGAAATCCAGCTATTTTGAAATACCCAATTTAGCTCTTTGAATTAAATAACTTCGAAATAATTCCATCCTACGACAGTCTCTGGTTTCTTCAACATGACATTTTGTGTCAGAAAAGAACTGTGAAGTTTTTTATTGATAGAATGCACAGAATAATTATATTCCTCGTGAATTCAATTCCATATCTTTAATTGGGACCTGATGCTACTCCGTGCAAAGCTTATTATTATATTATATACGAAAGAATATAATAAAGAGCGTTTGAGGTTTCTCGTTTAATTTGAAAAGTCCTAGGATGAAGGACGAAATTAGGCGATTCAAAAGTCATTAAGTTCTCCAATTTTACTGGTTTACGTCAGCTACTTATAAATATATAGAAGTTGTCCCGTTGGCTCACCACTTTGCTGAAATTATTTTCGATAGGAGAATTTGGCAGAATGCAAAACGGATTGGTTCCAGAAAAATTATGAATTTCATTACGTCTGATACTTCCTACACTATTTTAGTACTTCATTGTGATGAAAAAATACAAATATAATGTTTGAATAAATTCTTTCATTATTTCTTTAGCAAAAACTTGTTCCTGCCCAACTTCCGCAAAGAAGTGTGTTCTGCTTTTAACACTTTAGCCTATTTATGGAGACTTCCCATCACAATATTGCCTGTATTGCATACTCTTTCTTCTTTAACTGTCACATGAAAGATCTGGAAAAATAGGGAAGTTTTGAAGAATGTTTTAAACAAAGTCATAGGTTTATAACATTAAATCAGTTTTGAATATTGAGGTCAAGCATACGGTCTTAGTATCCTACATTCCTCCGTGTCTCTACATTCCCACCAAAGTCCACGTGCGTCAGGTAAAAAAAAGGATATTCGGATATGTGTAGTATGCGCATATAAATCTCCAGTATTTTCATCATCTGAAGCCCGTTTTACACGCTGACGTTCGTTCGAGAGTGCATTTGAAATTGCGCCTCGTAAAGCGAAGAGCTGCTAGAAAGCATGCAGGACTGCATGAACGCGAGATAGCGAAATAGACCCAGATGTTCTAATTTTGTTCATGAATTCGCACGCTATATTGAGGAAAAAATGCAACACTGAGTTGTGCAAATGCAGGCCCCGTGAAAAACGGACTAAATACCCCGCCTGTTTCTACGCTATAACACCATTAGTATAACGCTCTCATTTGTACAGGAGCAAACTCCCGCAGAGGAAATGGCGGCTTTGCGTTTAAAAAGTCGGAGTCAATTCAATTAAAACTTAGAAAAGTAGGTACTTAATACATTATTCCTCCCATTATGAAAATGGCAATCAGTTAAGCTCGACGACAACCACTTCAATCAGTCTAGAAGTTGAGGTATAAGATGGTAGCTATTACTCCTGTCTGCTATTACTAATGACTTCAGGTTTTACTTTCCATTATGAAAAATAAATATTGTAAAGTTAATAAGGATCAGCATATGTGTTTAATGGAGACGGGTCGGGTTCCGTAATATTTACACTTTTAGTTTACTTCACGTAAGATATAACTATATTAGGAATCGTGTACATTAAACTTTCATACTGCCGTATAGAAAATGTACAATATTTGTTTTCCAATACTTCTAGCAAGCCGGGGGAGCGTGTTCGTCTAGTGGACACAGCGCTTGGCTTCTGACCGAGCAGTCCTGAGTTCCATTCCATGGTGAAACCCTCAAACACCACTAAGAAAAATTCTTCGAAGTGCCAGGTGGTCCAGGGAAAAGATATGGTTCCCTTACCCTGAATATTCAAGATATAACATGACTTTGGCTTATTCTGTGGTGAGCTCTACCCTCGCTCACCCTAACCAACCTTTGGGTTGAATCACTGGGTGAGTGTTAAGCTCAGAGTAAAATTCGCAGAGTAATTCCTCGTATAGTGGCATAATTTCTGCGTAACACGCGCCCTCGATAACTCACAACTTCGAGAGGGCTAAGGAAGGACGCTTCTGCCCATGTCTCTCCCGCCGACTTCCCCTCGGCCCACTCTACGTTTCTGCCTCCCTCCTCCAGTTCATCTTCTGTCTCCTAATTTCGCCCATGCGCGGTCGGCAATCAAGTAGCCTCACGGTTAAGCAAGTGAGCCGCCTCACACGTGGACCTTTACAAGGGTAGCACGCGCTGGAAATCCCTTCAGTGGACACCATCGCCATCTTAACAGTATGCTGCTGACGGAATCCGACCGCTGGGATGACGGGTGCGATTTCGCAAAAACCACGAGAGACACAAAGGGTTGGTTGTTTCGTGGCGTGTGCTGTTACTATGGAGACACAAGGGTAGGGACTGGCAAGGCCATGGGCACCGTTAACCGTGCTCCACATTATAGGTTTACAAGTCCCCAATAAGTCTAGCAGGTGATATACAACTTCCTAGACCACGTCCTAGATGATACATCCTCAAGCCATAATAAGGGTCAGGAGCATGCTGCCTTCAGCGTCGCAAATAGCTTCTCCAAAGTTAACATAATTGGTAGTCCATCAAAAGAAGATAATTAAAATACGGCGACCATAATTACAATGTCAACGGGAATGACTAAATTTAGGAAGTACTGCTGAAGCATCGAAATGTAAAATAATTGGGATTTCCGTGCCCAATGATGACTAATTTCTAAGAAAAACAATCATCGGATTATCAGTTTGAATTTCTTTCATAGAATATTTTCAGGACTAGGTACTGGGAACTAGGCATTCGCGAAGATTTTCATTGAAGATAAATTTGAATACGTAGAGCTTTAGTACCGAGAATAAGATACTAAAAGAGACTGTATGAATTTAATAAACTCTTAATTTCCGGTGCGGGCAATATCTTACAGTTAACAATTCACATTCCTCTGTTGTTGATAGTAGGGAACATTACAGCCGCTCAATTCTCGTAGTAAACATTTTTTGGGAATTCAAGTATTTCATGAGCCCACATAAAATTGGTAATTACCAGTTAAACAGATCACCATATTTCGTAAATTTAAAAAAAAAAATAATTTTATATTGAGGCAGTATTTGAATATTAATTTTATAGCAAGAAATATTTTCAATCGTGTTCTCTTGCTATGGAAAGAATATAAGTAACCACCGCTATACTCCTCAGCTAAATTACACCTCCCGACAAGTGTGATAATTACAATTCTTGCTGTTGCCACTATGGATCGAACAACCAAGCAAAATCCGAATTAATAGGCATAGTTTTGAAGCTAAATTAAATCGAAATTCAAAGCTTGCACTTGGTGGAATGGCTCCATATTTTTAATGAAAGACAAGGATTTTTTTACTTGTTAATGGCTTGATACCGGAAACCGGTAGTCATTTTTCAATAAACTGGAAGTAACGAAGTGTCTTTCATTGCTAATATAGTTTGGAAGAGCAACCGAGATGATGTTTGCAATATCTGTATTATTGAGGATGTTTTATTATTTCCATTCCTATTACTTTTAACTGCCTCTTTGGTGGCGGGGTCCTTGCCTGCCAAACAAGAGGTCGCGTGTTCGAGTCCCGCCAGGGTAGGTTTCCTCCATCCAGGGCATGGTTGGTCGTGTACGTTTAATTGTAAAATTTGTCCAATACCCCGATTTAAAATGGTCAAATGAGCTGTATACGGTGGTCTGGGATTAAAAATGAATCATAAATTAAAAATTAATACATAAATACCTGCATCTTAAACTTAGAGGTAGATAAGGCCGAAAGTTTATCATTGTAAGCAATTAAGAAAAAAAATGTTCAAAATGTTCTCCAATATCTAGAATAAAAGTTACAGCATCATTCCGAGCATCAATTCAACATTAGGTACTCGATTTTAATTTTTGAATGTATTTTACCCAAAGTCAATTATTTTCTCTTTGGGCGGAAAAAATTGAATTTTGACAAAAAAACATTCATTCATTCATTCGTCCACTCTCTCACAATTCTAAAATAAAAGAACGCAAAATGATCTGACCACTATTCAGGAGTTGGTGACGTCATAAAAATTAGGGCCCATTAACTCGTTCGGATGTTTTTCATTGAAGAAATAAATCGCTTACAAAAGGGTAAATAACTATTCTCCGTGTGAGGCCGTTATGACTCCCTCAAGACGTTGGTGACGTCATCAACTTGTTTTCAAAAGGTTTACCGTTGTTAGGAGCATCTAAAGGATCGAGAAACAGAAAATATTGGGGTTTGGTTACTTTTCAAACACACTCGCAATTGATTAAAATAAATGAAGATCGGGCCCAATGCGTCGCAAGCGCGTGTTAGTTTTTTTATCCTCCCTCGGCTTTTTTTCCAAGGGTCTCTACACACCCACGTGTATAGCAACCCTGTGCTCCCGTTCCTCCAACATTTTATTTTATTCCATTTTTTTTCGTTTGCTCGCGACGACGACGAGTTGAATGACACGCCTTGGGACACAGCGTCGCGGCTGCCCCCGCGTGGAGAGGAAAAGGAAGAAGAAGGGGGGATCAGAATGACCGCAACACGAGCAAAGATGGAAGAGGACAAATAGGCGCACGGGGGGGGGGGGAGGGGGAACTCGTGGCTCAGCGGGGCTACATTGGAAGCGTCGCCAACCGCTTGAAGCAAGCGGGGGCAAGCGGTTGCTGAGTTCACGTCAACTGTTTGCAGGCGCTGAAAAATGCCACGTGGCCCCTCACACAGTTAACTTCTCACGCTCTCCATTGATCAATCTGAAACTAAGTCTCTCTTGCGCAAAATTAAAACACTCCCATTTAATGATACTTAATGAAAGTATGAGCTTAGACCAGTGGCGGATCCAGGATAGGGGCAAGGGGGGGGGGGGGGGCTAAGTCGGGGTCGGAAAAAATTACCATTCTATCTAGTGTATATTGGATACCCAAGGGGAGGCTATAGCCCCCTCAGTCTCCCCCGTAGATCAACCAATGGCTTAGACATAATTTGCCCACGCAGCCAATTAATTGAAAAAATCTGCGGTAGCTTTTAGGATCAAATTATAAATAAAATCTCAGTAGATATAGAAAATGCAGACTCACGAGATCTATTTTGAAAATACATCTTCTGAACAAAAGAAGTTTTATGAGAGTGGGGTTCAACTTTTGTTGTGGGTCATCAGTTTGAATAATCCTGCGTGGCACATCCCTAAGCAACCTCTCGCGCCCCCAATTGGTTAACGTGTAGCGATACTTCTTTTTCTTATAATAGTTAAAAACCAGCTGGTTGATTCACGTTTGAATATCACAAACGTCGCGTACACAGATGCATACAATTCAATTCCGCAAGAGCAAATGGATCATGAAAGATTTTCCGCGATTATGACTGATGCTTTGGCTTAAATATACATTATTATGTTTATTTATTTGACATGTGCGATTTGCATGTGTGAGACATAAAAAAATGTTTCTGCCAGTTAAAATTTGGGGCATGAATATCACTGATATAAAATTTATCGCTTAAAAGACGATTATTACTCATACATATTTGAGTACACACAGGAATAGGACGATCAAATTAAATACATACTTAGATTTATCTTATTGAGTGCATAAACATGAAACATCATCTTTTTATCCTAAGTACATTGCACCAAAGGTCAACTAATGGGTGTACCCCAGCGGGGGGCAGGGGAGGCAACTTCCTCCCCCCCTCGAATAAATTTAGTTGAAAACAAAAGTTATGAACAAATTTTCTTTTGAAGAAAATTGATATTAGTATAAGAAATGGAATAAAAATAAAAATCATTATTTCTTCAAGCTAATGATTATAAAAACTAATGAATTGCTGTCATAATTTCCTTAAAATTGTGGTATCATTAACCTTTTCTGTGCAAAAAAGTTACAACTTGAACGACCACTGCTAGTTTCCCCCCCCCCCCTCTAGTTTTGATTCTGGGTACGCCCACGGGTCAACTGTGTATGTACTGTCCCAGACGCAAAAATCTCACCATCCAGGTGCAGAAATTTAATAAGTTCCGAATTGACGCTAATTTGGAAATGCCAGTAAACCCCACAGCAAAGAAGAGTAAACACTCCGGGCGTCGATCGAGGGCCTTCTTCCCTGAATGCCGGTCAAACAGAGTTTTCAAACCCACGGATGAGGAAATTTTTACCTACGATTTTTTCGACTACGGGATACATGGCGAAACTCTCAGCTCTCGTGCGAGTGAGAATTCCTTATGGAGTTGAGGAACGAAATATCCTAAAGTCGCCTACAGAAAAGCATATTTGTGCGCATATGTGGGCAAATAAGTCAGAACACCGCTGTCATTTACGCGTGACCATTACATACTACGCGTTAAGTATTTTAAAATCCTAAATCGATCGTGAATAGTGGGGAACTAATGCGGGAAAATCCCTATATTATGTGGTTAACCATAGATGTGTTGGTTGTGCCTTGTTTGTATATGAATTTTTTCCGCTGCAAGAATCTTTGCTGCCCCGAAAAATGTGATCTAATAAAATGAATGAACTGCTTCGGTTTCACTTCTTGGGAAAATATGAAGCGAAATATCGTAATTGTCCACCCCGTTTTTCACCAATAACCTTCACCGCTAACCGTTGATTGCTTATCGAACAAAATTCACTAACTCTTGATTAACTTTGTGATATTCCATTATAAGTTTTCCTGGATATCACACAATTACTTATACCGCTTCTTTT